>NC_138170.1:32631325-33148825 GCF_964165515.1 Mesoplodon bidens
TTTTATACTAATAAGAACTAAACAATTACTATCTACCATTCCTCCCAGCTCAGATGTTTGCGATGGCATACAGAATCCTATTTAGAAATATTTCCTTTCTCCTTTCCGCCTACTCTTTCTTCCCTCTCACCATCACTTCCTTCCTTTTTAATCAAAAACTTATAGACCCAAGAGAGATGGGAAGGTATCATTATGGCAGCCAGAGCCCACATAAAAAGGGCACTCAAGCAAGGAAGCACTCAGCAGATTCAGATGTTTGCTACATGCAGGGACTTGTACATATAAATAATTATGTTGAGGATACTAGGAGTCAGTGTTCTCACTGTCAGAGATAAGAGATACAAATACAGAAAGGGGGAAGTTAAAATAAACCCTGTGGTTTTTTATTGGTAATGAAGAGATTAGTAAAACTCTATATACTATGTATAATTTCCTAGTGCTGTCCACTAAGGGAGACTAAGGTAGTGGCAACGCAGTAGCAATAGCAACACTTATCACCCAACTATTGGTTTCTATTTACCATTCTCCACTAGAGGAACTAGGACTCCTTGGAAAAATGGCTGCCTCCAGGGAAAAACAAGATGAACTGAAATAACTTTTGGGGCCAGACAGTAAGGAAGGGCCTAAAAAAATGATAGAATCATGTCAAAAGAATGCAGATATTTTCTTGAAGGAATTCTCATTGGCTAAATCTGGGGCAATTTTAACATTACAATAAATTCTGATAGTAGTGGATAATAATAATTGTAACAAAATAGGATTCTGCAGGTTTATACTGATATAAATGAATAAATAGCTTCACCTTACAATAAAATGTCAACTAATAAATGAGATCAATATTATTATTTCAATTTTACAGCTAAGGAAACTGCGGCTTTACAAACTGCGGCTTGGAGATGTTAATCAACTTTCTGTTTGTCATAGAACTAGTAAGTGTTATAGTCAGGCCTAAACTCAAATCTGTCTGACTCTAGACTCCAAGTTCTTAACCAGTACATTTAGTTTTCTATTTCTAATCTTATGACTTTCAAAGCAAGTCTAGACCTCTTGGCCTGATTGCTGGCTTTCTCTGAAGGTTTGGCAACAAGCCCAGTAGTTGTAACCATGTAATGGAGCTGTGGGTCCAGTAGCCATCATTATAAACTAAACCCACCTTTCATCTTTCCCCAAACACTCCTTTGTGTCCTACTCTTTACACAACCTTCCCCAACTTCTGACCCAAATGCTGTGACTGAACATTCATACCCATAACATTTTCCAGGTTTGGATTTTGCTTTTAGGAGTTGGAATTACTGTTGATATAATTTCTTTTTTAAGAGCTCAACAAAACCTTTTTTTGAGAGAACTCAGTTAGCAGAGACCAAATTCATTCCCTACTCTCCCTTGGCTCCAAAAGAGTAGAACCAGCCAGCAACTCAGATGAGAGAACATATTTTGTAACAGACCCTCAGCAAGCTTTGTATAAGACACCAGATGCCAGCCAAAGACAACCTCACCTCATGTCTCCCATGCTAGAACTTTCCTTTCTAATTACAGTAAAAGGTTTGCAGGCATACAGATGTTAAAAATAAAATTAGACTTGTTCAAAACAGGTTCACTCTTGAAATAGGGCAAATTAGATGTAGTCTGGGTTTTTGATACCATTTAACTGGCTGGCTAGCTAAGACTTGGTGCCTACACAGCACAATAGCACTGAGATTTAAGAAAAGGTCTTTTAGTTTGGTCACATGATCCTTAAACCCACTAATTGACACACAGCCATATGCCATTCTCCATAACACAACTTGGCAATAGCCTGTATTTCCTGCTCTGAAATATTGAGATTCTAAGCCAAATGCGTGAGAGAATTAGTCATGGACTTTGTTCCTCTTTGACTTCATAAGTTAAAGGTAAGTCTATGAATGTTAATAATCACAATTACAGGTCTTGGTGCACAACATTAATGATACAGTATCGTATAGCCTAGCTTTATAACATTACAAGGTAGAGTTCTCAGCCAAAACCCACCACCACTGGATTAAGAACCTGTGAGGTGCTGAGCACTTAGGAATTTGCCAGTTTCCCCTTCCTCTATTCCTCTTTTCAACTACATAATGGATTCTCTTTTTTTTAATTTTTATTGGAGTGTAGTTGATTTACAATGTTGTGTTAGTTTCAGGTGTACAGCAAAGTGAATCTGTTATACATATACATAATATCCACTTTTTTTTAGATTTTTTTCCCATATAGGTCATTACGAAGTATTGAGTAAGGTTCCCTGTGCAATACAGTAGGTCCTTATTAGTTATGTTATATATAGTAGTGTGTATGTGTCAATCCCAATCTTCAAGTTTATCCCTCCCCCACCCTTACCCCCAGTAACCATAAGTTTATTTTCTACATCTGTAACTCTATTTGTTTTGTAGATAAGTTCATTTGTAGTCACTTTTCAGATTCTACATATGTGATATCATATGATATTTGTCTTTCTCTGTCTGACTTACTTCACTCCCATAATAGATAATTCTTAAAAGAAAAAATATTTACCATTCACAGTGTAAAACCAAAATAAATACAATGCAAGTAAAGTGTAAATCACAAATCAGAGTGAAGTAGGTCAGAAAGAGAAAAACAAGTACCGTATGCTAACACATATATATGGAATCTAAAAAAAAAAATGGTCATGAAGAATCTAGGGGCAGGACGGGAATAAAGATGCAGACCTACTACAGAATGGACTTGAGGACACGGGGAGGGGGAAGGGTAAGCTGGGACAAAGTGAGAGCGTGGCATATACATATATACACTACCAAATGTAAAACAGATAGCGAGTGGGAAGCAGCCACATTGCACAGGGAGATCAGCTCGGTGCTTTGTGACCACCTAGAGGTGTGGGATAGAGAGGGTGGGAGGGAGAGAGATGCAAGAGGGGAGAGATATGAGGATATATGTATATGTAGAGCTGATTCACTTTGCTATAAAGCAGAAACTAACACACCATTGTAAAGCAAGTATACTCCAATAAAGATGTTAAAAATAAAAATAAATAAAGCCCTATTCAGCTTTAAAAAAAAAAAGATGTATTTCATTTTAAGCTCTACTAATTCTTATCTTTAAGGTTTTTCAAAAACGTATTTCAAAAGGCATTTCTTAAACTGTATTAAAAAAATCAAATATAATTCTTCCACAAAAGATCTAAAATGAACATAAGTGATGCATACCTTAGAATGTAAAGTTTGTTTATGGGTTAAATAGAAAACTTTGGTTTTTCACCTGAACCGGAATACTAGAAATATCTATCTCAAATAAGTGTGACTTGTAAGTTAAGGTGATATTCTTTTTTCACACCTGATGGGCAGGTGACCTAGATGATGATTTCTATCTCTTTTGTGTATTGTGACACGCGGGACCTAGAGCACATGAGCTTCGGTAGTTGCGGAGCGAGGGCTCAATAGTTGTGGCTCGCGGGCTTAGTTGCTCCATGGCATGTGGGATCTTCCTGGACCAGGGATAGAACCCATGTCCCCTGCATTGGCAGGCAGATTCTAAACCACTGTGCCACCAGGGAAGTCCATGTCTCTTAGATTTAACATTTATAAAATGAGAAGGCATCAAGATTTCAAGTGCCATATCATTTATTTGTTATATTAGTAAATACACTAGCAATTACTTTTTTAGGAATTTATCCTTAAATATACTTGCCCACATGGTGTATGTATAAAGTTATTTATTGCAGTGTTATTTTTTAAGACATAAATATGGGAGAAAACATGAGAGCTTATTAAAAACGGACAGTCGAATAATGTACATTTATACACTGGAATTGTGCAGGCATCATAAAGCAACTCAGGAAAAAACTGAGGAAAAAATTTATGTTGAAATAATAAGATTTCTAAGGTATTCTATTCAGTGAGAAATCAAGGCACAGAAGAGTTTACATAGTCTGTCATCATTTGTAAAATATATATCAATTTTTGCTTTTATGTACACAAAATAGCTCTCTGGAAGAGTAAGCAAGAAATTAATAACAATGGTTTAGAGCTGAAAGCTTGCTGGACCTTTATGGGGTGGATCAGATCCATATATATTAAATTTTATCCCCTAAAAACAGAGAAAACACATTTTAGTTTCCTCTAATACCTATGAAAAAAAGTGACTATGGGTTAGCATTTAAGAATAGTAAAAATTAATGCATATAAACTATTTTTGTGAAGCAAATATATCACATCAAAGCCTTAAAATGCATAAAAAGAACAGAGCAGATCAATATGCCTATGAATATAAAAGTAAACCCTAAGTAATACATTATTAGAGGGAATCTAACAGTACGTGAAAAGAATACATATACCTGACCAAGTGGGGTTTATTGCAGGGGTGAAACAATACTGCTCTGTATTAATACATTAAAAGGGAAAAATGATAAGCATGTCTACAGGTGCTGACAAGGCATTTGAAAAAATTTTATATGAACTTTTGACTGAAAAAATGAACCTGAAATAAGAAAAGAAATACACAAATATTTTAAATAAAATAGGGAAAAGTAATACTTCCTGACAAAATGAGAATTGACACATATAAAATTTCAACTTTAAAGTCAATATATGCCTAATGGAAAAATACTAGATTCATTACCAGTAATATCCAGAACACCACCAAGTTGTCAATACAACCATTATTATCTGTCACTGTTTTTGAGGTACTAGCCATTGTAATGAGGAAGGAAAACAGAGGTAAAATTGTTCAAGTTGGAAAATAGAAGGTAAAATTATTATTTTTGATGTTGTGATTGTACACATGGAAAATCCCAAAGACTTAACGATGTATTGCAAACAATAAGATAATGTATAAATGTGGATGAGTATAAAACTAATATCCCAGGACTTCCCTAATGGTCCCGTGGTAAAGAATCCACTTTCCAATGCAGGGCACACGGATTTGATCCCTGGTCAGGGAACTAAGATCCCACATGCCACGGGGCAACTAAGCCTGTGCACCACAACTACTGAGCCCAGGCGCCTCAACCAGAGAAAGAAAACCTGCACGCCACAACTACAGAGAAGCTCACATGCCACAACTAAGATCCCGCATGCCTCAACTAAGACCCGACACAGCCAAAAATAAAAATAAATAAATAAATAAATAAATAAATAAAATATTTTAAAAATCTAATATCCCAAATCCAGGACCTTCCTATACAGGAAGAGCAACAAATTACAAGATATCATGGAAGAAAAGATCCCAAATACAATAGCAAAATAGTAATAATAAAAGATATAAGGAAAAACCTAAATAAGCCGAATCTATGATATTATAATCTATAAAAGGAAAACATTAAAAATAACACTGAAAAGCAAAAGGAAGGCTTTAATAATTAGAAAAGATATATTTATTCAATAATTTATGTCAAGGCTACTGAAAAGCTATTTTAAAAAAATGGATCCCTAATTTATACCATATGCCAAAATAAATGCCAAGTGGATCAAATATTTTATCATAAA
Source organism: Mesoplodon bidens (assembly GCF_964165515.1). NCBI lineage: Eukaryota > Metazoa > Chordata > Mammalia > Artiodactyla > Ziphiidae > Mesoplodon > Mesoplodon bidens. The sequence goes on from NC_138170.1 coordinate 32,636,803, forward strand.
AAATTAACAAAGAGGTAATAAAAAGAAAACATGGAAGGTTTAAAAACCTGGTAAAAAATATCTAAAATATATATCATAGGCAATGTGATAAATTCTTATCTATATAAAGAGCTCCTCTTATCAAATAAGGAAAAAACAAGCCAATAGAAAACTAGGCAAGCAGCATGATCAGATAATTGTTAACAGAGAAGAGCCACATGTCTTTTAAAACATGACAAGTTAACCCCACTCATTATAAGAGTAACATAAAACTTAAAACATAAGATGCCATTTTTTTCACCTAAAAGTTTGACAAAGATCTGAATGATTGATTGTACACAGTATGAGTTTGGCAAAAGTGGCATTCTCATACAAGGCTGGTGGAAATATACATTTGCACAACCTCTATAGAATACGATCTGTCAAAATCTATCGAAATTTAAAATGCTTATTTGCTTTGACCCTGTAATTTGATGTCTAGGAACTTATCTTGCAGATACATTGACATATATGCATATATTTGTATGAATGATTGATGCTGCATTGTCATTAACAAAAATACAAAAATTAAAACTAAAATAAAACAACCAAAATCTCCATTAATAAAGAGTTATCAGTTAAGTAAATTATGGCAAATTCAAATGATATAAAACTATCCAAGTGTAAACAAGAATGAGTTAATTATATGCACTGAAATGGAAGGATTGCCTAGATAGATTATTAGGTGAAAAAAATAAGGTATAAAAATATTTATCGGGCTTCCCTGGTGGCGCAGTGGTTAAGAATCCTCCTGCCAATGCCGGGGACATGGGTTCGAGCCCTTGTCCGGAAAGATCCCACATGCCGCGGAGCAATTAAGCCCGTGCGCCACAACTACTGAGCCTGTGAACCACAACTACTGAGCCCACGTGCCACAACTACTGAGCCTGCGCTCTAGAGCACACGAGGCACAACTATGGAAGCCACGCGCCTAGAGCCCATGCTCTGCAAGAAGAGAAGCCACCGCAATGAGAAGCCCGTGCACCGCAATGAAGAGTAGCCCCCGCTCCCTGCAACTAGAGAAAGCCCATGTGCAGCAACGAAGACCCAACACAGCCGAAAATAAATAAATTAAATAAACTAAATAACTACCAAGAATCGCTTGCAATGAATAAAAATATTTTTAAAAATTTATCATTTGGGTAAACAAATACATAATGTTATATGAAAATGTATGAAGGTATGTTGGCAGATAATGTATGAAAGATACATAAGAAACTGATATGAGTGCTAGCCACTAGGAAGAGGAACCAGGAAACTTACTTTTCATTATTTTGAGTTTTTAGAATTATGTACCATTTACATGTTTTACCACTCCATAAATATAATTCTTTTAAAAATTTATCAGCCAAGAGAAAGAACAGTGAGTCAGTTGTGGCATGGTTGTCATGGAAGCAATCTGTTCATACCATTCTTACTTCACCTGAGTTATTTTGTATTGGGGACATTAATGTTTACTTCAAGTATAGTCAAAATATTACACTATAATCCAATATTGAAAGCAAAGATGATTGTTAAACAAAAACAGGCATAAGACAGTTAAGACAACTAAAACTAGTAGAAATTGCTGAATCCTTTGAAATAGAACCTAGGATTTCCCAAGGTGGAGAGTTTGGTGTGACTGATATAAATTTCACAAGGACTCAACAACAGTCTGCCAAAAGCTTCTGATTGATATTCAAGAAACGCTATTTAACTTTTGCATAAACCAGAGTAGTTTTCAATGTGCTTTGAAATCACACTGCCTGAAATGTGCTAAAGAGGTCAAGAATTCCAGCATGAGGTATGAGGAGCAGACTGCCACCCAGACATAACAAACACTGGTGATAGAAAGTGATAGTGAAGATTATGAGGAAGGTTTATACACCAACTTAAACCATGCTACTGAAGAATTAGTACGTAAATTTTTGGGAAAAAAAGTGCATGTTTTTTGAGCTTTTTTGGCCAGCTGGATACAGATCTTTGGACTCCTGCACACTCTCTGGACTCCTGCACCTTTGGGGAAGAACCGTGGTCTCTAATTCTCTCTTCAAGCATTTGCCTTGTGCACTTATTACATCATCTCTTGAATTCTTCTCTTCCTTCTTGCATTTTCTTATCAGTCCCTTGACCCAACCCATCCTCTGACCCATACCCACTGCTCCCATATCACCTCAGAGGTAGAGAATAGACTTCCAAACCTTATTAAGTCAAGTTTCTAGAAAACCAGAGCACCTTATTCAACACTAGGAATAAAATGAAAATGTTTATCAGTGATCACTGTGTTACAGGTACAGTCAGACCAAGACTGGGACAACAAAGAACAAAAATAGACTTGGAGAGGAAAAAACTGTGAAATACATACACACACACACAAGAATACTTGGGGAAGGACTTCCTCTCAATCATGCCTCCTTAAACGATAATTATTCACCACCAAAAATAATTTACTATTGGTTATTAGTTTTTGTTTTAACTCTTTCAGAGGTCCTTAAACCCATTCTCACTTCCTAGCAAAACCCCCTAGGAAAAAGATGTGAACTCAAATCAGATTTCCTTTATCCAATCACCGTCTGAATTTCATCATTGTTTTATTACATCAATTAAGTCCAAGCATTTCCAACAAGGTTGTTTCTGCACCCTTTGACCACACAGGCTTCAAATTCCCTATAAAGATGGCTTCCTATTTAATTCTGCTTTAGTTTCCTAGCATGGCAAACCCTCATTTAGGTAAATAGCTTAATATAGAGGTGTCTCCTGTTACTATAAATTAAGAATCCTTCTCAATATTATGTAACACTTATCTCCACTAAGACCTAATGAGCATTTATTTCTTATTTGCAATGTCATACATTTGAGAAAAAAACCTTTAAAAAATATTCCTAAGCCTGGGAATTTCCTAATATCTCAATATTTGATACGATATTTAAAAACCTAAAACATTTGTCTGCCACTGCTTTTATTTGAATTTGGGATCCCATCTTTTTATGGAGATGCTTCAAATGGTCCTTTGAAGGTAAACAGATGATATTATTAACTATTTCCATTATGGAGTGGTTAAAGGTAGGGAAAGTGAGAACTAGAATCTCTCTCCAGAACTCCAGACCTGAATGTACATTGTCTACAAGGTATTTTCACCTGGCTGCCCCCAAGGGTTCTGACTTCACAGGAATTCCTCAAAAACCAGTTCCCTCTCCTGACAGATTCCATTCAAGGACTGGCATCCATCTTGTAACTCCTCTGGTTTTTTTTAGCTCTTTCCTCTCTTGCCTAATAAATTCAGTAAATCATCAGTCTTGTTTGAAAAATGGTACAATGCACACATCCACCCCTCACACACTTCCACCCTACCACATACACACCCCTCTGTCTCTTTCCAATGAGATATTCATAGTCAGCCCATCAGCTCTCAGCTTAATTAATGATTTAATTTCCCTCTCAGACTCCAGGTTGCCCCCTCCAAGTTATTCTCTACATTACAACGTCATCTTTCTTTCTGAATACATGCTTGTAATAAAAATAAAACAGTACGTTCTCTACATTTGAAATCTGATCGCGTAATTCCCCCACTTAAAATCTCTAATACAATGCATTGTCTTCAAGAGCTGAGTGAAAATTCCAACAGCTCTAAGGCTGTTCCTGAACAAGCCCCTGCTTACATCTCCAGCCTCATGTTTTATCCCTCTGAGTCCCAGCCACATCCAGCTACATTAAGTCCCTCTCAATAGTCCAGACACTCTCTCCTCCCTCTAACCCTTTGCACATGCAGATCCTCCTGTTTAACTGTCTGTTACTCAACATTCAGGTCTCAGCTTGGATTTCATGTCTTCCAATGGCTTTTTCCAGACCCTCCCAGCCTGACATCTCTTTCAAGACTGGGTCAATGGGTCAAGGTCCCACCTATATGCTTCTGTAATAACCTATGTTCACCTGCGTCTTATGAGGTATTACCTGTATTACAAATTTCTTCTTTCTTACTCTGATTCACTCAGTAAATAATGAACAACTTGAACATAAAAAATAGCCACAAACCCAGCGGAATTCTTAGCTTATAGTAGGCATTCCACAAGTATTTGTGAAATGATAAAGTGAATGAGTGAATGAATGAATCTCAATGCCATAGACCCTCAAGTTGAATCAATATTCCAAGGCAAGTTCATGTCCCAAGCAGAATGCTTGAATTTCCTGGGCTGTTAGAAACCCAGAAGGACCACAGTCTCCTCCTCACTGATGACCACAATCTTGACAGGCACCTTACAAAGGAAAATATCTCTTCACTGATGCCAAAGGGCTTGGTAGGCAGTAAAATTCAATGACTCCTAAGCCTTGTACTAGGATCTTTGCTCAGTATCTCTGGAAATGCAATGCCACAGGTCTGCGTGTAATGAACAGAAGACAATCAGTGGGTGTCCCTGTCAAAAGGACTATTCCCAGTAAAGACAAGCAATGATGAAGGGGCATCTCTCTCTTTCCTTCTTGCCTTTTTGCATTCCTTCCTTTCCTCATAGAGTTAGGGTACAAGCACGCATGTGTGTGCGCACACACATATGCTTACAGATTACCGCTTGCACATTTGCAGCCTCTGGTCATAGAGGAGTGAGGCAAGTACCCAAACAGGCTGTGTTTCATGATATCTAAGGTGAGGCTGTGTTTCATGATATCTAAGATGGGCTCTCAGTTGCATTAAATATTTATCAGCCAGCGTCTGTCCACTGAGTATTTAGGTATGTTTATTTATTTATTTATTTTTTGGTACGTGGGCCTCTCACTGTTGTGGCCTCTCCCGTTGCGGAGCACAGGCTCTGGATGAGCAGGCTCAGCGGCCATGGCTCACGGACCTAGCCGCTCCGCGGCTTGTGGGATCCTCCCGGACCAGGGCACGAACCCGTGTCCCCTGCATCGGCAGGCGGACTCTCAGCCACTGCGCCACCAGGGAAGCCCTGTATGTTTAATTTTTTTAGTGTTATTTTCTGTCTGGAATTAAAATAGTGGCTTTAGCCAAAGATAACAAAAGGACTTATACCATAAATGTATATAGCAGAGCATCCTGGAATCACCTATTCTCAACTCACCCCATTGACGCAAGGTTAGGAAGGTGCTCCAAGGCTCAGAAACGTTCTGAGCATCTGTCTGTTTCATTTTGCATCAGGAAAATGAAAAAGATAAGAAAGGAAGAGTTGGTAACTGTGGTATGAATCATTTGGTCTTAAAGTCTGATTCACCCCTGAAAAGAAAAGGAATTCAGCCTCAGGCCAGTCTGACGGGGTGGTGGGGGGAGGACATCAAGTTTATTGACCCTGTTCATTGATGGAAGGACTGGGACGGACTTAAGAGGGTGTCTAGCTCCTCATTTTCCTAGGGCAGCTGAGGCCTCTAAAATGGCACCAGTAATAGGATGATGTACTTTCAGTCAATGATGTGGGTGGTTTCCCTCTCTTCCCCCCAGCTATTAAAGCTGTATTCAGTGGGAGACACATAGTAATTTGCTGAAAATCACGATTTGCTAAGAAACTCTCACAAAACCCCAAGAGCCCATTATATTAACAGAAGTGACAAGAAAATAAATATTTTTGACAAGGGAGTGCTCCTATCCGGGGAAGATGGCTGCAATGTCGGTGATTATTCAGCAAATCAAACTTATTTAAACACACTGTCTCTAATACTTAATAAATGTTATAGTGTGGCTTTGTGTGGCTAATAAAACTTGGTTTACATTCCACCCTGTGCCTTCTATGATTCGCCTCCCTGGGCTCACTTAAAGTGCATTAAGAGGCAGCAAGCAAGATGAGGGTGATTTGCTGCAAAACTTAAATAATTCATTTATGCACCACTGCTTTCAGACTGTGTTTTTACAAATGCTGTAATGAGACAAGCTGTGAAATGTTCTACATGGGGAAAAAGGCAGGAAAGTCCCTGGAAGAAAACTCCCTTTCCATGCCTTATTCCTTTGAGGTGCAGGACAGAAACAAGAGAATCACCTCTTACAGAAACGTCTGTGCTATTTACCTACTTCTCATAAATAGGGCATCAACTAGCTATCACTTATACTTTTCCATTAACTAGAATTAAAGTCATACCATATTGGAGAGTCTTAATTCCTGAGTTAATTTGTAAAATTGATATGTCTAATTAAACTCCCAAAAGGATATTTGGGGAGAAAGTCTTGACAAAATTTGTTTAAGTTTCTCTGAATAAATAACTGGGCAAAAATATCCAATAAACATTGTAATATAAAAAATGATATACACTTGAACTGTTAGATAATAAAGCATATAGTAAAGCAATGATATTTAAAAGAGTATGGGGGCTTCCCTGGTGGCGCAGTGGTTGAGAGTCCGCCTGCCGATGACGGTGACACGAGTTCATGCCCTGGTCCGGGAATATCCCACATGCCGTGGAGTAGCTAGGCCCTTGAGCCATGGCCGCTGAGCCTGCGTGTCCGGAGCCTGTGCTCCGTAACGGGAGAGGCCACAACAGTGAGAGGCCCATGTACCGCAAAAATATAAAAAAATAAAAATAAATAAAAGAGTATGGCCCTAATCACAGAATAAGTAGGCAACCAATGAAACAGTCTAAAAAGAAATAGGTGAAAGAGATAAAATAGTCTAGAAGCAAGTGAAGAATCACAATTCAATTTACAATAAATGTAGCACTGCACATCAGTGAGAAAAGAATATATATATATATTTATATAAAATTCAACATTTCCTAGTTTCTTACTTGAAAAAGAAATTATATTCAAAGAATTTACCAACTGACATTCCAAGTAGAGTGATGACATTCATTACAAGTGCTATTGAAAAGATCTATAAAGTACTTATAAAAGATCTAGAGGGGCTTCCCTGGTGGCGCAGTGGTTGAGAGTCCGCCTGCCGATGCAGGGGACACGGGTTCGTGCCCCGGTCTGGGAAGATCCCACATGCCGCAGAGCGGCTAGGCCCGTGAGCCATGGCCGCTGAGCCTGTGCGTCCGGAGCCTGTGCTCCGCAAGGGGAGAGGCCACAACAGTGAGAGGCCCACCTACCGCAAAAAAAAAAAAAAAAAAAAAAAGATCTAGAAAAAATATAAATGAACATTTATATAATTTTGGAGGAGGAAAGATCATTCTAAGTTATAACAGAGATAAGCTACAAAAAAAGAGACTACTATATTTTGTTACTGAGAAATATAAAAATGGACAACTGTACATAAGAACACTATTAACAAAATTAAAAGACAAATAACAAATTTCTAAAATATCTTAAACGTATTGGAAAAGGGGTTAATATCACTATCACATAGGTTCCTTACATATCAAAAAAAAACTAATTTTTTTGAAAATGAGCAAAGAATATGGTTAGAGAAGACAGAATATGAGATATATAAAATAGCAAAACACTGCTCATTTGCTTTTGCTTGTCACAATAGCAGAGGTAAAACGTTCTGCTAATGGTGAGGGAATGGGAAAAATGTCATTCATTCTCCTAAACCACTGATGAAAGTGTTAGTTGGGTCAATTTTTTTCTACTAGGAATATTCTCCAGTGACTATGTATCGCAAAATGTTTTTAAAATACATCTTTTGAACCACAAATTTCTCTTCTAGGAATTTATACCAGAAGTCAACCAAAGAAACTTACAAAGATATATGTATAAAGAAGCTCATCACAAACTCATCACATCATAATGGTAAAAATTTGAGGAAAACAAAACTTTTTTCAAAGCAGGATGCTTACGTGTTTTGGGCTACTATGTAGCTAGTAATAATATTCATGTCAGGCAAACTAGTCTCTAATGGGAAAAGCATCACTAGAGATTAAAAAACAAAATAAACAGACTCACTACATCTAGATTATGTTGAAGTCACCATGAAGTGTCAACAATGGAGATGGGCAGAAATAATAAGAAAGTAGGAAACGAACCAGGGAAATAGAGTCTAAGACCTGGGAGTAGAGACTTTAATGAAAAGGGTAGTTGACAGCATTATATGCTAAAGAGGGGCCAAGATAATGAGGATGGGAAAGAATCCATTAGATTTTATATCTGAGGCATAATTGACAACTTTGATAAAATAATCTTAGGAGAGGGCTCAGGATAGAAGCCTGTGGGGACTCGAGGTGTAAGTCTGAAGCAGGGAAACACTAGCTCTAGTTGCATTGGGGCTGAGAGATGAACCAGGAGACTGTGGGAAAACACAGGCAATAAACTAAGAAAATCTGCACTAAGGCTGCAGCAGTGACAGTGGCAGAACATGGATTGTCAAGTATTGAGGCGCATATGTGAGGTGGGAACAAAGGGATTCGTTAAGTGACTAGACTGTAGGGCTTAAGGCTGCAGGGAGCCAAGGAGAGACACAAGCTGAACGTGTCTTTGAGGTGTCTATCTGGTTGAGAAATGGGAATAGATGATGCAATAAACAGAGTCCTGAATACATGAGGAAGAATGGTTTGGGGGGAAATACGGTGAATTCCATTTTGGATACGGGATGTATGAGATGACTGATGTGTAATATTCTATTAGAAATATCTAGAAGGCACTTGGATTTACAGATTTGAACTTACGAGAAAGATAGGGATGAAAATATAGATTTGTGATTTATCTACACAGAGAAAGATAAATTCATATGACTAAAATAGTGTAGTAGCAGTATATAAGAAAATCCTTAGAGCTAAAACAGAGGAGAATACAGCAGAAGGGCTGAAAAACCCAGGCATGAAACATGATGGTAAAGGAGTCAGGGAAGAAGATACAATGCAGAAAATAAAGAATCCAATTCCTTATGAAAGGGAGGCTTCTGTTCTTATACACATAGAAGCCTGAAAATCTTCTGTCTTCTTTCAAACCAGGATGGAAATAGTTGCAAGGAAAGTGGAAAAATTCTGGCTGCAAAGTCCTCCTACAGATCCAAAGTCCATAGCTATAAATGAACCACAAGATAGGGCCAGACGTGCATCTTGTAAACAAGAAGAAACAGTTCTCAGACAAAAAAAAAAAAAAAAAAAACCCTTACATTTGGCTCTAAAATTAACATTCATGAGTTTGATAAATTAACTTTTTTTTCTAGTCCAGTCTATCTGGATTTCTCTGCTTTTGTATGTTGCCTCTGAGTAGAGCATTCCCTTAAGTGTCTTCTATATCCCAGTTCACCTATGCTACCTCTCTTGAGCCCTCAGGCCATCTCTCCTCTGCTCTTCATAAAAGCAGATTGGAATGTGATTTTTTGGTTCTGCTCCTCTAATGGAAGAAACTGGCTTGGCTGAACTAGACACCAGATCCATTTTGATAGGCTTATATTCTTTTGCTTGGGCTGCCATAACAAAATACCATAGACTGGATGGCTTAATATCAGAAATTTATTTTCTCACTGTTCTGGGGGCTAGAAGTCGTGATCAAGGTCCAGCCAAGTTGGTTTCTGATGAGAACTCTCTTCCTGGCTTAAAGACAGTTGACTTCTAGCTGTGTCTTCATGTGGCTTTTCCTCTGTGGCACATGAAAGGAAGAGTGGGGGTGGGAGGAAGAGCTCTTTGGTGTCTCTTCATAGAAGGACACTAATCCCATTAGATCAGGGCTCCACCCTTATGACCTCATCTAATTTACTGACCTCCTAAAAATCCTATCTCCAAATATTACATTGGAGGTTAGGGCTTCAATATATAAATTGGACAGGGTGGGGTGGGGGTGGGCACAATTCCATCCACACCAGGGCTTATTTTGCTGAGATAATTCAAAAGGCAGAATATTCCAGAGCCAAATGGCTGTGGGTTTTGAGTACCTGTTTAAGCTGTTAAAAGAGTTCTAGAGAATCTCATGAGAACTGAAGATTGCTGGTTGAGTTTTCTTTTCTTGATATTCAAGAGAGTTGGTCTCTATAAACACTCCAAAATTGTAATACCTAAATTTTTTGTTACTGTAAATAAATATTTATGATTTACTGATAAAAGTAATTAACTTGTAAATTTATGTAAGGCTGACTCTCTCTCCATCATGGTGAGCTCTAAATAATAACATGGAACCATGATAAGGAATATTTACATGGAACGGATGCAAGAGTAACAGCTTAAACTATAAAATCATTTGAAAATTGGGCATATCAGAGTGTGGAGGATTATTTCGTCAGGCTCTTGGAGTTTGTGGCTCATCTCCAGAGAAGATCCCAGAGAATCATATAATAACTCTCTGGACACCCTGTCATTGGGAAGGTGGAGGCCATTGGATTGTGGTGGGAGGTTCAGTAGGAGAGCTGATATCGGCCACAGCCATAGCCCTGGCCTTGCTGCTTGAATTTTGTCCCAATTGCACCATCTGGCATTAGTGATTAACCCCAAGAAGAAGGGAAAGGACACAAAAAGCTGAAAGGAGGAAACAATAAAATGTACTTGCCTCTAATAGTACTAAAGAGGCTGAAAGCACACAGCTTCCCTGTTTGCAATTCAACAGTAAAGATGAAACACCAGTGGGAAGAGGATTTTTCTCTTGCCTCCATGGAGCAGCTATAGGAGAACGTCCAGTGAGATTATACCAGTGTTGCTGAAGTCATGAGAAAAATAGGAATGTACCCATAGCCAGCAATGTCAGGCAGTGGCAGAGGCCAGGAACAATGAGGAGCGGCAACTAAGGAAGGCCCACAGAGTCCCCGGGAAGACTCAAGCGAGATCTCAGGGGTGCTTGGAGCCAAACAGAAGAATCAATATAGCTGAGCTCTTCATTGTTTCCCCAGTGGGCTGTATGCCTACAACTACTGCTAACATGGCATAGAGTGTTCAATTTCCTTAAGGTGGCAAGGGCAAGGATGTAAGGAATGAAGTTGCCTTGTGTCTGCGTAGCTGACTGCAATGTTGGTGCTATGGAGGGGCATGAGTCTTGAGAAGGCAGGCTACATCAGTTTAACTGTCCATCCACAGTGCCTAAAAAGTACACCACCCAGCCACAGCAGGAAGATTAGGGAGCAACTCTTTGATGGCTTGAGCTAATCGATGGTGGCAAGGCTGTGACTCTTTTTTTTTTTTTTTTTTGGTGTGGGTACGCGGGCCTCTCACTGCTGTGGCCTCTCCCGTTGTGGAGCACAGGCTCCGGACGCTCAGGCTCAGTGGCCATGGCTCACGGGCCCAGACGCTCCGCGGCATGTGGGATCTTCCCGGACCGGGGCACGAACCCGCGTCCCCTGCATCGGCAGGCGGACTATCAACCACTGCACCACCAGGGAAGCCCAAGGCTGTGATTCTTGAAGGCTGCAGAAAGAGAGAAACGTGTGATCAGCCCCTGAGGCATGAAAAGGTCTTGCTATTCATATGAATGCAATCATCTAACACAAGTCATTCCCCCTACACACATACACACACACACACACACACACATGCAAAGTCATGCCCTTCTTCTTTTAACTGCACATTTCACCTACCCACTCACCACCCCCCCCCCCCCGACACGTACACAAACTGTGGTTGTAAACCATCTTTATTCTTTTAAGGCTGATTTTCACTTCAGCCTTACTTCACTTGGAAGTTGATATTAGGGTGAGGAGAAATCCTCACATATATGGAGAAGGGTCAAGGAAGGAGGAAGTTGGGTCACACGATGATGCACCCCAGTCCTAACACCTCATCCCCACCCTCCCTCACCACCAACAGAAGAATATACTTTTTGCAGATGAAACCTTGATGAAAACTTCCAAGTCAGGATTCAATTTGGTTTCCAGTGTGGGAAAATGAGTGGACTCCTGTGGGTTCTTCCTGAGCATGAGGGGAAAAATACAATAGAAAATAAACATGTAGACGCTCTCAGGGCACCCGTCTAAAAATGTCATGATTGGAGCCCAGCCTGAAAGCTGCATCAGCTGCTTTACCTCAACTTTTTGCCCTTTTCCCAACATGCACATATTTATAACCTGGGTTTCCCAAACAGATTACTCTGTATTTCCGCCATCTGGTTTATGGATTTTTTTTCTAAACATGCTACAGGCTGCCAAACGGTAAAGCTAGTAAGATTCTTGTTGGAGAGAAAGCAGCTCTGGCAGAGTGTTGTAAAATAACATCACATTAGCTACTTGGAAGCAGTAGCAGAGCTCCAGAGATTCGAGAACTCTGGAAGACTTTGAGAACGTTTAATGAGAATGCTACCAGACCACTTATGTTTTTTGGCAGAATATTAAAATATTCTCTTCTATATGGATACGGAGAATCTTACCAAAGAGTAAAAGGTGAAATGTTGTTTTAATTTTGCCATCATTTTATGACTGTGTCTCCACTGTAGAAAAATGGTGTGGTGGATGGACCTAGAGCTGATCATACTAAGTAAAGTAAGTCAGACAGAGCAAAGACAAATATCATATGATATCACTTATAGGTGAATCTAAAAAAAGTACAAATGAACTTATTTACAAAAGAGAAACACACTCACAGACATAGAAAACAAACGTATGGTTACCAAAGGGGAAAGGTGGTAGGGGGAGGGATACATTAGGAATATGGAATTAACAGATACACACCACTATATATTAAATAAGTAATCAACCAGGGCCTACTGTAGAGCACAGGGAACTCTACTTGGTATTCTGTAATAACCTATACGGGAAAAGAATCTGAAAAAGAACATACATGTATATATTTATGTTTATATATACACCTGAATCCCTTTGCTGTACACTTGAAACTAACACAACATGGTAAATCAACTATACTTCAATTTAAAAAAATAAGTTATTTTTAAAAAGAGAAGAAAAAGAAAAACAGTGTGGCTTCATTTATGCAGAGACCCAGCTATTGCGTTTTTTGCTTCCATTTCTGCCATGAAATAGCATCCAGACAATGTTAAAACAGGCCTCCCTTGTTCAATGGAAGGTCCCATAAAGTTCATGTCACAGCAGCATTTTTGTTAAGTGAATCCTATTACACTGTTCAATTCCATTATAAATGTCAGAGCTTCAGTCTACAGGAAAGCAGCTGGCCCTGAATAGAATGAAATCACAGGTCAGAATGTGAAAAATATCCTCAAAACACTTATTTAAAGGAACAAATCATATCGGTTAGAAGATATTATCATTCAAGATACATTTAAAGTATTCTGCACTCAAACAATAACATAAGAAATAAAAATACAAGGGTGAGAAATTCTGGCAGCTTTCTCATCTTCTTCAATCTGACTTCTACATTTCAACTAGTGTTAAGAAAGCAATTCCTAATGATCAGAACATTTGGCTAAGGATGTTTTATTTTGTTTTAATCCACTTTAATTACCTGAAAATTTCTGAACTGATATTCTAGGTCTTTTTTTTTTTTTTTTTACAGTGGGTGGTGATGAGGTGGAGTACACTTTTTCCAGACTTTTATGTTAATCTCTCTGAATATCTTTATCTGTATCCTTATACTAGGGCAACAAAGAGGACAGTGTAAAATACAATACCCAAAGTGTGCATTTCTTGTCTCCCTGTGGAGTTCTGCTCTAGTGTGTGCAGAAACAGGTGTTATTTAGCAAATGGCTTTGTGGCTTTGACAAGGCAATGGTTGTTTGTAGATTTTGTGATTGTTTGGGACTTAACGTCAGAGTTGTTTCATTTAGCGGATAAAGTTTTTCTCATTTGGGGCTGTTAGCATATCAAGTGCTATTTTCTGAGTTTAGAAAAATTTTGAACACTGACTAGATAGATGTATTCATTCACTCATCCATTCATTCACTTATTTTTTTAATATATATTTATTGGAGTATAATTGCTTATACTGTGTTAGTTTCTGTTGTACAACAAAGAGAACCAGCCATATGCGTACATATGTCCCCATATCCCCTCCCTCTTGAGCCTCCCTTCCACCCTCCCTACCCCACCCCTCTAGGTCATCGCAAAGCACTGAGCCGATCTCCCTGTGCTATGCTGCTGCTTCCCACTAGCTAACTATTTTACGTTCAGTCGTGTATATATGTCCATGCCACTCTCACTTCGCCCCAGCCTCCCCCTCCCACCCCATGTCCTCAAGTCCATTCTCTATGTCTACAATCCCACTACTGGGCATATACCTTGAGAAAACCATAATTCAAAAAGAGACATGTACCCCAATGTTCACTGCAGCACTATGTACAATAGCCAGGACATGGAACCAACCTAAATGTCCGTCGACAGATGAATGAATAAAGAAGATGTGGCACATATATACAATGGAATATCACTTATTTCTTAATACAAGATCAGATACAAGGTGACTTCCCTAAAGATGTCCATAGTGCCAGAAAAGATTGAGTGTCTCTAAAATGTTGAGCACAGTATGTACAACCTGTCATTTAATCACCATTCTTAAAAATATAGGAATTATTCTCCCCATTGTAGAACATGTAAACTGAAATTCAGAAGGGGCATGTAATTTGCCCAAGGTTATACTAGTATTAAGTGACAAAGTCCAGATTTCAACCTGGGGTTCTCTGATGTAAAACCCCAATGCAACTTCCACTACAACACCCTGCTGTTTAAGAATGTTTAGCAGTTTAAGAATGAGATCATCAAATTATAATGATGAAACGGGACTCCTAAGTTTTGCAACCATAACTGTATGCTGTTCCCAGAAAGAAGATGTTTTCATTCAAGAATTCCTTCAGTTTAGAGGTCTAGGAGGCAACTGTTCTATAAAGGAGAGGAATACCGGTACTATTTAAAATAAATTTCCAGCCCTTCGCAGCCTTTTGATAACATATTTACTGACAGTTGGAGATCCTCCTGACATTAGTTTCATGGGATAAAATCTACCATCCCCCCAGCTGCAGGAGCTGCAGGTCAAGTTCACCGAGGAAGAGCACGTACTCACGGAGCTATCCGACAAGGTCTCCAAGCTGCAGGTCGAGCTGGACAATGTGACGGGTCTTCTCACGCAGTCAGACAGCAAGTCCAGCAAGCTCACCAAGGACTTCTCCGCTTTGGAGTCACAGCTGCATGACACTCAGGAGCTGGACGACCTGCTCGTGGACCTGGACCACCAGCGGCAGAGCATCTCCAACCTGGAGAAGAAGCAGAAGAAGTTCGACCAGCTCCTGGCCGAGGAGAAGACCATCTCTGACAAGGACGCGGAGGAGCACCAGCGGGGGGAGGCGGAGGTCCGGGAGAAGGAGACCAAGGCACCGTCTCTGGCCCAGGCTCTGGAGGAGGCCATGGGGTGGAAGGAGGAGCTGGAGAGGCTCAAGCGGTTCCGCACGGAGGTGGAGGACCTCATGAGCTCCCAGGATGACGTCGGCAAGAGCATCCAAGAGCTGGAGAAGACCAAGCAGGCCCTGGAGCGGCAGGGGGAAGAGATGAAGACCCAGCTCAAGGAGCTGGAGGACGAGCTGCAGGCCACCAAGGATGCCAAGCTGCGGCTGGAGGTGAACCTGTAGGCCATGAAGGCCCAGTTGGAGCTGGACCTGCAGGGCCACGATGAGAAGAGCGAGGATAAGCAGCAGCAGCTGGTCAGACAGGTGCGGGAGATGGAAGCCTAGCTGGACAATGCAAGGAAGCAGCGCTCCATGGCCATGGCTGCTCGGAAGAAGCTGGAGATGGACCTGAAGGACCTGGAGGCCCACATCGACTCGGCCAACAAGAACTGGGACAAAGCCATCCAACGGACCGGGACGAAGCTGCAGGCCCAGATGGAGGACTGCCTGTGGGAGCTGGAGGACACTGGCGCCTCCCGCGAGGAGATCCTGGCGCAGGCCAAGGAGAACGAGAAGAAACGGCAGAGCATGGAGACCAAGATGATCCAGCTGGACGGGGAGCTGGCAGCTGCCGAGTGTGCCAAGCGCCAGGCCCAGCAGGAGTGAGGCCAGCTGGCTGACCAGGGGCTCAACAGCAGCGGCGAAGGTGCCCTGGCGTTGGAGGAGAAGCGGCGCCCGGAGGCCTGCATCGCGCAGCTGGCAGAGGAGCAGGGCAGCGCGGAGCTGGTGAGCGACAGGCTGAAGAAGGCGAACCTGCACAGCGACCAGATCAGCACCCGTCTGAACGAGAACGCGCGGCGGCAGCTGCAGCGCCAGAACACGGAGCTCAAGGTCAAGCTGCAGGACATGGAGGGCACTGTCAAGTCCAAGGCCTCCATCGCCGCCCTCGAGGCCAAGATCGCACAGCTGGAGCAGCAGCTGGACAAAGAGACCAAGGAGCGCCAGGCAGCCTGCAAGCAGATGCATCGGGCCGAGAAGCTGGAGGATGCGTTGCTGCAGGTGGATGATGAGCAGAGGAATGCCGAGCAGCACAAGCACCGGGCGGACAAGGCGTCCCCCCGTCTGAAGCAGCTCAAGGGGCAGCTGGAGGAGGCCCAGCGAGCTAATGCCTTGCACCGAAAACTGCAGCGCGAGCTAGAGGATGCCACGGAGACCGTGGACGTCATGAACCGCGAGGTCAGCTCACTCAAGAACGAGCTCAGGGGCTTCCCTGGTGGCGCAGTGGTTGAGAGTCCGCCTGCCGATTCAGGGGACACGGGTTCGTGCCCCGGTCCGGGAGGATCCCACATGCTGCGGAGCGGCTGGGCCCGTGCGCCATGGCCGCTGGGCCTGCGCGTCCGGAGCCTGTGCTCCGCAACTGGAGAGGCCACAACAGTGAGAGGCCCGCGTACCGCAAAAAAAAAAAAAAAAGAACGAGCTCAGGCATGGGGACCTGCTGTTTGTCGTGCCCCGCCGAATGGCCTGGAAACGTGCCGGCGACCGCTCGGACGAGGAGGTGGACGGCAGAGCCGATGGGGCTGACGCCAAAGCTGCCGAATAAACACCTCTTCTCCTGCTGCCCGAGCCTGACGACAACGACGACTCCGCCGCCCCTTCCCAGCCTCCGCAGCGTCGCTTCCTCCCTCCGGGGACTGCTGTGACTGTGACCCCCAGGCCAGGGGACCTCAGGCCTCACCTCCCCGCCCATCCCCCCAGGCCTTCTTGAAGGGCTTCCCGGCTTCCTCTGCTGCGGCCCCTCCTGCTCTGCCTTCCCACCCCCGCCCCCAATCTGATACCAAAGAGTCAGAGTCCTGAGCCCTGGCCCAGGAGCACAGCCGCCTGCAGGATTGCCCCCCAGTTCCTTGCCACAAAGCACAGGATGGTGAGGTGAGGAGGGCAGGCCTCCGGGGATGGGCAAGATAGTTTCCTACAAATCTAGTTTTCTTCAGACTAAGGAGTTTTGCTAGCCCGACGCCCCAGAAGAGTTGTCACCTTCCCCCGCCTCCGCCACCCTCTCCCTTCTTTGCTGTTGGCAATCACACGCGGTGACCTCACACCCTCTGCCCCAGCGGTCCCCCACTCCCGTGGGCTCTGGGTGGTCCGGCATGAGCAGGCCAAGGGGTCCACCTCTGTGCAGGGCACAGGATGCTGGCTGGGGAGGGAGGGGCGTTCCTCCCCACCCCCGCCGGGCGGTGCCACTGTCACCTTCCTGATTCTGAAATGTCTCAAGTGCAGTGATGACCCCTTTCCCTCCTTTTCCGAGGGCAGCCCGCTCCTGCTGCAACGGCACTGTCTTCTCAGCCTGTTGGGCTGAGAAGACAGGGCCCAGGGGGCCAAGCTGGAGAGGCCAACACTGGCCTCTCCCAACACCCTCGGGGACCAAATATATTTAATGGTTAAGGGACTTGTCCCGAGTCTGACAGCAAGAGCAGTGGAAAGGGCCAGGTGATCTCGAACCTACTCCAGGACTGGGGCCCGAGGGTAGCTGATCTGCACTGTTGACAGATCAGTATAATTCAAGACTCTGCCATCTGCACAGATATTTTTAAAAGAAAAAAAAGTTGTATTTTCTCCCTCTAACTGTAATAAATGGTAAAATTCCAAGTCTTTATCACTGCCTTTCCTTTGTAACCATGTCTAGAAGAGAGTAGCTTGTCCTACACTGGTCTACACTGGTGCCTGAATTTCCCTGTATTCCTAACTGTTTTGTATATGCTGCATTTAGACTTACTTATAGCAAAGAAGGTATTTTTTTTTTAAGGAAACAAACTCCCAAGAAATCATGAAGATATATAAAAGCTACATATGCCTAAAAAGCTCTGAATTCAGGTCCCAGTTGCTGTCACAAAGGAGTGAACAGAACTCCCACCACGCCCTTATTTTATATAATGAAAGTGCCTTAGCATGGTTGCAGCTGTCACCACTACAGTGAGCTGGTTTACAGATGTTTTCCACTGAGCATCACAATAAAGAGAACCTTGTGCTATGAAAAAAAAAAAAATCTACCATTCTGGGATCTAACATGTTGCTGTCATCTGCACAAATTTGGAGAGGAAGGAGAAGATGGGAGGGAGGTGACCAGGCTAAAATCTCCTTGGGGACAGTCTCAGAATGCAGGAGAGGTAGGGGGTGGAAATGAAACATTTCAAGGGGTCCTCTTGCTTCTCCTTTTTTCTCACTTGGGACCAATTTTAGCCCGCAGGTTTTAGAGGAGAGAGAAGAGAGAAATTTATCAGGGAGAGAGAAAGAGAAGGAAGGAGTATAGTTGAAAAACAGGGTAGGGAAACTCACAAGAAAGGTTATCTATGCACTCAGAAATACTAAAATGAAATAAAGCCCTCAAAAATGTCAGGAATGTGATTTCATATTTTTTCAATGAATTTCAAAGTCCTGGATGGGGGAAATTTCCTCCTTAATATGAGTACATAAAGAACGGAGGCTCTCCAGTGGGTCAGCATGCTACACTTGAAGTGGCCTCTGTGGTCATTGAAATCAACACAGCATTCAAATACAATTTTATGGTGTACTGACATCAACACTTTAAAAATCTATATTTTAAAAAACCTTGTATTGAAATATCAATATATTTGACATATAACATTGAATAAATTTAAGATGTACAACATGTTAATTTGATACATTTATATATTATAATATGATTGTCATTGTAGGGATAACTAGCTTCTCCATCACATTAGGTAATTATCCTTCATTTTTAGTGGTTGGAATAATGAAGTTCTAGTCTCTTAGCAAGTTTGATGTTTGTAATACAATATTGTTGTCTATGTTCACAATACTGTGCATTAAATCTCTAGGGCTTATTTACCACTGGTTGTAAGTTTCTACCCTTAAACAACATCTCTATTATTCCCCACCCTCCATCCCCTGGTAGCCACCATTTTACCCTATGTTTTCACAAGTTTGGTTTTTTTAAGTTCTACATATACGTGATATCATGCAGTTCTTGTCTCTCTCTGTCTGACTGACATCAACTCTTTTAGCTTAGAAAACTCTGGTTGAATCCTCAGGGAGCTCCCTTAGAGGGTACCTCAAGTTTCTGATTGGGTCTGTGGTCTCTAATGTACTTAAAGGGACCCAGGTAAGTTGCTTTATTTTGGAAATCCATCCCACCTTCTCACTCATTCTCAGACATGGAACCTAATTTGAACTCTGTTCTACTGCAGAAAGGCAAAGTGAGCTAAGCAGAGGATTTGTGAGACCTTTCATAAGCAAACTTAGTAAACATTCAGCAAACTATGAGAGAGTGGATTTCCAGAAATATTGCACCTGCATCTCTTATGATGATGAGCATTGCTGAAGGAGAATGAATTGATTAGTTCATTTTAGGATGGGGGTGAGGGAGCATTCAGAGGTAAACTGTGGAGACAGTTACTGGTTTGCACATGAGGCTTATGAGAGAAGGACGTTGACGGCCAGTGAGGAGATGAGAAGACCGAAGGTCAATTTATTATTTCCTATCAATGATGGGTGATCATCATGAAGATACTGTTTTTCTGTTTCAGTTCAATTAAAGCAGTCTTCAGTATTGTGCCAATAAATGTTAGAGGACAGTTCTAGTTATCAGCAGAGAGAGAAGTGTGTCAATCCCTTTCTTCTCTGACCTCTCCTCTCTTCTTAATCATTTTTTCCAGTTCTATTGAGATATAATTGACATACTGCACTGTACAAGTTTAAGGTGTACAGCATAATGATTCGACTTACATATACTGTGACATGATTGCCACAATAAGCTTAGTTAACATGCATCATCTTGCATAGATACAAAACAAAAAGTAGAAGAAAAAATTCCCATGCTGAGGGACGAGTATTCTTTGGATTTATTCTCTTAACGACTGTTGTATATATCATACTGCAGTGTTAACTATAGTCATCAGGTTCTACATTACATCCCAGTACCTAATTATCTTATAACTGGAATTTTGTACCATTTGACTACCTTCTTATGAGTCTCAACTTTGTGCCAACATGAATACTGAATTCAGAGAAGCCCTAGGAGGGAACCAGTAGGCACTGAGAAGCAAGATGTAGGATAACTCTGGGAAACGTTTCTGTAGAGCAAATGACATTTATCACTGAGACAGGGAGAGCCACCATTCACCAAAATGCACATTCTTCTCTTCTTTCTAAGCACATAGCCACAGCCATGGTCTCAGTCCTCCCT
The DNA here is from genome assembly GCF_964165515.1 of Mesoplodon bidens. Classification (NCBI taxonomy): domain Eukaryota; kingdom Metazoa; phylum Chordata; class Mammalia; order Artiodactyla; family Ziphiidae; genus Mesoplodon; species Mesoplodon bidens. Next base: position 32,657,100 of record NC_138170.1, read on the forward strand.
TGCAGCTAGGTTCACCATGGGACAGAGTCCTAGGCAATGCCATGTGAGGGGAAGTGATAGAAACCACTTTCAGGCAGAGTTTGTTGAAATCTTTTGCACATGCTTCTCCAAGCTCTTCTGGATGACTAGGATGAAATAGACCACAGACGCTTCAGAGAACTTGTGTTGAAAATGTTAGAACCTCAATCAGCCTTGGTTGTTGAACCACCAAGTGGTTCCACGGTTGGAGGAACACCACCGTCATGAACAAAGAACATCTGCCTTGTCTGTTATGTGAGCAAGAAAGAATCTTCTAGTGTATCTCAGTTGTTCTACACTTCAGGTTCTGTTTGTTTCAGCAGCTGTTTCCCTGATAGTCACTAAACACCATTTCACAGGAGAATATATATGTAATTTAATTTTATAATTTAAAAAGGAACAAACTGTTAAAACCACTCTGCAGGTGTCTAACATTTCTTTCCTGTGTTTGGACTTGTTGACAGGAAGCCTTGCAAAGGGGAGCGGGATGGGTGCTCACAGTTTTCCAGGTTCCCATAACACCACAATTCCAAGATCGCATGACAGTTGGGGGCCAGAGCATGAATTGTTTAGATTTCTAAAATGGATCTGGAAATATTATGTTTTTCCTGTTGGGGAAATTCTCTTGATTTATGATCACCATATTTATATGTACTAAATCATACTGAAGTGTATTAAATATTTTGTTTTTTAATTTTGGTTGAGCGGGGTACCGGTCATCCAAATGAATGACTATTCACAAGTGGCATAAATTCCGAGAGGCATTTACAGTGGGTGTGCATTATTTGAATGGCAGAGGCAGACTGATGGTCTCTGGATCCCACGTGAGCATCAGGCAGTGCAGCAACAGCTCAGCAGGATTGCTCTCCAACCATAAACTTGAGTTGTTATGATTGTTGGTAACAGTTGTAGTTTAAAGCATGAAGAAGGGTTGTTTTAAAATTATGATCCATGTTGTTCCCTGATCACTCTATTTAAAGGCCTTGATGCTTCTATGATGTCATGGTTAGAGCCAACGCATGCCCTTGTAACTGATGGAAATGCTTCAGTGCCACATTAATATCTATCTGCATGACCATCAGAGTAAATTCATTTATTATTTGAATATCTTAGCTGTCACCTGGTTAAAAATAACCGTTTACTATTCTTTTTGAAAAATGTTATTCCAAGGTTGCTGTTATATTGTTTTCACACAAACGAGAAACCCTCTACCCTCAATCATTTATTGACTTTACTCTACTCTCAGGACAGTGTTATGTACCAGAAATGTGGGGAAGAAAGAAGAGATGTGTAACATGGGTTCTACCGTCTTAGGATGGACACACTTAACATAAGAAACATTTGTGAACAGAGGTAGAATTTCATATTAGATTTTCTCAAGAGGACCTTGAGCGTGGATTTGAATCATGTCCCTGGTATCTTCAAGCTGTATAACACTGAACAAATTATTTAATCCGTAGGGGCTCAGTTTTTCCATCTGCAAGACAGTTATGCTACTACCTTCAAACACTGTAGGTCAGATGAAGCAGTAGAGCATCTCATATGGTCCTAACACCAGTCCTGGGAGAACAAGAAGATGGTTCACAGTTATCAGTCAATTCATCCAGCAGTAGATGAGGGGTCTTCACAGACAAGGGAAGGCTTAAAAAGCAGAAAATTATTAAGGAAGACTCAAAAGAGGCAAGAAATAAGGACTCTAAACCTACAAGTGTAGGTGAGGGCCAACCAGGTCTAAGTAAGTAGGATTAAGAAAACAGAAGTGTGGCGATTTGAACATGATTCTGTACTATGTTCTGCGTCTGCTAGAGCATCTTATATAGGTTATGTCTCACCTCTGGCTTAGGAGGACACTCATAAATCGGCCACTGATCGCCAGTTCTTGTGAATTAGTTACACTTTTAAGATCACTAGATTTCACAAAACACTTCCTGTCACTCGATTGACTTATTTGTTTGTTGTATACCATCTCCCCCTCCCCGGGACTGTAAGCTCCAGGAGAACAGGAACATACTGTTTTACCACTGATAATTTTTTTCACTGATAAATCCTTAGTTCTGAGACCTGGAAAAGAATAAGCACTTGATATACATTTAAAATAAATGACTGAATTAAATAAATAACTGGGTATCCATTATGGGCAAATCACAGTGTTTTGGTCTGAGGCACCTACAAAAGATGCTTAAGGCAGGTCCCTGCCATCAAGAGATGGGCTCTGTTGGGTCAAAGCCAATTATGTAGTGTTTTTGCTTGCAACTGACTTAGGGATGGGCTGAGTTAAGGCAATATTGGCCAGTAAAACAAATGGACGTTTCTTCCAGAAGTTCTGAAGGAAAAAATTCTGGACTCTTGAGAGAAATCCAAGTCTCTCTCTCTCTCTCTCTCTCTCTCTCTCTCTCTCTCTCTCTCTCTCATCTGTCTCTCTCTCTGTCTCTCTTTCTCTTCCCCCCTCCACTCCTTTCCCCACCTTAGCCCTTGATGACCACAGTCATCTTGAGACCACAAGACAAGACGAGCAGCACAGGAAGCAGAGTAGAGCTGAAAGAGTGGAGAGAAAAGAAGGTGGTAGGCCTGTCACTTGATACTCCACCCGATTTTGGACTCTCAGTTCTGTGAGTCCTTGAGAATCATTATTGCATAAGCCACTGGGAGCTGGCTTTTGTTACTTCAGCCAAAACATCACAGCTGATACCACCTGCTACAATTTCTTCCAGAGAATTGAGTAAAAAATATATGTGGTCAACAAGAACCTGCCAAGTAGTCTCGCAAATAATCTTTCAAAATACTCCATGCCAAGAAGCATCATCTAAGGCTTCCTCAGATACAGGAAGACAGTAAGAAAGCCCAGTTTGATGGAATTAAGACTAGAACCTAAATCTTACTGCTTTTGCTAAGAGAAAAAAAAAAAAGAACTATTGTACAGAAATGAGAGTAGGAGTGTCTTGTATCCTTTGAGAGTCTTAGTAACTGATGTGCACATGGTAGTACAATATTTTCATCTATGCCCACTTATCAGTTTTGTTTTTAAGAGGTGCTGTAATGGGTAGTGAAATAGGCTGACCTGGTCACTCAACATCATACTGTTGGCCATCCTGCAGCTCTGTCCACTCTCAGGTAGAAAAGAGCGCAACAAAGAGATGAGATACAAATGGATCACTTCCAGTTCTAGTTGTTACCATGGCTAAAAGGTGTGAGAGAGAAATTTAGGACTATTGACCACTGGGGAATATTTCAAATTTAAATAATTTATATACTCCTCCCATCCCCCATACTCAGTCCAGCACTCTCTAGACCCTTCCCTGCTTATTTTCTCCATAGCATTTATTGTCTCGACAGAATACATACTGTAGTTACTTAGTTGTTATTGTTCATATCCTCCTACTAAATTGTAGGCTCCACGAAGGCAGAGATTGCTGTTATCTAGTTCACTGCTAATTGCCAGCATCTATGAGAGTACCTGCTACATAATAACTAACTAATCACTATGCGTTGAAAGAATGAATGGATTTTTCATTTGTACAAGTATAAATCAATTGACATATTTTATAAACTCAGTTTGAAATCACAAATGCAAGCTTGAAAAGACTTTCTCTGGTGTCTTCTTTTAGCTAACAAACAATTTTTAAACATGAAGTGACTTCTTTTAAAACTCAGATCCACTCAAAACATACTTAACTCAGGGAAGAGTGTGTTAAGGAAAATGCAGATTCACTCCATCAGGGAGCAAGGAGAGAATGTGGAGACTTTGGGAGTACTGATTTGCTTTACATATCTGAAAATTACAAGGATATATTGTTTTCCCATGCACTTTTAACTACAGATGAACCATCCTCTATTGAGACTAGGATTACATATATATTAATTTTGAAAGTGCTGCAGTAAAAACAGTCAGTGTTTTCAAACTTTTCCCTGGAAGAAATATGAGACAGAAATATCCCAACTCTTAGGGTAACGCATGGTAATTTTTGCTCCTCTTCGCCAGGTGGTTCTTTCTTTGCCTGGCAAGGTTGCGCTGCCTTCCCTGGGCTGCAGCAACTTCCTTGGTTTCTCACCTCTCTGTTCCCCTTGCTTCTGCCTCCTCCCTCCCCTATTCTTTGAGGAGACATTGTGGTCCAGTGATCTGCAAAACGTTAACAAGTGCTGAACAAGTGTGGACTCCATATAATCCCTTGGGTCCATTTGTTCCCCTAGAGTTAAATATACAGTTTCTTTCTCAACAAGTACCATCCACTTCTTGTTCTAGGAGGAGATGCTTGTGAGTAAAACTCACTTCTGCATGGCTCACCATCAAAGATGGGCTTGTTAAATAGGTCATCAGAGGGCTTCCAGCTCTTGGTTGCTGGGGTACCATATTTCCTAAACAGAAGCAGGAAGTCAACCAGGGCATTTATTCACTGAAGGTCAGGCTTTTGTATTATAAAACTTCTAGCAGATGTGATAAGTAGTAAATTGCAGATCTATCACTTTTTTTTTCACCCCAGAAAGTGCGGGTGTATGAAATCAGCAGGATCCTGCCTCTCTGTGATTTATAACCCACCTTTGACCACGTCTTATCAGGTTCCCACAAGCCCCTTTCTGAGGCAGCTTGTGTCTGAATGACAATAGACAAACCAGCACCATTATGCACCCAAATCTCTCTCTGCATTCTAGACACCAAGATTACATCTGGAGTATTGATTTATTGCTGCTTTCCCCCCACCCCACCCCAGGGACCAGTTTGTTCAGCCTGAACAAGATCTACTATTATTAAACAGAGTCAACAACTCTTATGTGAACTTGGGAAAGAAATTATCATTGGCTCTCACCTTTCTAGCAACCCGGGCATATAAGGAAAAGCTTGCATTTATTTATTTATTTTTTCTTATAAATGTATTTATTTTGTTTATTTTTATTTTTGGCTGCGTTGGGTTTTCTTTGCTGCGTGCGGACTTTCTCTAGTTGCAGTGAGCAGGGGCTACTCTTCGTTGCAGTGCGCAGGCTTCTCGTTGCAGTGGCTTCTCTTGTTGCAGAGCACGGGCTCTAGATGCACAGGCTTCATTAGTTGTGGCTCACAGGCTCTAGAGCACAGGCTCAGTAGTTGTGGTGCACGGGCTTAGTTGCCTGCGACATGTGGGATCCTCCTAGACCAGGGCTTGAACCCGTGTCCCCTGCATTGGCAGACGGATTCTTAACCACTGTGTCACCAGGGAAGCCCAAAAGCTTTCATTGAAATATTTAGACTGTTTGCTTGCCTCTGCTTTTCTCTTTTTTAAGTATGCAAAATAAAATAAAACAGGCCTTGGGAAGAAGGGAATATTTGTCCTTTCTCAGATGTTGAAACACAATGTGCTTTCTTTTATGAACTGCCCTGAAATGATTACAAATCCCTGCTTTGGTGTGTACTTCCGAAACACTTACTGTATCTGTAGCAATGAGGTTTTATGACAGCTTTAACATTTTCTGCAAAATATATATTTTCTACCAGTAGATCATTTGGGGGAGCGATATAAATTTTACAGCACATCACAGTTTTATATCACTTACAAACGTCTGATGTAGGATTCACATTAAGCAAGCCCCACATCCACGCACAGTTTTCTATTCTTCAGGGTATTTATGTTTGTCAGGCAGAAGGGCCTTTCAACGCTTTTCTCTTTACAAATGATCATTCCTACTCCCTCGTCACTTCTCAGTTTAACATCATTGGATCTGACTATTTGTCTATGGGAGATTCACTCCATTCTCATCAATTTACATAGCAGACAATCTCTGCATTACCTCTGCTCTCTAAGTCCCACAGATGGGGTGGGTGGCCCCTCTGGGGTTTCTAGAATCTCTGAAGACCTGAGTAAGCTAAATGAAAACCAAAGAAGAAAATCTTTTTTATAGGGCTCTTACTTTCTGAACCCCCAGTTGGTTCCTATGGTCTGACATATGCTAGAGAACTTAAAAGTGGCTCTGGAACAGAATTCCTTCAACCATAACTGCCTTAAGAGGTCTGGGCCCATTATTGCTAAATCTGTGGGAAAGTTCTGGGGCCATGATCCCAAGGATTTAAACACATTGAAATTAGGAAAGAAGAGAATCAAATTCAGGTTCAAAGTGGTAGCGGTTTGTTGCGGTTCTTACCAGAATGCCATTTTTGGAAAATTTTCTGCCACCTTTGTTCATTGGGTCAGGAACTGGCTGTCTTTAATATTTCTCATTTATATGAGGCCCACTCTTGGTGATAGAATACCTGGAAGTTTCTCATGTAGGCATTTCATCATAATAGATGAAGAAAAGCATTTGTGTTTAGAGGCATAGTGGGCATATAGAGTTTGTCTGTTTCACTGGGAAATTATATTCCTCCCTCCCAGCTTCCACACCCACTCCAAAAAAAAAAATTCCTGCTCAGTCCACTTGGTTTGAGTAGGAGTGGACTTTTAGAACTTCAACTCAAGGTGGTAGATTTGCGACCCAGGCCCAGCCAATTAGAAAGATTCTCTTTGTGTCTATGGGATCATGAGCTACATAAATGATACAGGCTCAGGGCTACCAGAGGTCATCATGGAGCCACACAGAGAAAACCTGTCTGAGACTGAAACGAAGCATATGCAAACAGAGCCCAGAGTTGGAGACAAAGTCTAAGACCTCAACTGCTCTGCCTACAGTCTCCTTCACCTCTTGGACTATTCATTTAGGTCAGTCAGTAAATCCCCCCTTTCAACTTAAGCCAACACAAAGGGAAGGGTAAACAACAACACATAAGGATTCCGTTCAGATAAACCACATTATACATTGCATACTTCATGGTCTATGTTTTTCACACAACAAACAGTGTCATTTGTCTTTTTATGTCCTGTACTATGGTCATTCATAATTTATGACATTGTTTGGAACAAGAAGTTGAAAAGTATAGGTTTCTATTAAAGCAAAGGGTTGCTCCATCCTGGTGCCAATTTCTATTATAGTTGGCCCAAGGGACCAGTCTGGACAAGGAGGACAGACCAGAGGTAACTGGACTTAATCCCCAAGCAATAGGGAACTAAAATAAGTGTTTGAGCAAAGGAGTGACAATTACAGATTTTCTTTCCAAGAAGCTAAAACTGGCAGCTGTGTAAAAAGGGAAGACAGTGGGGTGAGATTTGTAGAAGGCGTAACTTCTAAGCCAAGTGGAGAATAGCTGAGGCAGTGCCAGCAAAAGGGGAAAAGAGAGAGTGAGTTTGGGGAAAGTTTCTCAGGCTGATGGGCAGGACTCAGTGATTGAATACATGGGTGTAGGAATGGAAGTGTCAGAATTCTAGTAAAGAGACAGGTAGATAGTGATGATGTTACTGATCTTGAGGAAAAGAAGAATTATTGAACAGGTAGAAGGAAGAAGAGGTGTTAGTTTTCCATGGTAATTTCAGCTTTGGTTGTAGTTTTACTGCCTTCGGGATAATCAGATGAGTTTGGAAGTGTAGAGTGATATTAAGGCTGAAAACATTAGTGGTAGGAGATTTCTACATCTGATGGCAGTAGAGTCATGAAAATGAATGCATTTATTCATAGAAAACAAAAACATGGAGCTAATAGAGAGAGAAAACCAGACCCACAGGTGCCACCACCATTCAGGGGCAGATTCAGTCTAAGCAGCCAGGGAAGGAGACTGAGCAGAAGCCATCAGACGTGAGGCGGGAAAGACAGGTCCTCAGGGCTTCATGTGGAGGACATTTTCACAGAGGAGAGTAGTCTACATTCACTTAATTTACAAAAGTCATGGACATTCCTGGACTTCTCAATTTACTTACAAATGAGGTGAATACATCAGTTACTAGAGAGCTCAGATGGGAAATGGCGTTGCCATAGCACTGGCTTTTGTTGAGAGGAAATGTCCCTTCCCTGTGATAGCGGTAAAGGTGAGAGTTTATTCAACATCAGCTGAAGAAATCGTATGTCTTTCCAATTTTAGAATGTTCTTTTTCCTTCCCATGCAAATGTGATTCACCCTCTGGATCATGCTGTATTTCTGATCACCCAATACCTCTTTTTTCCTCTCGTATACATATATATGTCCTTTCTGAACAAGTAATACTCCTGTATATTAATGCTGACACTCTTTACATGCCGGGCACTGTTCCAAGCACATTATACAATTATTATACATATTAATTATTATATTATTGATTATTCTATATTAATTATATAATGTATAATAATTATATGTTTATTAATTTACTTAATCAACCCCCAAACTCTGTGACATAGATACTATTATAGTATATGAGAGCACTGAGATACTGAGATGTTAAGTAACTTTTCCAAGTTCATACAACTAGAAAGTGCCAGAGCCAGGATTTGAACGTGGGCTATAAGGCTTTATGATACATGGATCACATATCTGTGTTCTGTTTTGTGGATGTGCATGTGTGTAGGTCTTTGTGTTTTGTTGTTGTTTGGTTGTGTTATTTAGTGACTTTCCAAATAGCTTGCAAACCTTTTGATGGCAGTGCCAAGATTTTATGCTTATTTGAATTTTTCTTGGAATTTAGTAATAATAGCTCATGCTTACTAAGCACTTACTAGGTTCCCAGCTCTTGCTAAGTACGTGTACTGTTGGTCCTTGAACAACGAGGGGGTTGGGGGGCCGACACTTTGCATTGTTGAAAATACTTGTATAACTTATACTGGGCCCTCTGTGTATACCTGGTTCCTTGGCATCCAAGGCTCTGCCACATCCATGGAATCAACCAACCACAGATCATGTAGGACTGTAGTATTTACTATTGAAAAAAATATCCACAAAAAATTGGACTCTTGCAGTTAACCTGTGTTTTTCAAGCATCCACTGTATTTCATTTATTCAGTCAACTCAATGACATGGATGAGGTTATTTTTATTTTTTTAATTTACAGATGGGGAACTTGAAGCTTGAGGAGATTAAATAACTTGCTTAAGGTCACACAGTAGGTGCAGCAGCTAGGGTTTCAACGCACATGAACACTAACCTCTAGACGATATTCGTTCACATACACATGCTTATATGAGTAAGTTCAATAAATAGAGGACTTACTGATTGTCTGTAATCATGCATGAGACTGAAGGGGTGGAAATTCACTGTCTTCATGCAGTCCTGCTTGCTGGTCATGTCCTATTTCCTGTCTATTTTCCACCGGATGGAGAACCTCTAAGCAGGGCTATCATCAGGTGTTAGATTCAAAATTATATGGGGATCTCAATTATCCAAAAACATCAGAGCTCAGAAGTGTTCAGTTTGACTAATAAAGTTTGAAGATTTAAAAAAACAAGGAACAATGAGTGAAATTTTCAATTTCAGCATGTCAGAGCATACAAGGTAAAGGAAATTGGCTTCAGGGAGTCATTTGAATAATGGGACAGTTCAAATAAAGGCTGTTCAGATTACTGAGTTTGCACTGTACTTAATCTACCATACAGAGCACAGCCCTCCAGAGCATTTGCTTCGGCACTAGGCAACTCTCTGAAGATTCAGCTCAGCCATGCTCCCCTCTCCAGCTCGTCATCAGCCCTTGGAAAGTCTTGGATTTTTTAAAAATCACTTTTCAGTGAGGAAATTCCTTTAGCTGTTATTATTATTTTTGTAACATGTTAAATTGTACAATAGCCAAAAATAAATTCCTTCCAGCTGATCTCCTTCTCTAGGTTGGGACCATATTGTCACCTTCTTTCAACAGCAGTCCTAAGAATGGTAACAGCAAGACTAATGGAAAGTTTGGCTTCCAAGTCCTCTCTCAAAGCCTTAGTATCCCATTGGGTATTTTGCCTGGAGCACAGTCCAGACATTTGACCTGACCCAGGTCTATCAAGGGAGAGTCATCAGGAGGAGAGAAGGGAAAGAAGTTCTCTGGTTTTCCTGCTGAGGAAATCTGGGATTTGATTTATTCCTGTCCTGTGAATGCCTCACCTCCAGGGAATGTCATATACCACACTCAGCGCAGCAGAAGAGGGAGTTTGATCAGTCCTCACTTGAAGAACCATGTTGATTATTCAGACACTCTTCCAGTAGAAGATCATTTGTCAGGATGACATGTCTGATTGTCTTGTGAATGCTCCAACTGCAGGATCTGAATAGTTCCCCCATCAACCATCACCCAAATAAAATGGAATGGCTGAAACCTAGGAGAAGGACAAACCCTGAAAAAAAGGGAAGGGAGAAAGGAAAAAAAGCTCTAGAAGGAGCCAAAGAGACAGAGGATGGCAGGTGAGCAGGGAAGGTCCAAAGAAAAGGGAATTGTTCTTTGCTCATCCCAGAAATATTGGCTACTTGGGGCTTCTTAGGTCATAGGACCAACCCACATACACTGAGGAGTAGAAGGGGCCAGTTGAAGTGGACCCATTTTCATTCCTTCATCTCTACCCTGCTTATTGTAGATTCTATGGCTTAGAAGACATGGGGAAGGGAAGAGAAGGGAAGGGAAGGGAAGGGAAGGGGAGGGGAGGGAAGGGAAAGAAAGGGAAGGGAAGGGAAGGGAAGAGGAGGGAAAGGGAGGGGAGGGGAGGGGAGGGAAGGGGAGGGAAGGGAAGGGGAGGGGAGGGAAGGGAGAGAAGGGAAGAGAAGAGGAGGGAAGGGGAGGGGAGGGGAGGGAAGGGAAGGGAGGGGAGGGGAGGGGAGGGAAGGGGAGGGGAGGGGATGTAAGGGGAGGGGAGGGGCTGTAAGGGAAGGGAAGGGAAGGGAAGGGAAGGGAGGGGAGGGGAGGAGAGGGAAGGGAAGGGAAAGAAAGGGAAGGGAAGGGAGGGAAGGAAAGGGAAGGGAAGGGGAGGGGAGGGAAGGGAAAGGAAAGAAAAGGAAAGAATGATTTGACCCTGGAGTTTGCTCTGCACAAAGATAAAATGCATTTTTCTTTCCCCTTTCATTTAGAGAGATTATTCAACATTTGTTCTAAGATATTCAAAGCCTTTAAAGAAAAAATGTAATTCAAAAGCTTCTCCTGATTGTTTGCGTTACTAGAGGTGGGATTTTGAGCAGAGACTGCTCTTGAATTTAGGAAACATATCGATAGCCCTTTTAGTTAGGAAGGACTGTGCAGGAGTAGAAACTGGAGAATAGTCTCTGAAGAGAACAGGAGAAAGAGGGTGGGACACTTGGGTCTTGAAGAAGTGTGAAAAGATGGATAGAAAGTTGAGCAGCCTCACCTGGGCAGTGTGTCAGCCAGCTGGTTCCTAAGAGAAATGGCCAGCCATGGAAAAAGAGTCGATTAACTTCAGAAATAGTGATGTTCATTGTTGCCCCACGTGCCACAAAATAAGCTCCCTTTGTTATCCTCATCCCCTTATTGACAATATGTTTCTTACAATGGACCGTGTTAGTGACAGTGAGAGGAGTTAGTGGGTAGGAAGTGCTCACTACTGGGGTGGGACCAGAAGGAGAATTGTGGCTTCCACACATCACACCTGCTTTGAGGTTAGCAGGGTACCAGCAGCATCACTTTGAGGGAAAGCAGTAGTCCTGCATTTCCAGGGGATACCCAGCAGTCAGATTCACTGAAACCCAAGGTAACCTGGCTGGGACCATTGGGAGGCAGTGAGAACAGAGTGGCAGGACCTGTGTGAACTGACTCTATGAGGAGAGGCAAGATAAACTCCCCTTTCCGTAAACACAAAGGCAGATGGAAGGATGGAATAGGGGAGCAGTAGGCTAGATCCTGCTAATATGTGGCTTTGGACAAAGCAGATGGCAGATAATTGAGTTATAATTCATCCAATAAGTGTTTATTGAGCACCTGTTACATGACAGGCACTGTGCCAGGTGCTGGGATATAAAATCTAATTACACAGACAGTATCCTCAAGAAGTGTCCATCTAGAAAAAAGACATGCACATGGGTTGACAGTTACCCAACAGTGAGATGAATAAGATGATAACTTGGAACACTGATAACAGCCATCACTTCTCTGCTGTTTACTTTGCACTTGGCACTGGGCCAAGTGCTTTTCATGTTCTACAACGTTTACCCTTCCCAAGGACTCAATGTGGAAAATCTTAGTAGACCCATCTTACTGATGAGGACATTGAGACTTAGATAATCTTTTTTCCATCCAAGTCCATAATGCTTATATATTTCCTAATCAGGGTATGAAACCTCAGGTCTAATCCCAGAGCTTGTCCTCTTCATAGGGTGCTCTCTGGGGGATGGGCAGAGGCACAAGTCAGTCCTTAAGGCTTTACAGCAAGAGATGAGATAATATTGGATTTGATATTAAAATATGAGTAATAGCTTCATAAAAGATGCTGGGGGTGGGAGTGGTGGAAGTGTGTATGTGCAAGTTGCAAGCAGAAGGAGAGACATGTGCTGCTTCCTGGAGATGTGGAGCGCCATACTATGCCGACAGCACTTAGGTTTGGTTACAGTATAAGGATGAAGGTGGGTGTGGGGTGGGAGAGGAAGAGGGGAACCATGGTACATGGACCTAGATAGGTCACTTGGTTCTAATCATGGAGGGCATGGTATGCCAAGTCAAGGAGTGTGAAATATAAAGGTTTGAAATCCATGGACATGTCTTAAGGAGTAGGATGATCTCATCCGATTTTGAAGGCAAGGGTCACATGGGGATGAAAGTGTGTGGGGAGGAAGAGGGAGGGAGTCTAGTTAGGAAGGTGATGCTCCTATTGGTTTGACCCACTTCGTCAAACCCAAGAAATGAGATAGAAGGCAATTTAAGAGAAAGTAAGAAAATAGACCAAGAGGACAATTATAGGAAGTGATTCACAGAGAGCCCCACCATCTGTATGTGCCTTCATCCCTTCCTTTACTACTTCCAAGACCAGACAACCAAGGTCCTAGGAAATTATAAAGTTGTGTATCATCCTTGAAGCACACCCTGTGATCTGGCTTACCTCCTAGCATATCTCCTAGTTGTTCCAATAAACCCAATCTGGATGCCAGAGAGGGAAAATGGACCCAGGCAGTTGCAGTGCAGAAATTAAAGCTCATGCTCTGGAGTCAAACTTCCTGCCTTTAAAAAAATTGAAGTACAGTTGCTGTATAATATTACATAAGCTGTAGGTATATAATACAGTGATTCACAATTTTTAAAGGTTATACTCCATTTATAGTTATTATAAAATATTTGCTATATTCCTTGTGTTATACAATATATCCTTGTAGCTTAATTTATACTTGATAGTTTGCACCTCTTAATCCCTTATGCCTATAATGCCCTTTCTTCCCTCTCCACTAGTAGCTACTAGTTTTCCCTTTATATCTGTGAGTCTGCTTCTTTTTTTGTTATAATCACTACCATGTTGTATTTTTTAGATTACACATAAACTTCTTGCATTTAAATCCTATCTCTATTTCTCACTATCTGTGTGCTCCTGGACAGTTTTTTTAACCCCCTGTACTTCAGTTTTCTTACCTATAAAATGGAGTTTAAATAATAATAATAATAAAAATAGCACCCACTTCATAAGATGGGTGAGAATTTTATGAAATAGTACATACAAAACACATAGACTACTGCCTGATGGACGGAAAATGTTAGCAATTATTTTCCAGATAACCACAGGCCTGATTTCTGGGGGTTCTCCTTTTCTTGCCAAGCAGGAAAGTGGCTGTCTGAGTCCAAAGCCAAGGCCTTTTGGCTTGAGGAAACATTTTCCAGGAGTTCTTTAGGCCCTCTAGCTCTATTGTGGGGGCCTCTGCATCTGTCCTGTAGAACAGGAAGCTGTCCCTCGGGCCCAGTAGGTCCCAGTGCACTCACTATTCGGGATGACTTCTCACTCCCGATGAATCCCAGGCTCCTGGACAAATTTCACAGAGCCTCCTTTTTCCATGAAGCTTAACAGTCAGGCTAAATACAAGCTCATTCTGATTTTTTTTAAAGGGAAGGCAGATGGAAGCCTGTATTCTAGATGTGTCTTGGGCCATGAGAAGTTGTTTTATGGGCCAGGAAATTCCTGTTGGCTTTCTATGCTACTAAACATAGTCAAAGAGGACCTCTAATCTGCAGCATCCTAGTTTGTGATCTCCTACCTTACTCAACAGCTCAGGTTTTGCCCTCATCCACCATTCAGAAAGTCCTGAATGGAATGTGTCAAACAAAAAGCTGGGTTTGACACCTTGGATCGGGGACTTTGTACAGCCATAGAGTCTCCAGGCTAAGGCAAGGAATGTAGAGATTTGGAATTGGAATCCCTGAGTATGATTAAAGGGATGCTTGGAGTCCATCAGGCCTACTGTGCCTTTGCACCAATTACCAGTCTTCTCAGGGATATGTCCAATCTGAAGCTATTGCAAGGACATCCTCATCCTTGAGGGTCTAGGTCTACCCCAAACCTCCTCCAACTCAATTTTACATCCCTGAGAGCTCCAACACTACTATGAGCTCTTATTTCACTGGAAGATTTTGACACAGACAACTCAGCTCTCTACCTATTTCCCTAAGATTTAGGCTTCTATCCAAAATCATTGACATGATTTGTCATTTACAAATAGTTAATTTTGCTTGAATCAACAAAAGTCACTGATCCACAGAAGCTAACTCAGCTGAGAAGATAAGCTTCACTCTGCAGCCAAGAGTAGCTGAGTCAAAATTAGAAGCTAAGCCCACATGCACTTGAGCATGCACTTGAAATGGTATCACTTCCATTATCTCTGCTTCTACCTTATATATACTTTAGACAGCAGAACCAGAGGGGAGAAGCTCTGAAACACGTTGGCAGAGGCCACGCCAACAGAGACATCTCTGACCAAATTGTTAGCGCCAACACACAACAGCCAGAGCTAAGCCGAACTTGGATAAGCAGCAGACAGATGTCTGTTCTCATCAATGTCTGACTAAGTTCCAGAACTCCCAGGGGATATTCATTGTTCCAAAGTGACTCTATTTCCCAGTAGGAGAGACCAGCACCCCACTGTAATACCCCAGCTGCCCAGTGCAGTTCATTCAAGTCTCAGAGTGTTCATCAGATTCATCATGTGCCCTGAATTTCACCAGTCACTTTTAACATCTGCTTCCAGAACATGAATTAGCCTAGAAGCCCTAAAGATCACTGCTTATAACTATCTCTAACTTCAGTGACACCGTTACCTCCTATAGTCATAGCCTCATTCATGTGGGAAGGACACCTTATTAGTGGTTCTTCCTTTGCTTGGTGTTGCTGTTCCATTTCTTCAACTGCCATCATTCTGCTTATTAACAAGTTTATCTCTAAGGCTCCCCAGTACTAGACCTCTAACTACAGTTCTGTGTCACATTCCAGCTCTGAAAAATACTTTCAAATTCTGCATGGCCATATCTACCCCTGTACTGCCTGCCATGCCAAGGAAAAGTGTTATAGGAATGAGCACATCAATAAGCCTTAGACAAGAACTTCCATTTCTGAATACCCGAGAGTCAGAACCTGTCCATCCATTCAGACGTGGCAGACTTCCTATACAGATTGCCATAATCTATTCAAAGCACTCTGTTTCACAGCTCTCCCTCTATTTTCACGGTTTCTCTGAAATCCCAAGTCCACTGCCATTTCAGCATGTGGACCATCATTAGTAAAACCATAAGCCTCTCAAGAGGACCTACTGGATAGTAATCATTATGCAAGAGAAGAGCCTAAGCATACGACAGCTAACCTGAGACACTTTGAAATGACATCCAGGGGAGTACTTTTCTATACATCACCAAACTCTACTGAGAACCAAAATATGGACCCCAAAATAAGCAAACAACCCAAAAAACCAGAATTCATCTGTAGCTGCCAGTCTGTAGCCCCTAATTTAACCAAACTGCTTCATTTTACAAATTAGCATAAAAAGTTATGGAACTTCCCTAAAGTATTCTAAATGATAATTAACACATTGACTTTTTTCTCCAGCTCTATTGAGGTATAATTGACAAATAAAAATTGTATATATTTAAGGTATATAATGTAATGTTTGATATACATAAACATTGTGAAATGCTTACCACAACCAAGCTAATTGACATATCTACCACCTCACAGTCATCATTCTTTTTAGTGAGAACAGTTAAGACCTACGCTCTTAGCAAATTTCAAGAGTACCTACTGTACTAACTACAGTCACCAGGCTGTACATTAGATCTCCAGAACTTATTCATCCTGCATACCTAAAACTTTGTACCTTTTGACCAACATCTGTCCCACCCCTAAGGCCCTGGTAACCAACATTCCACTCTCTGCTTCTATGAGTTTGATTTTTTTTAGATTCTACACGTAAGTGAGATCATGCAGTATTTGTCTTTCTGTATCTGGCTTATTTCACTTAGCTTAATGTGTTCCAGATTCATTCATGTTATTGCAAATGACAGGATTTCCTTCTTGTTTAAGGCTAAAGAATATTCCTCTGTGTGTGTGTGTGTGTGTGTGTGTGTGTGTGTCACATTTCTTGATACATCTATCTGCTGATGGATACCTAGATTGTTTCCATATCTTTGCTATTGTGACTAATGCTGAAACAAACATGGAAATGCAGATATCTCTTCAAGATACTTATTTTATTTCCTTTGTACCTATACCCAGAAGTGGGAAGCACATTGACTTTTAAAGTTATTTAAAAGCAGCCTATGAAATCTATGAAGTGTACAACTTAAAAATGACTACAGCAACTTATCATCATCATCATCATTACTGTTATTTGCTATTGTTTTTATTATTGCTATAGTAGTTATTCTTTCAACCAATATGCTTTGAGGACCCAGGTTCTAGAAGGGCATCTCCCTTCGTCTTGAGAAACTTAATGGCCTAATTGGAAAGACATGGCACAGCAAACTCTCCAGAATCCACTGTGATAGGAATTTAATAAGAAACTATGAAAACTTCTGCATTCATATAGGGAAGTCAGAGGGAGGATTATATGATCTGTCCCTAGATAGTCACTAGATAGTTAAGGACATTCCAGGAAGAGACAATAATGGAAACAAAGATACAGAGACTGGAAAGAGGAAGGTATATGTTAGTTAGGGCATCGAGCTAAGCTGTCGTAATAAAGAGACAGAAATATAGTGACTCAAACAAGATAGCAGTGTATTTATTTCTCTGTCCAGATGTAGGTGGGCAGTCTGGAGCCAGTAGACAGCTCTGCTCCATGAGGTCAGCTGGATTTCAGGTTCCTTCCTTCTTTGTTTGCCACTTGCCAACAGTCGCCAGCATGAGGGTCATGTTCCAGCCCACAGGAAAGGAGGAAGAGAGATGGAACGTAGTCATTTCCTCTTTGAAGGGCATGACCTAGAAGTTGTACACATCGCTTCCACTCGCGTCTCATTGGCTGAACTTAAGAGCATGGAATTACAAGGAAACCTGGGAAATGTAGTTTCTAAGAGGGCCATGACAGCCAGCTGAAACTCAAGGGATTTTATTATGAAAAGGAGGGAGGGAAGCGTGGATAATGAGGGAAAATTCCTAGCATCTACTGCAGTGTTTGAGGAACCTTATGTAACTCTTGCCTGAATACGGAGGATTAGAGGGAAATGAAGTTTTCCATGATATCTGGCTTCATGATAACACAGTAGATAATCAAAGCAGAGGGAGCAGAATATGCCAAAAAATAGAGATGTGCCCTTAAAAATGGATACAACCTATTAGTATTATTGTTAGGTCAGTACTGTATGAACTTCTGATACAATGGCTTCATTGGCATAGAGAGATTGCCAACTCTCTACTCTTGTTTTATGTCCTATCAAAGTAATTCCTCATAAAAGAGATCAGATTGGAAGATTTATATAAATTTATGTGAAGTAAAGGGAAGCACCATCTCAGTCAAGAAGAAACAAGGGATGCATTTTTTAATGTGCTTCATAATGTGTATTGGTCATTAATAGAAAACAAGACACCTTGTTAATTACAGTATACAAATTCTGTGTTTTATTTCAATCACTGATTGACCCAGTTTGGATGGGATAACTGTATTAGAAGTTTTAGGAGAGAAATCCTTAAGCAGGAGAGGGTGGTATGGAGGATGAGATGTGAAACGTGTAATGGGTGTGCTATGTAAAGTAATTTTCTGTTTTCCTGCAGCACACATAGATCTTACACTTACACCATATGACACTGAGATTTAAGCTAATTATTTAAACCTAGAAAATCCAACTTCTTTCAAAGAACCACAAGTACCTCTACAAAGGCAAATCATCACTTTGGAGGTCTCCAGATTTCTCATATTTGACAAGAGCATAACCTCTGGAGTTTCTTTAGCAACTGGATGGTTCATCCTTGTAAAAGAGGCCACAGCTAAGAAAATCAGATTGATGTGGATGGTGGGATCACTGCAGGGACATCACAGTGAGAGTAACAGCCCTCTTGGTGGCTGAAGACATTTTCTGGACCTCGAGGTGCTCAGGACTAATGTGTGAACTTTCCTACCTTCCTCCCTCCTGTTAAGTTAGGACCTACTGGAACATTAGTTAGCAGGTGACAGTTGGGAAGTACTAGTGACAGATTTTTAGCTTCCTATCCACAAGACCAGCTGCTCCATGGTGACCCCACTTTGGCAAGCTCCCCTGGCAGCTGGTGAAATGTATTGCTCTTGGCAAGTACCTACCAGCTGTTCCCACCTGTGGTCATATGCAGGATCTGTCAATTATGCTTATTAGATCTGTAAATCCGAGGGATAATCCAACCTGTTACAAAGAGCCTCATTCATAGTATATGGGTATCAAATTTAGTGAATCCCCTTTTAGTGTGTGATTATTTCACACATGGCTTTTGAATCTCATTCTCTTATACCTTCACAACTACACAGTCTTTGATTGAGAAACAAATTAATTGGGAAGTCATTCTGCTGTAGGATAACAAATTCTTAAGACATCAGAGCTCAGTCCACCACTGAGAATATACCTTTGCTCTACCATTAACTTAAGAACCCATTACTTTTATTCCCTCACTTCTTACCTTCTCCTTCTGCATGGCAGTTTAAGCCGTATAATTTGCCATCTGAAAGAGTTACGTAAGCACAGAGCATGAAATACTCTGAGAAGTCACCGTATTAATTAGACTCTCACATCACAGAATCATAAAAATTAGAAGTGTAGAGGGTCTGCAGCAGGAGGTCACTTTTGCCCGTCTTCCTCCTCTGTGCCTTCTGCCCAAATAGGATGATTTCCAATTGTATTTACTAGTTCTTTGTCCACTTAAGCAGGAAAGAGATTAAATATGACACATTCTCAGTGGTCTATCCAGGGTTATTACAAAAGATCCCAAAGTAATTGACACTACCTCCCTTAAACCTGTGTGCTGAATCCTCACTCAGTGGCTTTTCCTCTATAAATACAAGGACCCGTCCCGGCTGACATGCTTGTATTATTGGACAGACTCTAATCTCAGCATTATACAGGCCCACATTTTTCCTCCGCCAAACACTATTTGCAGTTCTGTCCCAGATGTAACAACCTAATCAAAACAGAATTTCATAGAGCACCACACAGACGATTGGTTTCTAGGGGACTGTGCAACAGGTATCTGTATGTTTACTGCCTTCCTTTATGAAGCTTGATACAATGCAATTGGCAGATTACACATTGATTACTGGGACTTGACTCATAAGAAATGAATTGTAAATAATAAGGTTTAGTAGTAGCCAAAAACATTTTCAAGTCCTCATAATGCTAGCTTTCTCAACTATAACATCATGGACATCAAATTAACACTGTATATTTCTACCCTTTCTACATGGTCCTTCTTGTGGACCCCTATTGTCAACTGAATTGCACCCATGACAATGAATGCTGCCACGTTCAATGACCTATAGGAGCAAGAATCCCTTTCAGAGCACTCTGCCACAGAAATGGTCAAAAGCCAAAGGAATCCATTAGAAATAGAGAAGTTTGGAGCTGAAAGAGTTTTTGGAAACCACCTACTTAGAAAACATGCATTCGAAACATGCTCTGTAATTAGAAAAACAATGTTACCTGAAGGTAAAAAAAACAAATAAACCCCCCAAAATGGAATGCCTAAATTTCAATCCTTGGTCTGTGACCCATTAGTGCTATGAATGCACATAAGTACCTTGATTCTTCTGAGCATCATGACCCTCAGAAATTGTCAGATTGGCGTTTGCAAGACCTACCTTCAATCCCTACCTTTTAGATGGATTTTTAAATAAGGAAGTTAAATATTGTAACCAAAATCACTTTTTAAATAATAAAAATCTATATAATGTAAGGTATTATTAACATTCCTACCAGGATCAGCACCCAATTCAACTTCTTCATTTTATAAATGCAGAAACTGAGGCTCAAAGACACTAGAAAATTCCTCCAAGGCACTAGATGGTATGCACCAAGGCTAAGCCAATAACCAAAGTCTGTCCTCGCCTACTGGGTACACTTCCTTTTATGTAACACAGAAGCTTCACAAAATTCCAATTTGTGGGCTTCCCTGGTGGGGCAGTGGTTGAGAGTATGCCTGCCGATGCAGGGGACATGGGTTCGTGCCCCGGTCCGGGAAGATCCCACGTGCTGCGGAGCGGCTGGGCCCGTGAGCCATGGCCACTGAGCCTGCGTGTCCGGAGCCTGTGCTCCACAACGGGAGAGGCCACAACAGTGAGAGAGGCCCGCGTACTGCAAAAAAAAAAAAATCCAATTTGCTTGAAGGTAAGTGCAAGGCAAAAGTGTGATAGACTCAAGAAAAAATCCAACCTTGCTCACGCACCCAGCTGCCCCTTCCATGTTAGCACATCTGTAATATATTATACTTATAAACTGAGATATGACAATTAGTTAATTGAATCTTTGTAGCAGATGGTGGAAGTTTATGAATTGCATCAATTAATGAATAAATAAAACTTAACTGTTGCTCTCATTAGTGTCCCTAAAAAAATATGTAAATAGCATACATTCATTTTCCTAGTTTACAGATGGAGATTTTGAGGCCCATCGAGGTTCCATTTGCTCCTGGGCAGGTGGATAATAGACAGATACTCAGTCTAAAAAAAAAAAAAATCAGGCTATCATTAACTTATTTTTTTTTCCTTTCTTATCCAGATCAAAACTTAGTAGAGGCTGTTTACAGTCTTTTCTTCCTGTCTCCTTATCACCATTTTGTAATCCAACCTGGCCTTGGCCTAGAACAACTAGTTACACAAGCTGTGAGCAGCCTGGATATCAGTCAAGACTTGTCCTTTTCCTTCTGAAAGGTCTCACACCCAGAGGGCCAGAGAAAAGAGAGACTGGAGGCCTTGGAACAAGCGCCCGAGAGGGAACAATGTAATCTTCCATTGTGTAAAGCTTTAGTAATGTTTGAGATGCTCCTGTTTCTAGTAGACAGTCTATGTAGCAGGTAAGGAGGGAAACCATTGAGTTGGTCAATGGCTTGGTGTTTCCAACAATCCTAACATCTGGGGGTCTTTGCTTCTGTCCAAGAGTAGCCTCTGCAATCCTCCCACAGCCACGCCAGTCCCATAGGCCACCTCAGTGGTACTGATGCAGTGTCAGAACTTCCAAAACATTTTGAGAGGCAGCATCGTGCTATGCAGCATTTCACTGTTGGTTAGGACCACATTAAAATGTCATTTCAGGCAATTAGTATTTTATTTATAAACACTTATAAATATTTATTATAAAGGACTAATAGCAGCTCATGAGAAAACAAATCTATTACATTTGTATTAAAATATCATCAGATGCTTAATTATAGGAATATTTAGACAAACCATTAAAAATGTATGCTGACTTTCCTGAGAAGTCTGGGACAATCTCCCTTAGACTTCTCCACTTAACTGAGGGGGCAAATTTGATAGGATGCCACAAAAACAAGGGAAGGAAATCCATCTTCAGTTCCCCTTTCTAGTAGCAGGCACAGATTCTGCCTTCATGCTAAAGAAGTCAAAAGACATCTTTCCTTTTAAGAAAAATATTTTCTAAAAAACTTTCAGAAAAGACGGACTCATTATGGACAAATGTCCCAGGCATACTTGGAAGCAAAATATGCCACGCCTTTAAATGTAACTGATTAAGCATCTTCTGCTATTTGAATCAGTTCCCAAACATGCAATCGGCAGTCTTATTTTTTAGCCAGAAAGAAAAATGTTTATTGTCAACATTGATCTGCTGTAGAACACATCACCTTATCCTACTAAGTTCTGAAAATATAATTAAAACATTCTATTTTGAAACCGGTGACTCACCAAAGTATATAAGGATCTAGGTGTACATTTTGCTTTTTTATGGCTCTTAAGTTTAGGCTGAAAAGAGAGTAAATGAGACTGAATCTCCTTAATTGGCTGTAACTGATTTATTTCTGTTGAAATGCACTGCCATTTCCACATAGCACATATTTCTGCCTCAGTTACTACACTATTTGATTGGACCTTAACTTTCTTCTTGTATTTGCATTATAGCTATTGTGCAAACACCCTATAAGACTTGCATACTTTGGGAGATTTAAAAGTACAATGACCAATTTGATAGGAAAGTTGCAGTTTCTCCATGTTATTTCCAAAAATTGCTCTTTGGAACATTGTGCTATTGTCACAACATGCCTCTCAGTTATGCTTACTTTAGTTGCTCTTGGATTTTGGTATGAGACAGGTTTACTCCAATACATTACCAAGTGGTTTGAAATAGCATCATAATTCATAAAGGTCATCTTGTGAATTTTAAGACCATCCAACCCCTTTATCTACTTTTAATGACTGGAAATATATTTTTGAAAACTGACATTATCATTTGTAGTGGAGAATATCATATAACATAAAAAATATGGACTGGATATTTTGCATAATCAAATCAAGATCGAGATGGGCAAGCACTGTAGAGTAGAAATGAGAAATCTTGAAAAACATGCTGGATGGCCATATCTGATGGGCACAGCTTTGAAATAAAATCCTAATAACATAAGGAAATCATTTTAAAGACTTTCAGAAAAACCCAGACATAGTAGAACAGCTAGTTCTTTGCTTGGCATTTTTTCCCCAAAGCCACAGTAAACAATCTTGAGTGCACTTAAAATGTTGACAACATTGTTTTGAAATATTTGCCATAAGGTCGTATGCCATAGTGAATTGTCCACTGAAAGTGCACAATATGATGTTATTAAAAAGCACAACTTCTACATGCCTAACTCCAATTAACCACTTGTAACCTGGTGACAAATACAAATTTGAGTCACTTGTCCAGTTTTCTCTCTTTCTTCTGCAAGCAAAATCATGATCCAGGGTTACTGTGTTTTACCCCAGTAACAGAAAGTGCTATAATTCTCAAAGCAATGAGACCTATCAACCTATTCCAAAAACATCTGCTGTCATGCTATGAAGAGTGTGATGTTTTGTTTATTTGTTTGGGGTCTGCTCTTTTATTCCAGAAGCAGTGGCTGTTTTTGGAATTCAACTTTTGATTCTCCCTTTAATCACCCAGAATGCAATGCTTGTAAACTGTCCCATCGTGTCACCGCTCCTCTATTTATTACATCTTATGCTTTAAATATCACCTCTGACAAACAAAAGAAAAGCAAATGTCCCTAAATTTCCTGAAGGGCTGAAATATCAAGCCCGGATTATTATTGTTTATGTCTCAGCTTTAGCAGCTCCAGTGTCTCCGTGGTCTGCTGTGTGCCGAGTTGGCAATGATGGATGGCCATTACGGCAGCTTATTGGAAATGGCTTGATTTATAACCTGTTCTCCTGCCTCAGTCTAATGGCTTCATTTCTTTCCTCCAGTGCGTGATGCCACGGCCAAGGTCATTGCGCCAATGGCCTTTTGTTGTTCGCCTGCTGATGACCAGTGTGCCTAGGAGTCAGCATGGGAAAGGGGGGGTTAGGCAACAGGAAGGGGGGCAACCATGGGGGTGGGGAAGCTCCAACCTTTACATTTTAATTTTTTTTCATCTCAGTCCCTGATAACTGCAGTAGAACAGTAGATTAAATGTTGTCTTCTATTTGCTTCCCGTACTTGCCAGACAAGGAGCTGCTTTATGATCCTCAGTGGGGAAGTCTATTACTCACCTCTACTTTAAATGACCAACATCAAATATATACAGCTCCCATTAAAGCTGAGATCAATAAAAATGCCATTAAGATAGTAAAAGTTGCTGATATTAGTGAAGCCCCCAAACAAAATATTTGATTTTCTTTCAGGTTGTTAGTGAGATGGAATGGGAACACATAAGTGAAAGGAGAACTAGCCATGCCTATGGTCAATAATTTATCTCAGAGATTCATTCAGCCTCTCACCCAATATTTCCCTGCTGTCTATTGATTCCTCATCATTATTTGTCATAAGCTGTCCTAACTCAAGGAGAAAATATGCCCTGCTGGTCCGAGGGGAGTCATACCTGGAGAAATAGAAAGGAATTTCATTAAAAGCAAGAAAGAACGGCTGTGGCTTTGAGAAACTCCAACAGCAAGTTGCCTAGACTTTTGTTAGAGCCTTAAAGCAAGTCGTAAGAAGCTCAACAACATTGCACAAGATACTGTGAACCCTGGGCTGGAGTTGTTCTGACTGGGGTTCAAGGAAGCTCAAAGGCCTTCCCTGTGTATGTGTCCAGCTTCCAAAAATTGTGTGTGCCTGTGAGTGTGTGTATACTTTTCCTTTCATATTTTCCCTTTCCCTAGAATCTTCCAAGTTGATTTTCCCAACTGGGCTCTCATGGATACCAGAGACAAGTAAATGGTTAAAGAGACACATTAGTAAAGAGTATACAGGATTATGTCTATGTCATTAAGTCAAACTAAAACCCAAATGTAAAGGCATGACTTTGGAAATAGGGCAGTTTTGTTTTTTGTTTGTTTTTGTTTTTTGTTTTTGCAGTATGCGGTCCTCTCACTGTTGTGGCCTCTCCCTTTGCGGAGCACAGTCTCCGGATGTGCAGGCTCAGCAGCCATGGCTCACAGGCCCAGCCGCTCCGTGGCATGTGGGATCCTCCCGGACTGGGGCACGAACCTGTGTCCCCTACATCAGCAGGTGGACTCCCAACCACTGCGCCACGAGGGAAGCCCCTTAAGGGCAGTTTTTAATAAGTGGTCTATATTTTATTTTCATGAGATACGTGTTTGTGATGTGGCATTCAATGGTAATCTTTGAAACTGGTTTTGAACAATGGCTTGAAATTTGCTTTATGCACATCCAAAAGTCAACGTCAGAGAATTTTTTTAAGTTCAGTCTACTTGGAGTGGGCTAATTCCCCTCAAAAAATGATCTTAGTTAAATTTTCTCAAATCTTAAGTCAGTTTAGTCTGGAACATAAATCCATAGCATTTTAACACTGAAAGGGACCTACAGGAATACCTTCTCTCATTCCTTTGTTTAATAATAAGAAGAATGCCACTGTTATTACTGATAATTAATATTAATCTAAAGCTTACTCTGTTCCAGGCATTGCACTAAGCCACTTACATCCTCACCACATCTTTATGAAGTGAGCAATATTCCCATTTCAGAGAAGGAGACAGAGATCAGATAGCTTGCCCAAGATCACATATCTCACAGTGGTAGAGTCAAGATTCACACCCAACTCTATTAGATTTTGCAACTAATCATAAATGGAATATTTAAAATCTACTAGAAGCAACTGACTAACTCACCTAACTCAATAATAGAATGCCCTAAATTGAAGAATACCAAAAAGACACTTTGGAGGTAATTTTGAGAATATTTTTATTGAGAGATTCAGTAAAAAGGATTTTGCTCTGGTTTATTCTTAAAAATGAAAAACAGAGAATCACATATTGGCAGTTCTAGAATTATCTTTCTTCTTTTTCTTGTAAATTAAAGAAAAATATCAGTACCCATAACCCCAAATGTCAGAGCCTATAGTATGCCGAGGGGCATGAAGTGCTATTATAGAGATGAAAATTATAATTTACTTGGATATTTGCTAATGTCCACATTTGATTTTGTTATATTAGTTAATAAATGAGAAATTATAAATGATGTCTAGTCCTTTCAATTATTTGACTTGCAACCCATAATGCTATATCTTATTAATTTTATGGCTTCAAACATAAGGTTTGAATAAACCTCTGAAATCTCCCTTTAAGTTCTTGAGCAAAACTTACTTCTGAAGAAAAAGTAAACATGGGCTTGTTTGAATTCATATCATCAAGAAGTGGGGTTATCTTGGGGGAAAGATGGGGGAAGGCTCAGGTAATATATACATTCTAAGTAAACTAATGAGTTGTTATTTATTGACTAACCAGTTATTAGAGGGGATATTTACCTAAATTTAGCAAGTAACAGACATTAGTGATCTCTCAATTTAGTCATATTGTTCATGTGACTCTACTGAGTAGTTAACAAACAATTATCAAGCCACCACTCTGGGCCAAAGGGACTGACGGTCCATGTGAGGAAAGCTACACGTCTAGACCTCATTTAATATGACATTTAATTCCTGGCACAAGTCTATGTCCACCATGGTAGTGTATAGGTAGGAAGATCTGTTGGGAGATGCATGCCATTTAGTTTCTAAACAAAGATTATAGAAGAAAGGGAAGATCAAAGGAGGGAGAAAGGACAAGAAGGAAGTGATGAAGGAAAAAAACAAACAAAAGCAAAGAAGGGAAGGAAGGGAGGGATAGAGGGAAGGAAAGAGGGAGGAAGGAGGGAAGGAGGGACAAGGAAGGGAGAGAGAGAGGGAGGGAGGAAGGAAGAATAATGCTGATACATGGCACTTCCATCTGGCCTTTATATTAGTCCTGTGGTGCCTCTTCCTCCGCTGTTGTAAGAGCACCCTTTGTACCTACAACTCCTCTCCTTTGGTCTCAGCTACAATCACCAAACACTTGGTCTGGGCAGTGGCTATTATTCCCAACATGATTTCTGGGTGGTGCATCATTGAAGGAGTTATTTCCCCTACTGTTGGGGAAGGTCATCCACTGACTGCTCTCCACCGGCCACTCTCTTCCAACACTGCCTCTGTTGAATGTGGGAGCCAATGGGTTGAGGCACATCCCTTCCCAGGGAAGCCTTCATTCAATGGCTATGGAGGAATGGGGCAGGCAGTACAATAAAAGGCAGGCTCTGGATCCCAAGTTCATCCTGACCCGCACTAAACTTCCTGTACCATCTTCATTATCAGAGTCCACTTCCAAGGAACAACTCCCCATTCCCTCCTTTCCCCAGCCCCTGGCAACCACCATTATACTTTCTGTCTCTGTGAATTGGACTATGCTAAGTACCTCATATAAGTGGAATCATACAGTATGTATCTTTATGTAGCTGACTTATTTCACTTAGCATAATGTCCTCAAAGTGCATTATGCCATAGCATAGACAATATTCCTTCCATTTTAAGGCTGAATAATATTCTATTTTGTGTATATACCATATTTTGATTATATATTCATCAATCAATGAACATTTAGGCTATTTCTACCTCTTGGCTATTGTAGATAATGCTGCTCTGAACATGGCTATGCAAATATCTCTTCCAGACCCTGCTTCCAAGTCTTTTGTATATATACCCAGAGGTGGGATTACTGGATCACATGGTTGTTCTTTTTTTAGGGTTTAAGGAACAGCCATACTGTTTTCCGTAGCAGTTACACTATTGTACAATTCCATCAGCATAGCACAAGGGTTCTAATTTCCCCACATCCTCATCAACTCTTGTTATCTTCTGTTTTTTTGGTTTGTTTGTTTGTTTTTTGTTTTTAATAGTAGCCATCCCGGTAAGTGTAAGGTGGTATCTCGTTGTAGCTTCAATTTGCATTTCTATAATAATTAGTGATATTGAGCATCTTTTCATATGCTTGCTAGCTATCTATATATCTATATATCTCTATCTCTATCATCTATCTATTTATCTATTTATACATCTTCTTTGGATAATGTCTATTCTAAGCCTTTGCTCAGTTTTAATCAGATTATTTGTTATTTTGTTGTCGAGTAGTAGTAGGAATTCTTTATATGCTCTAGATATTAACCTTTATCAGACATATGATTTGCAACTATTTCTTCCCACTCCATAGGTTGTCTTTTCACCTTGTTGATAGTATACATTGATGCACATAAGTTTTTTTTAAGTCTGATTTAGTCTCTTTGTCTAATTTTGCCTTTGTTGCTTGCACTTTCAAAGTTATTGTCACATCCAATGCCGTGAAGCTTTTCTCCTATGTTTTCTTCTAGGAGTTTTATAGTTCTGGGTCTTACATTTAGGTCTTTAATCCATTCTGAGTTAAGATTTTGTATATGGTGTAAGGTAGGGATCCAACTTTATTCTTTTCTGTGTAAATATGTATTTTCCCAACACCATTTGCTGAAAGGATTGTCCTTTCATGTTAACGTGACTGTGAATGACCCTTATTCCCTATCTCACACCACTCGGCCCTCTCCTGCCTAGAAAAAATTTCTTTCTCTCTTCCACTGAAGCCTGTCTCCTAGATTTCATTTGTCTGGATTGTCAGCCTTCTCTACAATTAGATAATTAATTCTCAAGAATTAAATGAATTCCTTCAAGGGCACCTTGAATTTTCTTTGTATGGCAAGAGAATAGGCAGGTGACCCATTATTAGTAGATGGGTGAGAAATTTGTAATAGAACTTGTGCAAGACATGTCACATTTCTTTTTCTTTCCTTTAAATTACTGAAGATCTTAATTACTGTTCCACCTTGCAAGGAGTGCTGGCAAATTCAAACTCAGAATTATGTGGGCTGGGAGGACTCTGCTTCTCCTGAATCTTGGAAGCTAATATAAAGCCCAGAAAATGAGGGAAGGACTGCTTTGTTTTCAGCCAGATAATCCTCTCTGTCCAAGAGCAGGAGGGACTTGAAGGCAAAAGCTTCCACTGGTCTCATGTTAAACTTGTCCATGGACTATCACTGGTTTTCAACATGAATAATAGTAATTGATATTTATAGAGGTCTCACTATGCACTAGGCATTGTTCTAAGTATCTTACATAAATGCACTCATTTAATCCTCACATGCACTCTGTGAGATTATTTCATTATTATTTCTATTTTACAGATCAGTAAACGGGGGTACAGAAAACTGGGTAGAACAAGACCCATTGGATCCACAATGGTGAGCTTGGATTTTAACCAAGATGTACTGGCTTCAGTGTCTGGGCTGTTCATCACAGCACTTCCTTTCCTACATCACTACACTTCACTTCCTCCCAAAGAAGAACAGAGGCCATGCCCCCTTCAGGCGGTGCTGCTGGAGGATAAGGCACAGGTCTCACTTCACACAGACAGCATCTGCTTCTCAACCTGGACAAGATGGGGGCAGGATCTTCTCCATCTTGTACTCCTGATACAAATGGCTCCCCATTTCCCCAGTGTAATAGCTACAAGCAGTTCAGGCTTGGTAAAAAACCAAAGACCGGAAGGGAGTTTTCTTAAAGCAACTTCTGCTCTCTGCCACCAACACAAATCCCACCCCCCTCTCCCTGGCCCCTGTCAGTGGAGCAGAAAGACCTGCTACCTACTTGGAATAGGAGCTGAGAAGAATATCCAGGGCCAGGACTCAAACTAACAGCCCCATGCATTTTCTGGCCAGCTTATTATAAGTCCTTTCCACCAAAAGCCTTTGCTGACATCCTGGAGGACCTGGGACTGGTCTCTTCTGTTTGTTTATTCATAAAAGGCAACATATATTTCTCCACAGTCAGAGACGTCTCCTTGAAGAATTACACTGAAAGGATAGCACTGGAGTTTTCCCACGATTGGTAAATCACAAACAGGAGGAACAGTTCTGGCTGGACCAGATGAGAGTGGGGATCCCAGTCCAACGGTGGGAGGCTGGACCCTGCCATGTGTCACCAGGACACTGGTCATCAGAGTACAGTTCTGCATCTGCTCAGCCTACCTCATGCTTTTGTGAAATACAGAGACATGTGGACCCAAGGTAGGTTTCAGGGAGGCCCCAAACACCATCCTGGAGTCAAGAGATGAATGTCTGGACAGTTGAACAATAGGGCTGTCAAGGCCAAAACAAACATGGTCTCTGGTTTCCTTGTTTCTTTCCCCACATCCCATCTCCATTAATCACCACACATTCATCAAACTGGTTAAAAATACAACCAGAAAATTGAAACCAAATTCTTAACCTGAAAGAGTTAACACAACATGTATTAAATAAGCATAAATATATTTCAAACAAAAGTCACTGGTCAGGGTTAGTTGACTGCGGGTATTTCAACAAAATTATTTAGCCTTTTCATTGAGACTATCTCTTTATACCCTGGATAAGAAGAATTTTGAAAACAAATGCCAGGCATGGATATGGGATCTGGAGGGTTTCAGTAAGCCTCCCCTTGACAGTTTATCAGTGACAAAGACATATCTCACCAGTTTATGGTAAAGACAAACTTCATGAGGTAACGCACACATTTAATGAATGAGCCTGTAATGAAAAAAACATTGGCAATGGTAGGCTGGTGGGAAAATGGGTTTGAAATAACATGTACAAACCACTCACTGAACTGGGATTATGAGAATTAGATAGAGCATGCTTTGGGAGCAAAAATGCAATACCACTGATGCGATTACCCAGAAAAATAAAGCTAAACAAAAGTCTGTTTTGAGAGGCACAGAATACCGGAGAGCCAGAAATCCATCCAATCAAATTCACCAAGTCCTGAGCAAAGAGCCTGTAGGTGACTGCTGTCATTATGGACTCAGTACCTGGGTGTACTTTTCCCGTTTACCTAGGGCTCCACACAGTTGAGAGGTCAAGATGGTACTTGATACACTTTCTAAAGCCAGAACTCCTTGCCTTTATACTGGTTGTGATTAGTGAGTTTCAGCTACTAGTTTATGTACTTTCTGGATGGCAAATGAAAGAAAAGCCCTGTGGAAGAATCATGTGTTCAGGATCTCCAGGCACTTGGCAAATGTCAGTTCCTTGATCCTTACAGCACCTGTAGCATAAAAAAGCACTTGAGACCTTAAGAAGTGAGCCATCAAGCATTAAACAGAGCCTGCAAATAGGTGGTTAAAAAGGTTCTCTGGGTGTGACAAAGTTAAGCTTCCCCCAAATCCCAGGTAGAAACAACTTTAAAGAGTTTTTCACAATCCCTAGCCTCTCTGAAGGAGACATTGATGCGTGTGAACTGATGTTAAGTCTTCCAGTGATCTTGGCTCCAGAAATGCAAAACCTTCTACTGGCCAATGGGCAGCCAAAGACTGTGAAACTGCCAGAAGTATCTTAGGCAACTTGGTAGGACTACAGATATTAAAAGAGATGATCTCTCTGTGACATACAGAGGGGTGGTTGAGAGCTCAGACTCTACAGACAAGATTTAAACCCCAAGTTTTATCCTTGATAGCTGTCTGAACTTGGGCAAATACTCAATCCCTTTAAGTCTCAGTTTCCTCATATACAAAAAAAGGTTAGCAAGTGTACCTCCATCCTAAGGCAGTGGTTCTCAACTGAGGCCATTTTGTCCTCCAAGGGACATTAGGCAAGGTCTGGAGAAAATTTTGGTTGTCACAGCTGGGGTGGGTGTTGGGAGATGTTACTGGAATCTTGGGGGTAGAGACCAGCAATGTTGCTAAACATCCTACAGTGCACAGGACAACCTCACAACAAAAGACTATTAGGACAAAAGCAGTCAATAGTGCTAAAGCTGAAAAAGTCTGCCCCTGAGTTATTTTGAAATTTCAATATAATACTCCATGTAGAGGGTGTAGAGAAAAGGGAACCTTCCTACATTGTTGGTGGGAATGTAAATTGGTGCAGCCACTATGGAAAACAGTATGGAGGTTCCTCAAAAAACTAAAAGTAGAGTTTCCATATGACCCAGCGATCCGACTCCTGGGCACATATCCAGACAAAACTCTAATTCGAAAAGATACAGGCACCCCTATGTTCATAGCAGCACTAGTCACATTAGCCAAGACATGGAAACGGCCTAAAATGTCCATCAACAGATGAATGGATAAAGAAGATGTGGTACATATACCCAATGGAATATTACTCAGCCATAAAAAAGAATAAAATAATGCCATTTGCAGCAACATGGATGGACCTAGAGATGATCACACTAAATGAAGTAAGTCAGACAGAGAAAAACAAATACCATATGATATCACTTATATGTGGAATCTAAAATATGACACAAATGAACTTATCTGTGAAAATAACTCACAGACATAGAGAACAAACTTGTGGTTGCCAAGGGGAAGAGATGGATTGGGAGTTTGGGATTAGCAGTTGCAAACTATTATATATAGAATGGATGGACAACAAGGTCCTACTGTATAGCACAGGGAACTATATTCTATATCCTGTGAGAAACCATAATGGAAAAGAATATGAAAAACAATGTGTGTGTGTGTGTGTATATATATAAATATATAATATATCTCTGAATCACTTTGTTGTACAGCAGAAATTAGCACAACATTGTAAATCAACTATACTTGAATAAAATAAATTTTAAAAAAATACAGTACTCCATGTAGAAGCTCTTAAAAGAGGACCAATATCACAGTATCATAGTAAGTCTTTTATTATTATTATAAGTTTCCTTTCATTCGACATTACACAGTCTACTTCTAGGTGAGTCAATTAACTGTAACAGATACATATACAATTTGTTAACAAACTTAAATAATTTGCACTCTAAAGGCATTGTTTGTCATGAATACACTAATGTCAGGACGTTGCTCAAGGAGCAAAAGGCTGCTCTGTCTGTGACAGGCCTACCATGGGCAGAGCTGGGGATATTGATCTGAATTCCAAGGCTCCCTCCAGACTAGAGCTGATCTGAGAACCAGTGCTGATGGAAGCAGCAGCTGCAGCAGCAGGGCTGTAAGCTATCTGTTCTGTCCTCTGGGTGCTTGACAGGGAAGAGAGAGTGCCTCTCTCTCTAGGCCTCAGCTTAACTGGCCTATTTCATGGCTGGACAAACACAGGCTCCTTAGCCACTTTTCTATCCTTGACTGAACTGTAAGTCTCCACAGTGTGACATAAAGCAAAGCTAGAATGCTCCTGCAAGGGCAGTGTGTAAAAAGAACATGGCCTCCCAGACAGCGGGGCTGAGATCCCCGATAAGACCAATGGTGGAGCAGCAGGTCTCCTGAGGCCCAGAGGGTGTTGATGTTGATGGAGCATTTCTATGGATCTGTTGCCTCTCAGACTTCATTCCAGCCCCTGTTCCCAGACACTCTTCCCAGCCAGGGGTGAGGCCTAAAGTTCTCTGAAGACTAAAGGCCCAAAGACTGAAGGTGTCTGAAGAGAGTGTTGCTGTCATGGGGTGTGTTTCTGTGATGCCACGGCCTCCCAGACGTCCTGCTTCATCTTTAGTGAGAAATAAAGTCCAGTACATCTTCTCAGGTCCAGAGAGTGCTGTTGTCATGGGGTGCGTTTCTATGGAGACGCTGCCTTCCATGGGTCCCTCCAGTCTATCATGAGGTTTATAGTACAGCAAGCCTCAGGCTCAGAAAGCTCTGGCCTTGAGGGCTACACTTCTGTGGGTTCTGCCTCCAAATCATTATTCCAAATCTTTGTCAGGGCCTAAAGTCAAGCACCGAATCGTCTCAGGCTCAGAGAGTGCTGACATTAAAGAGGACATTACTCAGAAGCTACTGCCTAGAAGGTGCCCTTCCAGTCCTTGGGGAGCCCTAAAGGCAAGCAAGAAGTCTCCTCAGGTTTGGAGAGTGCTCCTGAGGAGGGGAGCTATTGTAAGGTGTAGCTGCCTCCCAGACCCCTTTCCCAGGCCTTGAGGAGGCCTGAATACCACCAAGACATCTCCTCAATGTCAGAGATCTCTGCTGAAGAGCAGAAGAGTTCTGAAGAGCAGCTGCCTAGCACAGGCCCTCTCCCGGCTTCAAGAAACCCTCAAGGTCAGCAACAGGTCTCTTCTGCTTTAAGCCAACATTGGGCTCACCACTTTCTGGCTAATAATTGTGATTCTCATGGGTTAAACGTTCCTCAGGATATAGTCTATGGACCATCAGAATCACATGCACATTTTTAAAAAACAAACAGATTTCTGTTCCCCACTCAAGACCTACTGAATCAAACTCCTAGTGAGGGATGGAGCCTAGGAATCTGAATTTTAGCAGGTTCTCCCAAGTGATTCTGATGTTCTGCAAAATTTGAGAGTTACTGATATATGCCTTAAATGTTAGCTCCAAATGTATTAGTTTTATATTGTTATTCCATGTATTATATTACCTGGTCAAACTGAGAACTTTTTAAAGTGCTGCTCAGTATAAGATGCAGTCTTTGAAAACATTTAAAATTTCTAAATTGATGAACTTATTATTATTATTATATTTTCCCAAAAAGAAGACAACCACCTTGAGGTCAGTTTCTCTACATATTGTTGTTGCCTACAAGACCTACCAGATATGGGGGTGGGGTTAAATTAGGAATTTGGGATTAAGAGATACACATTACTATATATAAAATAAACAACAAGGATCTACTGTACAGCTCAGGGAACTCTATTCAATATTCTGTAATAACCTAAGTGGGAAAAGAAGCTGAAAAAGAAGAGATATCTGAATCACTTCAGGGTATACCTGAAACATTGTAAATCAACTATACTTCAATAAAAAAAATTTAAAAAAGGAAATAAAAGAAACAGTAATAGAAATTGAA
The DNA here is from genome assembly GCF_964165515.1 of Mesoplodon bidens. Taxonomy (NCBI): domain Eukaryota; kingdom Metazoa; phylum Chordata; class Mammalia; order Artiodactyla; family Ziphiidae; genus Mesoplodon; species Mesoplodon bidens. The sequence continues at coordinate 32,691,536 of NC_138170.1, forward strand.
AATAAAAAGACCTACCAGATAGCTGACCACAAATTCAACAAACATTTGTTTATTAAAAATAAGAAATGTGGGGGCTTCCCTGGTGGCGCAGTGGTTAAGAGTCCGCCTGCTGATTCAGGGGATGCGGGTTCGTGCCCCGGTCCGGGAGGATACCGCATGCCACAGAGTGGCTGGGCCCGTGGGCCATGGCCGCTGGGCCTGCGTGTCCGGAGCCTGTGCTCTGCAACGGGAGAGGCCACAGCAGTGAGAGGCCCGCGTACCACCAAAAAAAATAAATAAATAAATAATAAATAAATAAAAATTAAAAGTGTGTATACACATGCACGTGTGATGTGGAAAAAACACACTGGAAAGATGCTAACTTGAGAGCCAGTATAGTAAGTTCATGCAGGTGTCCAAGGAACCTAGATCTCCATATGCCTCTGAAAAGTAGCATGAATGGGCAAGACGCGGTTTTCCTTTGCAGTTTTCCAGGAGAAAATACCTTTTCAGAAAGTCTTATTAGGGAGGGCTACTTAAGGAGCCCTTGCCCAAAAAACAAATTTAGGACTCACAGTTTAGGAAATCAAGAGTTTGAGGTGACAGGAGTCCTCTTCCCTGAAATTCTACCCAAAATACGTTGAGGGTGTGTGTGTAGTTTTGTAGGGATGCAAGAACACTGAACACCATTCAATCCATCTCTTCCGTGGAGTCTGTTGTTTTGTCTCCCTGAGGATGCTTCTGGTTGCAGACAGTAGACCAAGAGTTTTTACATAGAAAAAGGACATATTATTTCACAAAATAAGAAATGTAGAGTGAGGACAGTTACAGGAAATTCAGTAGCTCAACAATCCCCAAGGATGCAGGTGTTTTCTCCCTGTCCACTCCATGTTATTCTGCCCCAGACGCAGTGCTGACGGATTGGAGAGGCACGTAGAAGAGAGGGTTCATCATCCCTCCCCACCTGAGGAAGATACAGATGGGAGCCTCTAACTGGCTTGACCAGTGAGAGGGTAGCAGAGAGAGACAAGCCTCCTCCCAGGCTATCCCAATCTCCTAAGAACTTCTGGAACTCTTAAGTCAAGCCAGGTGGAGCCCCAGAGCCACAGAGAGTTTGGCCCAAGTGTTTCTCTGGAAGGCTCTTCCCTTCCCCCACCCCATCAGTGCCTGAGCCTTTAAGCTCTACTGCCCCATAAGCTCACCTTCTCAGGGACCACTGGGGGAAGTGAGGCAGGCCAGGGGGTGAGATGCAGGAACGAGCTATGCCTTAAGAGATGGCTTTTCCCAACACCCAGCTCCCCATCCGGCAGCTCTACCCTGTCCCATGACTCTGTGTAGTGCCACCCCAGCTTATCACATCTCATTAAGGAAAAAGAATATAATAAAACCAAGCCTCTGGGGAAAAAGAAGTCACTGGGGAGTTCTCCCTTCCTGCATAAGTGCCTGCATTCATCCCAAGAATGATGTTTAGACAATTATACATGCAGAGGAGAAAAGCATTTCCCCCACGTACACAGTGCTATTAGCAAGAAAAATCTTTTTGAGCAACTTCTCTGCATATTTCCCTTCAAATCCCATTGACCAGGAAGGGGACATATATTGATGCCTAAACCAATCACATGATAACAATTCATTGCAGGAGACCATTTCCCTGCACACACGTGTGGCTAGGCAGGGGCACCCCTAAAACTGGGGTCTTCCAGCAAGGAAGCAATAAGGTAACGGGAATGGCAATTGGGTAAGTGACTAAGAGTGCCTACAATATTGGTCTTCAAATGTCCTAAGTCTAAAATATTGAATTTAAACACTGAGTTTGATACTTGAAGCAGAGTCACAGAAACTCTCTCTTTAAAACTTAGCAGCACGGTCACTAAGTAAATGGGAGAAAATTACTCAACTCTCTGGGCCTTGTGTTCTTATCTATACAATGAAAACAAACACAAGGTACAGGACACCCAGTGAAATATGAGTTTCTGTTAAACCATGTCCTAAATATTACATGGGACTTATACTATAAAATTATTTGTTGTTTATCTGAAATTCAAATTTCACTAGGTGTCCTGTATTTTTGTTAAATCTGGCAATCCTAGATGGATGGATTGTGGCTGGAGGGTGGGTAGGTGGACGGTTGGGGCGGATGAGATGGGTAGGTATAGTAATAGGACTCTTTGGGACAATTTTTCAATGGTCAAGGGCTGTGTGCCTCTGTGTATATGGGTGAGTGGGTGTGTGTGTGTGTGAATATGCGTGTATTTTCCTCAGAAATAGACCAGCAAGGGAAGGCACATGATGAGAATTTGAAGAGCTAGTCCAGCCCAGAGAACAAAATATCTACTGCCAGGGAGATGAGAATGTGAACATTTGCACTATGATTATACCAGTGACTCACTGTGTGATCTTTGATAAATCACACAACCTCTCTGTTATGCAGGGTTTCACATTAATGTAGATGAGATAATAATATCAGCTTTATTTCCACCTCACATGAGATCAAGGTCACTTGAGCATTACTTATAAATTCCAGGATTGAAAAAGAGGCAAGGGATGGGTATTTTTGTACATTACATCAATGAGAAGGGGGAATCAGAAAGCCCGGGTAGGCTTGGGATTCTTTTCTAATTTCTTTGGGAAGCACTCACTAAATAATGATTCGAACCTAATATAGGATGCACTGATTACAACCTACACTTTGTTTCCAAGCCTTAATTCACATACCTGAATGTTTCCCTCATTAACTGCGCGCATCACCCTCTCACTGAATCAACAGAATTTAGCAAATTCAGACATCAGCTGTTTCTTTCCTGTGTTTGATGGGAAACCTATTGCAACCCAGTGATTCCCCAGGGTTTATTTTTTCACAAGTGCCAGAGCAGCACCACACCAGTGGGATCCGTGCTGGGAGCATGTGCCCATAAAAACTGGTTTCTTTTTGTGGTCACATTTATGTTGAATCGGCAAGTGAATGGGGCTCTCATTATCTTTGGAGGTAGAAGTCCATTACATTTCACTAGGCCTGTGTTATTTTGCTAATAAAAGTAATACAGCCCAAGAAACAAGAACGGTGGAGGGTGGTAGGGTTAGTGCTTTCAGTGATATTCCCAGAGGCCTCCGAATCATCCTCCTATAAGCGACCAAATGGCCAGAATCCAAGGCAAGCATGGGGTCGGAGTACAAAAACGGGAGAACCACCAGAGAGGGCAAAAGTAGAGAAGACTCTGGCCAGGGGGTGAAAGCAGGTAGGAGAATGTGTGAAACTAGTGACCCAGATTGAAAACAGGGCATCCCATGTCACCCTTAAGGCAGGCAGCTTTACAGTGAGTGTCACGATATAATCATGCCTTCTTGGTTATTTGCAAAGGACTTTTACGTATAGTAGCTCAGTTCATCCTTATTGAATCAGTGGGAAAACTGAAGCTCATAAAGGTAAAATAACTTCCTCTAATGCATATCAGAGGCAGTATTCGAAATCAGGGCTACTGAACACAGGACTGGAACTTTTTCCACCAGCCCCAGCAGTACTTTACAAATGGTGTAAATTAATACCTGCCAAAACGAGGCCTTCATCCTCTTATCTACAGCTGTTGAAGTTCCCACCATTGGCATCCCTTTCGGGGTTAAAGAGGGGAGGAAACACTCTATATTGTATAACCCAGGTTAGGCAGTGACAGGGAAGCAAAATAGGGACCAATTTTTTCTGGATCTTTCATCCTGGTTGTCATCTTGGGAAGCCACATTACTGTCACAGAAAGTGTGATTTATTGGCATTCATTCATTTGTTCATGCACTCATTCGTTCAAAAAGTGTAAATTAAATTTCTATTTGCCAAACACTGTACTAGCTACTGTGCGTTCAGTGGTGAATAAAAGAGAGATGGTACTTGCTCTTGTGGGACTAAAAACACAGCGAAAGGGACAGACATTAAAGAAGGAGACAAAGGCCTAAGCATCTAATTACTGATTGTGCAGAGTGCTGTGAGTGATAAAGATAGGGTGTTTTACAAACAAAATACAGAGGTGGCTTCTGCAATTTGAGCAGTCCACTCTAAAGGGATGGGTGACCTGACCAATGAGAAGGGATGTTCAACTTTGGAAGAGGGAAGGAGGAGACATCTCAGAACCAGGCTCTCTAATAATCAGGGCCCCAGCTCAGTTCTGCCCTGGGAGAAGGGGAAATGAGATTTCAATTGACAATGAGATTAAAGTCTTTAAATAGACAGAGTTTTAATGATCAAAATGGGTAGCTGCGGAATCTGACAGCTAGGAATCTAACTTCCCTAGAACTTCTATAAGTTGTTAGGAGTAGGACTGGGAGATTCCATAGAGCTCTTTTGAAAGTAAGGATTGAAAAAAAATAAATCCTTTTCATGTCTAAATCTTCTAAGTTGAGACATAATCAAGCCCTCCTGGAACAGAGTTGTATTAGTTGATATGTAATAATGGATATTAGCTTCCACTCTGGCTGGCACATCAAGCTCTCAAGCAAGACCACTTTCATGGGTGCATCCTCCCAGGGGCTTCATGCTCAGGGTTTAGTGTTCTGTGGTCACCATCTTGAAGTTCTTCGTACTTTCATCTTCATATTTGTGTTTTGTAAATGCAGTCTGATGGGGCAGTGAAACATGTGCCTGGGGATTGGATCCTCAGCTCGTGCACAGTCCCACCTCCCACCACCTCACTGGATGGGTTCTCCACTGCCCACTACCCTGTTCTCTGATTCCCAGAGACCCACCCAGCCTATGCTCTATGTTAAGAGTGAGAAGAAAGAGCTTGAATAGAGCCCTGGAAGGGAGAGAGCTCTGTCCGTTTCAGGAGCTGGACCAAGGCCCCTGGAATTGGAAAGAGGTGAACAGTGAGAGAGAGGGTGGCAGGGATGCAAAGGAGGCAGGAGCACCAAGAACCATCCTGGGCTACTTGGTATAGCCAACAGCAACAGGTGGGCCTGGCCTCTGGGTGGAGAAGGGAGACACCAGAAGGGCAGGAGACACCAAAAGGATGAAGGTGAACTTCAACTTTGCCCTGTTCCCAGGTGTGCAATTCCAGGTGCTCATGGTGAGACTGACGCCTCCATTGATAGTTTATTCACTTACTTTGAATCCTCTATCCACCACTAACCCAACTCAAGGTGTCTAATGCCACCTCCATATCTACGTTAGGGTAAATGTCCTTCAGTTCCACATGGAAACAGAGGAAAAACACAGGCTGCCAACTAGGTGTGTCAAAAATATTTTCCCAAGCGCCAGATGGAGACTGTGCCCTAAACTGGAAAGTTTCTGGCCACCTGTGAAGGCTGTTCTCTGGTGCCAATCCCACTTTATCCCACCGGCTCTTTGGGGCTGAGGAAATGCTTCATCAGTGCTGGGCAGGATCATTAGAAGTAACTGATTAACAGCGCAGCTATCGAAGTTCTGGAGTTTGTTTTTCTGCAACCTGAAAGGGTGCTTGCTTTATGATTTTTTAATTAGAGTGTAAATATTGCAGGCCCATAAACCTCTTGATTGATTGCTGACAGGTGTGAAAGTTTGCATTTGATGGAAAAGGCCCGAGTCTTCTGTTATCTCCAGCTTCTGTTTTCTCAGGCTCCCCTGGCAGCTGGCTGGGTTGACACACAGGGCAGCACCCAGCAAAACTGCCAGATGGAGGGCTTATCCTCTGAATTCCCCAATATCGCCTTGGGAGCTTCTTCCTCCCTATCACATCCCCCCTCATCTTCTTTCAAAAATCACAGTGGGACCTCAGCCTGGTGAAGAAATCCCCACAATGTCTCCACTGTTTGAGTCATGCCCCATGTTCTGATTTTCCTTCTGACCTTATCACGCATTCTATGGCCCTCACTTCTTGAACTACCAAGAAACAGAAATTAATTTAAAGACTTATTCATGGGTTCATTCAGTGAACAAATATTAAGTGTAGCCGTGGCTATGGTACACACATTATTTCAGGTGCCCCAGAGACAGCATGGAGCATGCTAAAGTCCTTACTGTCACAGAATACCTTGTACAAGCGGGAGTAAAAAATACACACATGACAAAATAAGTTTAAAAGATCATTTCAAACACTGATAAGCGTTATGGAGATGATAAAATTCGGACACATGGAAGAGAGTCATTGGGAAGATGCTTTGGCCAGAAGAGCAGGAGATTCAGTTATTTTTCTCCATCTTTCCAGCATGAGGCCCCCGCTTCTGTTTGTCTTGGAAGATCTGTTTTATTCTTCCTGTTCTCACACCATACTGACTTCCCCATCCATATGACCAAAAATGACCATCTTATCTCTATTTTCACATTGATTCAGTACAAGCAATCAATGAAGACCAGTCATCCTCCCTGGTTCCCTACTCCTAAAAAGTATTTAGAATCTGATTGGTCCAGTTTGGGTCAGGGTTCCTCTTGGTGAAAATCATCCTTGAGCAATCTAGGCTGTGTCACATATGAGTGTGACCTAAGTCCCCATTGTTGTGGGTAGAGGGGCATTTATTATAGAGAAGAGAGAGAGCATGGCCTGGGAATATACCAACTAGTAATCTTGCTTACAGATAGTTGTTGTACTGCAGACCTCTCCATTCCAACAGAGAGGCAGTAATCCAGGAAAGAAGTGATGGAGTCCTCAACTGAAGAGGGAGAGTACATGAAATAAAGAAACAGTGGTGTTTTTAGAACCAACATGTTCTGATATGCTGAACTAAATAATATAACTGTCTTTGCAAGCTTAGAATTTGAAACCTGGGCATCTAGAGAAAACTCCTGAAATAAAATCCCACGGCTATTTAATATACTCTTAAAGTCCTCCATAGAAGGAAGCCATACTGCTTTTCAAAATATTTTGAATTTTAAGACTTCTCCATTTCTATAATCATGAATTGCTTCATGTCTAAGGCAAATGCTCCAATGTTAGGTGACAGCATTTACCTGCACCTGCAGTGTAATCATTCATAGAGCACCTTTCACTCAAATTACGGTCCAGTTTGGACAATAAATGAAAAGTCGTCTTACTCCCAGGGCAAGTTGGATAAAGGAAATTATGTCCATTATTATTGCAAACATCAAGAAACAAGATAGGACAACTTTAAAAACCGTCTGAGGTAAAAGTTTCTAGGTGACCTGGAATTTGTGATATTAAGTCACATGCAAGTTCCTAGGTGATGACGGTCACTCCTTATAGATTTTGAAGATACTACAAAACTCATTTTGTACAATGTTGGTGGTATAGTGGTGAGCATAACTGCCTTCCAAAATTCTTCTTATATTATTATGCTTCCTCTGATTCTTTCTCTGTCAAGTAATTGGCCCAATCTTGATGCTTAAGTTTCTATTCCCAAAGCAAAAAAAGGAAATAAGAATGCACCATGGCCTTTTGGTAAAATGACAGTTATTACTATCTTTGGCCAGAAGAAACATATTTTTGACAGCAAACCAAGGACTGAGCAGGGTATTATCAGCTTTTCAAACACTAAAGTGAAAAAAATAAATGGATAGAGGATTTGTGTGTCATTCAGCAGAGTTTTAGTGTCAGTCATGACAGTTCTTACTGGAAAAATGTTTAATACCCTCTACTTAATCAAAACTAAATTCCTCATAAATGACTGTTTGATAAAAGGAAAGAATTGTCTGTGAGTAACTTATCCCACAATGTAGAATTGCTCCCCAGTTCCAAAGAATGAAGTAAAGCTGATTGAGAATATTCTAAGTACAGTGTTAGGGTTTTGATAAACACAATTAAATCTCAAATACTGAATTGCTCAGCCAGGAACAACAATTGGATAACCTTGGATAAGTTGATCCCCACTGATTATTTTTTCCCAGAAGCTTAAAGTGTGAATAAAATGTTCTGGCATTTCACTATCTCATCAATTTTTACATACTGGGGTTTTCAAGTTTCTCATATCCTTCTATCCTATTATCCTCCTTTATCTTCCTGGAATCTATTCCGGGAATTACTCATGCATAAAATTATGTGAGAAGCCTTCATCTCTAAAGCCTTTTTCTAATTGTCAAATTTACAGTAAAAAGATAATAACTATTGAGTATTGACTGATCCAAGTTTTCATAAATGCTATGGCAATTTCTAGACACCAGGAGCAATCGTAACATATTTTGCAGTAGACTGCCCTAATTAACAACTAGGTGCTTTCCAAATTTTTCAAGAAAAAAACGGAGCATATCTAATTCTGTTCATTTTGATAATGGAGGGCAGGAAAAAATGAATTTCATTGGAAATGCAAAGCTAGTCTTCAGTGGAAACAATTTCTTCATTCTCTTCATTGATTTAAGCTTTGTCTCCTCTTTTGAGTCACAGGCCATTCCTGAGGTTAGAGGTAATGGCATAGCTTAATGGTTAAGAGTGAATATAACAGAAAAGAAGCAGACTCACAGATATAGAGAACAAACTAGTGGTTACCAGTGGGAAGAGGGGAGTGGAGAGGAGCAGTATAGGGGTAGAAGATTAAGAGGTACAAACTATTATGTATAAAATAAATAAGCTACAAGGATATATTGTACAACACAGGGAACATAGCCAATATTTTATAAAAACTGTAAATGAAACATAACCTTTAAGAATTGTGACTCACTATATTGTACACCTGTAATTTATATACTATGGTACTGCAACTATACTTCAATAAAAATAAATCATACATCTACATAAATAAATCGGAAAAAGTTTTAAAAAATACACAAGTTAGAGTTACAATGCCTAAGTTCTAAATCCTAAGCTTTGCCACTTGCTATCTGGGCCAATTTCAACAGGATTCTTAATATCTCTTAGTCTCAATTTTTAATTTGTAGTATAGAGTATCTATTGTACCTATTCTAGTGAGTAAAATGCATATTAAGCATCAGCACAGAGTCTGGCATAGAGTAGAACCTTAATAAAATATCCTATTACATGAAAGAAAAAAATAACTAGAAGATAAACAAAGAGCTTAGATAAACAGCTCCTAAATAATCATAGACTAAGCATTTCTCCTCCAGCAGATCTTGGTATCTGCTGACATCCTCTCTTTAATTCGTGGTGCATTCTCCTTCTACAAGCTTAAAATTCTCTATCTTTTTGGCACAGACTGAACATCAATCAACGAGGAGATTGTTAATTCATTCAGGCCAATGGAAAGCAATCATTATAAACAATTCAAAGTTCCCTTTGGACTTCCTCTGGGATGTGGATACAACCACTCCTTTATTATTTCCTAGATAAGGGCGACATCAACACTGGTAACATATTAGGGTTGACCCACAGTTAGAAGGAAATGTTTTCACAGTTACATTTCTGACTACTATATTCATATCAGAAAGCTTTTCAGACACAGTTCCTTATGGTTCACTTTACCATATATCTAACAGACAAGACTGGTTCATGGCGCAATGGTTCATCAAGTTCTACACTCTAGAATTACATTCTAGAATGTGTTCTTTTGATTCATTCAAGGTGATTGCTAACTCAGTTATACACAAGTAAACTTGTGGACACACAAATCTTGATCTATTTACATTGACTTTCAGTCTGGCAAGTTCTTTCCAATGTGGTACTGGCAGAGTTCTGGTTTTTACAAGCATTTCTGGGTTCAAGTCAGTTTTAGACATAGAATTCTTAAAATTTTGCCCCAATGACCAAGAATGCCAGTCACTCTCCAGATCATAAGTTCTTCTGTAGATATAACAGCTACTGAAATCTAAGAGGAATTCATGTTTTTTTAAATTTATGGCATGACAGTGCTATGACATTGGTAGTTTTTGACAAATAATATTTTCCATCTAGCTTCTAAGAATACTTTCTTATTACAGTTGCTCTTCTCTACAAACCCATCAAATTCCTCTCTGAAAAGCCAGATCTCCTTGTTCCTCTTGGGCAAACACTGTTTTATAGATAATGCAGGAAAGGCCTTAGTGACAACTGCCCTCCCCCAAACTGTGAAGTGGTCAAATGTCTATTTGGGGTCTTTTTTTTCACAAAGTCTATCAAAACTTCCTTTAAAAGTGTGGCTTTGTCCATTTTGCCTAGTTTGCAAGAGGTCTCTTTCCTAGAAAGACTTCCAAAGTTACTCTAGCTTTTGAAAACATGAATACTATTCTTCCCCTACCATTTTAGTTCTGTTCAACAGAATCAAGACTTTGGAGAGAAACATGAATATGTCTAAGAAGATTAGTGCAAGATTCTCTCCATGAGTATCAGTCACACACTAGGATCACTGAGATAGTAGGTAGAAGACACTATTTTCAATATGTCTTTATTTCATAAAGAAAGAAGAGTGCTGTAAAGTGATCATGTATTTCTATTCCATTTTCCTGAAATCATTCATAAAAAAGAGAGAGAGAAAACATTAGATCAAACCTCTCAGGATGTTCTAAGTGAAAAGAAAATTTGTATTTTTTGTTTTTTTAATCTTTCTGCTGACTGCCAGAAGAGTCACTTGATAGGATACAATTGCTACCAATAATAATACTGTGCATGAGAAACCTCATTTTTGGCACTACACTAAAGATGAAAGTAGAACAAGGGTGGGGGGGATCACCTTTGTCAGCCAGAAGGTTAGATGTATTAAAATAAAATCTTAATGAAACCAAAGTGAAGACCTGTATCATGTCCAAGATTTCTGGTGGAAACTTTCAGCAGTAATGAGCAACTTCCCAATTGGGATAATTAATGACCAGTGCAATATTTCACAATAGAAACAATATACTTTTGATAGACCCAGAGAGACATGGGAACATCCTTCACACCAACTCAAAGTGGTCAAGGTTTGTATTTGTTTGTTGCTTTAAATCCTTAATCTACTCCATCAACCTGGGAATGTCCAAGGAAGGAAATGGTGCAGGGTCTGAGAAGTTAACTGAAGAAATGACTTTTCTCTTTGTTACTTAAGTGCATATCATGAAAAATTGCCTAACTCAGTGGGTTGTTTCTGTGTATTTCATTGAAATAAATCAAAACCACTTGCTTTTTCTACTTCTTTATTTCCTATTCACTGGACATATCCTTTGAGTTTATTTTCAATCCCCCTGAATTGAATTTCCCCCTGTCAAGATTATCAACTTCATCCATGTGGCCAAAGACAGTGGTAGCCTTCAAGTTCTCATCCTAGTCAACATCTCAGAATTAGTCAATACATCTGATCATTTCTTCCTTCTGGAAGCATGTGTCCTTTTGTCTTATCTGCCTCTACTTTCTCTTGGCTTCCATTTAATTTATGAAGATGTTCCAATTCAAGCTCATCCTCCTCTGCCCTCTTCTATGTGTTCATTGCTCCAGGATCAATCTTGGCCTGAACTCCTGTTTATCTATACTAAGTCCCTATGCAAATTCACCCCACTCTGTGACTTAATCTATATGCTGTTCATTCAAATTTAGCCCTGATCACTTCCTTGAGTTTCAGGTTCATATATCCAACTGCTCCTTAACCTCTCCAGTTGTATGTTAATAGGGATCTCATCTTTGACTTTTTCCAAACAGGTCTATTCTTTCCCTCCTACTCACCTTTTAACATACACACTCACACTACTTCTCCAAATGTGCTTCTGTCCTCAGTCTTCTCCTACCTCAATCAAAAGTGTACCATCCACTCAGTAGTTCAAACAAAAGCCTTAGGAGTCATATTCAATTCTTATCATATTGTCCTCAATGACTTGGCCCACCATGATCCTAATGCAAACCACCATCATGTCTTTTCTGATCCTGTAATGGCTTTGTTTTTAATCTTATTCTGCACGTAGCATCCAAAATGATCTGTTTTAATGTAACTCAAATAATGTTACCCTTCTGTTTAAAATCCTACCGTGTCTCTGATCACAGAGTAAAATCCAAAGTTCACTGTGGCCTATAGAGCTTTTCATAATCTAGCTGGTGTCTAACTCTCCTCCCTTAACTCATACAATGTCTTATACCACTTATTCTGCTATATCAAGCTTTTCCTTCAACACAGCGAACTTATTCCTGTTTCAGGGCCTGTGCACTTACACCTTTCCTTTGCCTCTTTGAATGGCTGCATCTTGTTCCTTTAGACCTCATTATGAGTGTTACTTTCTAAAGTAGTCAACCCCACTCCACCCCCTCTGTCACCATCAGAATAATGGTCACCTCTGGGAAGATGAGAACAGAGAGTGCCTAGAAAGGTGAATGAGAGAACTTTGGGGGTGATGAGCTTCTGTCACCATGTTTGTGCATTTGTCAAAACTCAGTGAAGATTTGTGAATTTCATTATATGTAAATTTAATTTCAAAAGAAAAATGTAAACAAATATAAAACTCTAAAGCCATAAATGATGAAGTCTATAGGAGAAAATGTACTGATATCTGCACATCCTTTAGAAATATTTCAAAATTCAATGTACATTGATAAGTGGAAAATATGTATAGGTGAAAAAATATGTGATAAAGCAAGTATAGTCCAGTGTTAATGGTAAAATCTAGATGGTGGGTATATAGATGTTAACTCTAAAATTCACCTCTGCTATATGCTTGAAAATGTTATAATTAAACCTTGAAAAATTATTTTCTTAAAAAATTTAAAGATACATCAACTAAGAATGATTCGATCTGATAAGATAGTTCAAAATGTGGCTGGATAAAACATAAATAAACAAACAAAAGCTTTCCTTTATAAAAACTAAATGGAAAATTAAGACTATTCCCAATAGTAACAAAAGCTGTAATATACATAGGAATACACTTGACAATGTGTGAGAACAATATGAAGAAAATTATAATACTTTACTGAACTGTATAAAACCTGACTTGACATCTCATACATCTCATTGTAAAATGAGAGATATTTATGATAGAATATAAATGTTACCCAAACTACTTTAAGTTCAATTCAATTTCACTGAAAAACTCTAGTGAAACACTTATTAATATGAAAAATTGATTCCTAAATGTATTTGGAAAAGCAAATGGGTAGGAATAGTCAAAATTTGGAATAAAAATTAAAATGGGAGGGAGAACACTTTTGGATGTTAAAGTAAATCATAACATTTAATCAACATTTAAAACAATGTTGATTAACCAAATAGATCAATGGGGCAAAATAGGCAGCCCAGACTCTTATAAATATGACAATTTAATATGTCATAAAGATGTCATTTTAAATCAGGAGGCATAGGATTTAATAAAAAAAAGTGTTTGCACAATTACATATATATGGACTATTATAAGGTTTAATCTCTAAAATACATTCTGGATGGATTAAATTTCTAATAAACATAGTACAAAATAATAAACTTACTAGAAAAAAAGAGAATATTTTCTATTATTGTGGTAGATTATGTCTTTCTTAAGAAAAAGTAGATGATCATAAGCCATAAAAAATAAAACTGACAAGTTTGACCATGTTCAAAGTAAAAATCTCTCTAAGTAAATAGACAGTATAAACAAAGAAAAAAAAGCACAGAGTGAGAAATTTATCTGTGACATAGATATATAACATAAATAGGGTATAAATAGATGAAGCAAAGGAATAGAGCTATTTATTGCGTATGTAGCCAAGTTTTATCCCTAATATGTTAGGAGTGATTTATAAATGAATAATAAACAAGGATAGATGCTAAGTCTCATTAGAAAATCAGGAAAATACACATTGGGACAACAGACTATCTCTTTTATTACATTTAGTCTATAAAAATAAGGAAATTGAAATTTGAAAGAGATTTGATAACAATTTGTGTTAGGAAAATTGAGGAGAAAAACATTTTTTCATACATTGGTGGTAGGAGTATAAAAGAGTTCTGAAAGGATATTTTGTAAATCTATCAAATTTTAAAATTTTCTTTTAATCACGTGCTCCAAGTCTAGGCATACATCTTCTATACACAAGTACATAAAGATGAATGTGCAAGTATATTTATTGCAGCATATTTAAAAATACCAAAAATTGGAGAAAACCCTACATTTGCAATTATCAGTAATGGTTAAATAAATGATACATTCATAATATAAAATACTATATACAAATTAAAAGTTCTGACATGGAAAGAGATTCACTATTTATTGCTGAACGGAAAACAAATAAATTATAAAACAGTATGTGTCTGATTATTTACAATTGTTTAAAAAATATGTACTTTTTAAATGTGTAGAAAATGGCCCAGAAATATAAAAATTAAAATCTCAACAGTAGTTTCCTCTAGGAAATATGTGTATTGGAGGAGTGTAAAGGGAGGGAATCCTTTCACTTTTTCATATTCCATTTTGGATTTTTATATATTCCCCATGCCCAACTCCCAACACACAAACATTTTAAGAAACAGTGTGCAATGTATTTCTTGAGAAATTTTTATTTTAAAAAGAGGTATTACAATGAAAGAAAAGGGAAGAAAGGAAAGGGAGTGAGAAAAACAAGGAAGAAAAGAAGGAGGTTTTAAAGGAAAGATGGATGGGAAGAAGGAATCAGTGTACCATGGAGAAGAGGAGAAATAGTGGATGTTAGAAAGATTTGGAGAAGGAATGTTAAGGCAGCCGAGTAATGAGATGAGAGGACGGCCAAACCTTCCTAGCTAGTATGCTTGGACCCTGGAAAGAGGGCCTTACCCTGAGCTCCACACTTAAGAAGGACCAGCATATCACAAACACACACATATCAAATATGTTGAGGGACTCAGGGGCATTCTGCTGCTCAGGATCCAATGTCCAGTACTGGCCCAGCATGACCCTAACATCCACTGTTGCAACTACAATTGCTGAAGCCCCAGGGCGGGGAACACTTCTCCACATCTATTCCTATGTCTTCAAAACAAAAAGCAACTTGCATCTGAATGCCAGGAAGGTTTGTGGGCAATACTGTTGCTGACCTCAGAGGAGATACTGCATCAGATGCAGGACTAATTGAGCAACTAAAGCATTTAGTGAAGGGAAGATAAGTTAATTAATTTGTCAAGTCCTTCTTCTTAGACAGGATGAATGGCATATATTCTCACATAACAATGTATCATTTTCAAGCATCCATTTTCTTATTTTTCTTCATTTTCCAATTTCCAATTCTTTCAAGTTAACAGTTTTAGAAAAAGAGTGCAGCATTTGGAACCTTTTGCACGTGATGGCTGAAGGAACACTTTTCAGCATTAAATAATTCACAATTTTCTTAAATATGTGTATGTGTGTGTATGTTCCTACATGTACCACGCATGAGATATAATACCAATTCCTTCTATTAGTGTGTAACTCTAGATAATGTTTTAAAAAGTGATGAAAGTTGCAATATGTGTTAATAATCTGTGTGAAGAAGCTAAGATAATTTGTAATAACTTTTGATAATAATAATTTATCATAAGCAATCCATTTAAATGTTCAAATATGATATAAAAAATTCTTATTTTAGTTATAAATCTAAGTGTTGATGTAAGAATTTTATTGGCAACTTAAGATGCTATTGCCACAGGAGAGCAAAATTTCTAAAACTGAAATGAATAAAACACTGAAATTAATAAACTGAAATCAACTGAAATGAATAAAGCTACAATGAATCACAAAAGATTGTCAAATTTTGCATTAGTACATAAATTATGCAAAATTCTTGATTATAGGAACATAATCAGTGATTTTGCTGAAAGGAAGGTAAAATATATATTTTACGAAAAATATATAATAATTTATGAATTATGTCTTAGTATCATTGCTCATCCAATATCACTGTTGCATCGATAGAAGAGCTAGACATTAAACAATAATTGAATACACTAGTCTCTTCTATTTTGCCAACTTTCAATGATATAAAAACTTTAGCTTTACATCTTTCTGTTTTGTGTTATAAATGAATGTAGTCAAAGATGGAGAGGTTTAGAAGAAATATATCATTTTTAACAGTCTGCTAACTTGATTCAGATCCTTTAACTATTCAGTCATAAAGTATATGGTTCTCCATTTGTAGTCCTGCCCAGGCCCTACAGATTTTAGGTGTGGACCTCTCGCTAGTTTCTTCACAGTTGAAGCCCTCCATCCAGCCTTCTTCCTTTCCTCCGCCACTGTACATTGCACACAACCAACTGAATCATTAATCTACTAATGCTACAACCACTCGGCTGGATGATTTACAATTCTATCTCCTATTACCATATTAACTGCTGCAATGTGTAGGCATGGCAAGATCGTGACATCAGGCAGATTAAGTCCTTTGAGAAAATAACTGAGGCTTCTTTGCTGGACTACAGATTTATTGCGGGAGAAGTTGAGCTCTTTTCCCCTTAGCTTCCCCAGAAAGACAAACAGGAATTTGTATTCTGGTTCTCTGGGATTTTTCCCAAAGAAACGTTAATAGGCTATTGTTTTTAAGGTCTAACATCACTTAAAAAAACTATTTTCTAAACGTGGCCCTGTTGCCCGTGTTCTTCTGCAATGTGATTGCTTTAACTACTGAATCTGGTGGAGGTGACACCATGCCATTTCCACACAAGAGACCTTAACTGGCCTGGCAGCCATTTCACTGGTTGGTCTCCTGTCTCTTGGAATACTCAGTCTTAGAACAAAGCCCCCATGCCGGGAGAAGCCCAAACCACGTGGAGAAGCCCCATGTTGGCAGTCTGGTTGACAGCCCCAAGTGAACTCCCAGCTGACAGCCAGCCATGGGGGTGAGTCATCTTGGACATATAGTTCAGCCCAGCTGAGCCCTCAGTGATAACAGCTTTGTCATCTTTTGAGGGCAACCACAAGAAAGACACAAAGCAGGAATTGCTCACGGGCCTCGTCAACCCACAGAACCATGAAAGAAATGAACACATTGCTTTTTTAAGTTTTGGAGTGGTTTAAACCATGCCAATAGATCATCGTATCACGAGGTTTTAACTGAGGATTGGAGTTAACCTGCAAGATGGGTTAATGTTGAGTTCAATCGAAGGGAAGACTTGAGCCTGTTTCAGTGGAACAATTTTGAGGGCAAACCATTGGAAGCGATATGTACACAAGAGGCCAAACTATGTTAGTCTTAGGAAGGTAATCAGATTTTTATCAGCACAATGTTGGGGAGAGAAAGCTTAGGTGGGTGATGGCTGGAAATAGGTGTGGCTCAAGAGCTGACCAGGAGCACCTCAATTGCAGAATGAGCTTTTTGTTTCACATGCTGAAGGCAGAGCCTGGGATAGTTGGGTCTGACCCCCTGTTCCCTGTCTGCCCCACAATTTTGCCAAAGGCACAGCTTACCCGGAGAGAAAGGCTGAAACCCACAGTGGAAAAAAAAGATGAAAAAGAATGAGTTCATCATCACATGGGCATGTACCTGAGGCTTGTCATTCAAGGATAATTAGACCTTGGTGAGGGGGAATGAAAGGCAGGATCATTATCAGACTGCTGTGGTTTTTTCACTAGGATTTGGTTTAGGGAAGAAATGTGACCTCTTCAAACGAATATCAACCATGCTAGCATCTCTTTCAGATACTGAAATACCAAAACTAAGGGGAAGGACCTCAGGGTAGAAAAAATGCATACCATGTCATAGGGGATTATTTCCTTTTCATTTGTAAGAAGTCAGACATGATTAATATCTGCCTTAACCCAAAAGGAAGAGTGTTAAGGAAGGGCTCTCCTAATTCTCCTGATCCTACCTGAGCTAAACAACTTTTCTGATGGACACTGATAAGGTCAAAATACATTTCTCTGGAATGTGAACCATTTTTGCTCACATCTAAAAAGTATATGAGGGCTTCCCTGGTGGCACAGTGGTTGAGAGTCCGCCTGCCGATGCAGGGGACGCGGGTTCATGTCCCGGTCCGGGAAGATCCCACGTGCCGCAGAGCGGCTGGGCCCGTGAGCCATGGCTGCTGGGCCTGCACGTCCAGAGCCTGTACTTCACAATGGGAGAGGCCACAACAGTGAGAGGCCCGCGTACCGCAAAAAAAAAAAAAAAAAAAAAAGTGTATGAAATATGGTCTAAGAGGAAGAACAGTATATCCTTTAAGATGACGACAAGATTAGGTTTATGTTAGGGCCTCAGGCTCTTGCCTGAGGGGAAGAATAAAAAGAGGAAGATGATATGGGAAATGTATCTGATTCCACTGAGGCCTTAACTAAAAATTCAGTTCTTCACATTTTCAATATGTGCTTACTTTTGTCCTCTGGATATTGGAGTGTGCTCAACACTAGATGAACATTCTTTGGTGTTTCATGAAATCTTAGTGACCTAGGGTTGGTCCCAATCTCAATTCATTTGGAAGACTTGCATTGCACTTTATTGTGAAAATGTCCCCTTATTTTTATTATTCTCATGGCTATATTTTTTATGGAGTAGAAAATTTAATTTTACCTTCCCCTCCCCATGTGCACACGTGCACACACACACACACACACACACACACACGAGTCAACTCTGGTAGGGTTTGTGGGATATCCAAAGAATATGAAAGTAAAAATCTTTGGGAAGAAATATTCTACAGTCTGTGGATGTGAACAATAGTATGATACAGTAATAAAAATATTTTCAAAATCAGGTGTTAACCCTCTTTTCCCCTTGTCTTTGTGCAAATGTCCTATCATTCTTGGATAGTGATTAATTCTAGTTTTGTCTAATTGACTGCAGAGCTAGGTTGCAATAGCTTAAAACCGATCTATTGAGCCAAATGGTCAATAGGAAGAAGTCTCAGTCCTGGACTGAGCAATTTCTAGAAGAGTATTATTTATCTAAAGGTAATGAAAATTCTTAAAGATATGAGAGTTATTTACTTATAAGCTATTTTATAATCTATTATACCACATTCTGTAGAACCAGACTGGAACACAACTGATGGTGTTTAAATCCCAGATGTTACTAGATATATAGTCTTGGGCAAGATATTTACTGAAACTCTCTGTGTCTCGGATTTCTCATCTGGAAACAGGGGATGAGAATGATAGTACCAACCACGGAGCTCTGTTATATGGATTAAAATGATGAATATAGGTTTAGCATTTGGAGCTCTGTCTGGCATATAGCAAGTGTTATATGTTTGTTAAGTAAAAATTATACCTACCGTGTAGAATTAGATAAATAAACTCTTGAGTGCTAAGAATACAGCCTGGCATATAGTAAGTTCTACATGCATTCACCAATATTACCAAATTAGAAAACACTTCTTCCACTAGCCACTCGTTGCACTGGTGGGAGAGGGAGGGGTACAAAAAAATGAATAGGATGGAAAATTGACCTTTATTTTGCACATAGTATGTTCCGGGTGCCTCATTATGCAACAATATTTATATTGTCTCTGCCAGTTTTCTCTACAACTAAATATGGTATAACTACAGCAATTTTACATAAGAGGAGATAAAACTCAGAAAGGTGAACCATAAGAGCCAGAAGCAAGAGAGGCCTAGAGAACTCAGTTTTGTCAGACACCAAAATTCAAACTTCTTCTGCTAGATTTCACTGTCCTTCAGAGTTTGGGTTTTCAGGGAGCTAACAACTTAATACAGTAGATAAATACACACAAATAATTATGGGCCTATGTGATAATGACAAATGTCTGAACAAAAATATAAGTAGTATAGTGAGCAGAGTGAAAGGAGGGGTGTCTAATTGAAGAAGACAGAAGGAGGGCTTTAGAAAAAATATGGCACTTATTCCCAGCATTATTCTCACCAGTATTCCTCCAATAACCATGCACTGACTACAGAGCATGCTCAGCTCTGAGCATCAGATCCCACAAAGAGCAGGATGTAGTAGTAAATATGGTCAGAGTAAACGCTGAACCTGGGGGTAGTGGACAAGGTAAGGGAAAAGACGAGGAAAAAAGCTGGAGGTCATTGTGGAAAAGACTACCAACGTACATCTCTGCCTTGGAATCCTTAGATATATATTTAAGTGAAGTAAGTCAGACAGAGAAAGACAAATATCATATGATATCACTTATTTGTGGAAGCCAAAAAACTGGTACAAATGAAATTATTTACAAAACAGAAATAGACTCACAGACATAGAAAACAAACTTATGGTCACCAAAGGGGATAGCAGGGGGGGCAAGGGTGAGGAGAGATAAATTAGGAGTTTGGGATAAACATATATGCACTACTATATATAAAATAGGTAAACAACAAGGACCTACTGTTTAGCCCAGGGAACTATACTCAATGTCTTGTAATAACCTGTAATGAAAAAGAATCTGAAAAAGAACATATATATATATATATAACTGAATCACTTTGCTGTATACTTGAAACTAACACAACATTGTAAATGAACGACGCTTCAATTTAAAAAAAGCCTTGGAGAATGGTGCTGAGCACAAATTGCATGCGCTTTCTCAGACTCAACTGCCTGCTTCTCTACAAAGGTGTGACTTGCCTTCCATAGTCTCCATGATTTTGCTGGGCTCACTGAGCTGGCTGTAGTCTGAGCTGAATGCCCAGGATAGTGTGGCCTTTCACCCCTCACGCCAAGCCCCATCAGAGTTACCTGTCCATGGGGGAAGCATTGACCAATGAAAAAAAGAAGCTGAGGGGAGTGAAGCAATTCAGTTCCCTTTCATATTGACCTTCCATGGGCTATTCTGAGCTGCAGTTTCTTCTGAGGGCCTGCCAGACATGCCGAGGAACCTGCTGTGTCTCCTTTCAGTTCACAGGGAAGCAGATGTCAACTCTACTACTCATAGCATTGCATTGCTTTGCCTCTGCCCTTGCCTTGTTTCTCTCTTTCCTCTCCTCCACTGTGGGCTTCTGCCTCTCAGATATAAAGAGCAAGCACTTTAATCTTTGCCTCAGGCTCTGCTTTCTGGAGGACCAGGGATAAGGGAAGAGCAATGTGTTTTCCTAGATATCTGTATACTCTTGTAGCTTTCATTCTCCAGTACTTCTTAGCACACCCTCTGAAAATCCTGAAACATTATGTAAAGATTGTTTATTAAAATTCAACACTTTGGAGCAAGCCACAGAGTCGTCTGGAGTGTTCATGCACCACTTGATTCAAAACACTGGTTAAAGATACAGAGTTCACAACTGAAGATGCTAATACCATTTTTGAGAAGGACCACAGTCAACCCTCTGTTATTCGTTTTGTTAGTGCTTTTTTTTTTTTTTTTTTTTTTTTTCTTTTTGCGGTATGCGGGCCTCTCACTGTTGTGGCCTCTCCCGTTGCGGAGCACAGGCTCCGGATGCGCAGGCCCAGCGGCCATGGCTCACGGGCCCAGCCGCTCCGCGGCATATGGGATCCTCCCAGACCGGGGCACGAACCCGTATCCCCTGCATCGGCAGGCGGACTCTCAACCACTGCGCCACCAGGGAGGCCCTGTTAGTGCTTTTTGTAGTTACTTTTTGGGGAATACAAACAGATTCACAGATTTATTCACTCATTCACCAATAATTTGTTAAATTCTTAGCATGCACGAGAACTACCCTAAGTATTGATATAGAGGGGTGTGTGTGTGTAAGTATGTGTGTGCACACACATGCATGCACGTGCTTACTCATATACCAATCCTAGGGAATTTATAATCAGACAAAAACTAAAAAGAAGACATCAGTTCAAAATCTACATATAGACCATGTAAAATCAAATTGTTGTTCACAACCGTAGCTTTTATATTTGCTTAAAAGTGGCAAAAGCAGGTACCAGTGATACTGCAGTTGTAGTTCTACCATTACAACATCAACATCATCAACTAAAAAGGGAAAAACATTCGATCACTTAAATGGTAGTTAAAGCACATGACAGTAACTTATGTGTTTAATTTCTAGCCTGCGTATTGGCTGATGAGTTTGAACTTGTTCAGAGTCTTTTGTCTATACACATATATTTAGAGTATTTTTCTATTTCCCCTCTTTGGAAAGTAGAACTCAGTTCCCTTGCCTTGCCTCTATTGATCGTCACTGAGTCTTTTCTGGAACTAATAAAATCAGATTCTTTATCTTTTGTTTGTATTGCTAGCTTCCTGGCTTTGTGTAGCCCGGGATACTCTGATATTGTCACTGATCAGGTTATTATTACATTTACAGTGATTTTGCTAGAGGAGGAAAATACCTTTGATTCTAGAGGAGGAATGGGAATGAAAAAGACTAGCTCTATTTCTTTTTGGGTAAGATGTGGGTTTCAAATCCACAGGAAGGCAAAATCATGAAGGCAGTCTCCCGAAAAAAATGATCTTGCCCATTTCAGATTGCACTTTTCTTTCCCTCTGTGAGTCTCCCTCAGCCTTCATGGAAAGGCTTGGGCCTAATGAGAGGCAAAAGTAGCATTAAAACATATCAATCATCCAAGTAAAACAATAAAATACAAAATGGAACTACTTGAGGATATGTACCATTGTCCGCACAGTGCTTCTCAGATTATGTCTGTGAACTATTCCTTAATAGGTGTGGTTGGTTAAAGAACTTGGGTCAGAAAACAAATCAACTATGTCACCAAGCATGCTGTTTGGTTTAGTTGACCTTTTTTCATGGTAAGATTTTCTGGAAGTGAGTAGCATTCTGATTTATATTCTGACACAAGCATCTGATTTCATCAATTACGGTGGCTTACTGAGTAGCACCAACTTAGCACATTAGTCAAGATTGTCTTTGTTACACTGCAGTAACAATCAACCCCCATATCTCGATGGCTTAACCTAACCCAACCACAATTTCTCAATCATGCTACCATCCCAAGCAGGTTGATGGGGCTCAGCCCCAAACAGACTAGTAGGGATGGGCTATTGGAGACTCTAGTATCTTATAGCTGAACTTTCTGAAATATATGGTCTCTTCATTTACCATGACAGGAGAGACAACAGAAAACCTGTAAGGTCTTGGCTACAGATGTGACACATGCAACTTCCATTTCCATTTCTTTGGCAAGAACTAGCTATGAGGTCCTACGTAAGATCAAAGAGGATGGAAAATGGAATTGTGGGGACAAACAGGATGGCTGGTGAGCATAGGATCTCTGCCATGTCCTCCATCCCAAATTATAGAAGGCTGGAATTATAAATTCACGAGCCATAGCTTTCACTTCATATGTTTGAATGTGGCCCTAAACAGGATTAGAGAGGTGTCTAGGTTACAGCAATTTCTAATTCTTGTCCTTCTTTTCAACCTCAAACTAGTAGCGTGGCATTCTCCATTCTTAAAAGCATTGCTGGGCTTCCCTGGTGGTACAGTGGTTAAGAGTCCGCCTGCCGATGCAGGGGACGCAGGTTCGTGCCCCGGTCCGGGAAGATCCCACATGCCATGGAACGGCTGGGCCCGTGAGCCATGGCCACTGAGCCTGCGCGTCCGGAGCCTGTGCTCTGCATTAGGAGAGGCCACAGCAGTGAGAGGCCCACGTAATGGAAAATAAATAAATAAATAAAATAAAAAAAAAAAAAAAAAGCATTGCTGTAAATAGAAAAACTCTTTATTGTGTTAAAATTTGAACGAACTCAATCATGTCCATTGATGTAACTGCATTCCCAAGGAGGAAAAATCCTCCTCGACCTCATCTCTTGCTCAAGATCTTTCTGGACCTCAGCTAGCTCAAGGAAACCACTTGAGTCTCAGGAGGGCAGCTCCATTTTCAGTGGACTCCTCTCCTCTAATATAGTTTTGATAGGCTGAGCATCACTGGGCAAGCCGCCTGACACCTCGGCCTTGTGCAAAATTTGCATTTCTAAAGATCACTCTGTAAGCTATGGTCCATTCGCCTTGGCAAATACTGTTTAAATATAGCATCCATAAATAAATGTTAAATAATTCATGAACATAATTTTGTAAATTCTGCTAAGCCACACCTCTCTGGGGGCATATTTATGAACATGCGTCAGCCTGGAATCAATGTGTCTGCCAAGCTCCTTGCCTCTGAGGCAGAATTCCTACATCTAGCCCAAAATGCTGCAAACAGCTCCGATTCCCCTTCAGTCGTCATCCATCATACTGTCACTTTAATTCAGATGCTGCTACTTGTTTTAATAACATACATCTTACACAAAGAATATTGCTAACACAAGAATCTTGGGGTAGATTTTACAACCTCATAAAATGGTGTTAACCCTCTGATCCCTGACGTTCTTTCCACGCAGCACAGACCTCTGGATGCTCCCCTGCCTCCTATACTCCCTTCAATCTCCCTGATGCTTATCAATAACCTCCGTTCATGGTGGCTATATAGCACCACAACCTGTCATCAATCACTGCAGTAAAAATATTATTCCTCCAGCATTGCCCTGAAGAGTTATGGAAAGGATAAAAGTGTTATTGCAGGAATTATTTAGCAAACAATAGATGGATAAAATGTATTACGGTAAGTGTTAAATTATATCACCTCATTATGAAGAGCTGACTTCAGTTAGCAGGAAAGGGGCTCTCTGCCTTGGCTAAGTAGTTCAGGAGAACAATGGGGATGACCACAAAAGATTTCAAAAGGCAACACCAGTCTATGAAGACTAGTATATATACTACTGAGGAGAAATTTGTCTGGGGGAATGACTTGGAGTAAAAACCTCTTCTTGGACTGTTTTCAATATTAAGCTGAAATTTACAGAAGAGCAATGGGGGTTTATACTCCATTGTTGAATATAGGTTGCTGTTCTAGGAAAGAGATTCTTTAAAGAAAAATAAAATGGATGTGTGGTCTAACCACTCCCCAGCCATGCACCCCGTCCTGTAGCTCCTACACTGTCCTCTAAACAAGGGTGAGGGAGTCGTTTTCACTGGTGAAGGAAATCTACATCTTGCCACACTTATGTTTCTGTCAGTTCTAGAAAAGTGTACCATACCAATATCTGTAGCCTTTGCCAGTGCTGGAAAATAATGTACCTGAAATGTCAGATTAAGCCAGTTACTAAAATCAGGCTTGCATTTTAAATACTATTAAGAATACCTAAACAAGGTTAGAAATCTTGTGATTTTTTTTTAACCAAGTAGTCTTTTATCATTTAATGTAGTTTTTTTTTCTTTTTCTTTTCTTTTCTTTTTTTTTTTTTAGGCATAATGTTACACTGGGCTCCTGGGATTCATTTGATCAACATGATTAAATTATTTCCTTACTCAGCTAGAAGGAAATTACTAGTTACCAGACATTATGTGTCTGTTAATTATGTGCAATAAGGCTTTCTCCTATCACACCAGCTCCTGCATTCATGTTCTGTGCATTTTAAAGGCATTATCATTAAAAAAATTTAAATATTGAAAAGGGACAGCTATAATTTCGTTTCATCTATTTAATAAATAAGTAATCTGTGAGATCAGTGGTACAAAGTGTCTCTTTGCTCTTTGTGTCAGCATAGACATTCTTAAGAACATACTGAAAGATGCTTTTGATTTCTATATTCATAAAAGAATATATCCCCGTCAGCTTTCTAGGGCAACGGCCAGGTCCTCTATCACTGAATAGAATGAATATGAACATTGCCTCCAAAGCAATCTACGATCGCGTGGCCCTTCAATGCAGAATCTGCTCACCTGGGGTGGGTGAGGGCTCCAAATTTACCTTCCCTCTTACAGCTCAATCTACAGTCAAATGTTTCAAAAGATTTTTTTTTCCAAAAGAAGAGACAACATATGGTAGCTGAGAGGTCATATTTTGCCTCCTAATGAAATGATGTGCTTCTGTTTCATATTAAAGTGTTAATCGGTCTGAAATTAGGTCTCACAAAAAGAATAGTGCTTTTAAAATGCTTAATATGATTCATTTTCCGCAGTCAAAACCAGATGACTTTTATTTTTGTATCAAAAAGGAAAATGGAAAGCCAGCTCTTCGTCCCCTGATGCCCCCCACTTCCCCCGTCTGCCCAGGCTCCGGACCCAGATCCGATAACCGGTTTATAGAACAGAAAGCTCTTTAGAGTAGGGACTTGTGCCGAAGCCTAGAAGGTTTTGTTTGAGTTTGAGAATCTTCATAGGTTTATGAAATCTCAACAAATATTTCAAAGAAGGAAGTTTCACATTTGAAGTAGGTGATCCTATTAGGCGCTGAGAGACGGCGCCTTTGTTGTGGGCGCAGGCATCATTTTATGTGAGATAGAGCCGTGTCTCACTAATATGCCAAGACATCACTTTCATGCCAGAAACAGATAGGGCTGAACTTGTTTCATGCACTTTGGCTTTCATTGTTAATAATGAATGACAAAAGTTCAGAGGCGAGGAGCTAAGTGGATACTCGGCTTTAAAAGAATGAATTTTAACTAGCAACATGCCAAACTAGTCAGAAACCACTTAGATGGGCAGGAAAGACAGCACAAAGAAAGAACTCATCCTGGAAGTCTATCCACAGCCATTAATTCCCGTGGAGCCCACAGGGAGATTTGTGAGTCTCCTTCCAGAAGGTTCCAGTGGCTTCGGGAGTCACGTGACTCGTGCGCCACCAAGGTCTGAGGGTTTGCACCAGTAGGTGTAAAATAGGAAACTCTCATACTGTTTTCGAAGGAGATGGAGATAGAAACAGGGACAAGAAAGTTAACTGATACAATTTTAAACCTCAATGAATACAAATATCGATTCAATATACTAGAGCCTCTTTTAAGTCAAACCAATACTTGAAACCCCAGAATTTTTTTAACAGCCTTCCTTGCTTTCCTCTTCCTTCTTACCTTTTCCTTCCTTCCTTCTTCCTTCTTTCCATTCTCGTTCCTTTCCTCCTTTTTTCCTCCCTCATTCCCCTCCCCTTTGCCTCCTTTCTCTTCCTTCCTTCCTTCCTTCCTCTCTTTTTTCCTTTATTTTACCTTGTTTTGACTTTCTGGAGAAAGACCTCGATAACAGGAAAACACACTCTGAAGATCATGCATACAGTATTCATTTTTTCATTCAACCAACATTCATTGAGTGCTTGCTTCATGCTGGACTAGTAGGCACCTGGGATAAAAGAGTGAGCAAAACAAATCTAGCCCTTTTCTCAAGGAGCATAGAACCTAAGAATCTTAGAATCTACACTACTGGGTTCAATCACTTTTTTTTCACCTCAGTTATCTACATCATCTACAATCACAACTCAGGAGGTTGAGAACTGATCATGCGTTCCATCAGCTTGATCATTAAAGTTTCTAGTACATTCTTTGGACTTGACATCTAAAACAAGAAAACAGATACATTAGAAACTGACACTTTAGTTCTCAATGATAAGGAGTAAAACCATATGACTTGGGAGTTTAAATGAAGATTTGAATTATCCACAATGTCAAATTCTCTGAACAAGGCATTTGAGGTTTGCTTATCTATGGATAGAAGAATAAAAAAGCCCTGCACTAGTAATCAGGTCAAGACAGCTCTAGCTTGTCACCACCCGTGTATTCTAAGTGACCTTGACCATGTCCTGTCTATATTGACTGATCCACCGTAGTGGGTGTTTTGTTTTGTTTTTTTAATTAATTTATTTATTATTTTTATTTTTGGTTGTGTTGGGTCTTTGTTGCTGCACGCAGGCTTTTCTTTAGTTGTGGCGAGCGGGGGCTACTGTTCGTTGCGGTGCGTGGGCTTCACATTGGGTGGCTTCTCTTGTTGCAGAGCATGGGCTCTAGGCGCGCAGGCTTCAGTAGTTGTGGCTTGGGGGCTCTAGAGCACAGGCTCAGTAGTTGTGGCGCATGGGCATAGTTGCTCTGCAGCATGTGGGATCTTTCCTGGCCAGGGCTTGAACCCGTGTCCCCTGCATCGGCAGGCGGCCTCTCAACCACTGCACCACCAGGGAAGCCCTCTACCTATCTTTTTATCTATTTTGTTAGAGCAAATAATGGTTACTTATAGATGATCGAAGTATTTTATTTTCTTTTGTGTGCGTACGATATACTTTCTGATCTTCTAAAATGAGTAGGCATTGCTTTTGTAATTTTTAAAAGAAACAACAAAAGTTAAAGGAAAATGAGAAGACCCCTGGCTAGTGCAGGTCTCATGGGCACAGTGGGCAATCACACCAAATCTTGACTCACTCAGCAATGACAGTGGGTCTTACCCAGTTCCCATGATTATCCTTTCAGGCACCAGGTACTCTATACACAATGTATACCTTTTGATCAGTTTCTTATATGGAGGAAGTACTCCATTAATGGTTACTGAATTAAAATAAATGAAACTATTTCTCTAGTGCACTTGGTACCTCTGTGCCATAGAAGTTCTAAGAATAAAGAATGCATCATTAAATGAATGTTATAGCTTAGGTCATTAACACATACAGTAGATTGAATTATGGTTCCCAGTTCTCCACCACTCCCAGATCTGCACTGCCTGCCATATGAATGCACAGTTCCTCTTCTAGAGACAGAGTGCACATCTCTACCCATTTGACCATATGTCTTTCCTATGGGATATTAGCAAACATCATTTACAATCATCTAGAGCATAAGAGCTGAGGCTTGAAATGTTCTTGCATAGTTCAGTTTTCTCTCTTGAGCTTCTGTCACCACCATGAGAAAATAATGTCTTGGTTAGTTTACTAGTCCAAGAAAGATGAGAAACACATGGAGAAGATTTGAACCCAATCTATGATTTGGAGCCAGGTCCAGCTGAGCACAAGCTAGACCAGTCAACAAACCACCTCCACCCTCTTGCCAGACCAACAGCAGATGCATGAATGGGAATAAATGATTGTTGTTTTAATCTACTGAGTTTGGGGATGGTTTGTTACACAAAATCAGTATGGAATTAGCTGACCAATACAGTACACTTACTAGATGTTAAATTATATTATAGTAACAGTTAGGCTTGAGGTATTAATGGAACTTGATACAAAGTGCACAATTCCAAGTATAGCAATAATCTCATCATTATCTTGCAAGGGAAGTCAACAGTGATCATACATTTTGGGAAAATTGACAAGTCTAAAATTTAAGAGCAAAAAGGAAATGAGGAGACTTCTGGAAGTCAAGTTAGGCAAGGTGGCCCCCTCCCTCCCATTAAGTTTTAATCCTCAGAGGCCAAGATCAATTCTAAATAGAGTATGGTGTTTAAACATGCTCACCACTTAGTCCTACAGACTCACGTTTGGTCACTGAGAAAGAAGGTAGAAGCTATAGCAGTGCCTGGTGACAGATTGAGTGGAACACAGTGGAAGGTAATGACCAGTAATAACTCACCATGTTTATGTGGGAGCATATATGAGACACCCTCTAAGGTTTCCCCAAATTTTGAGACAGAGAACACTGCAGAAGATGTACTTTCATACAAATGGTGTCAAGACCAGGGATGAAATGTGGTTTATTATTGTTTTACATGACTCTATTTAAGATGACTCCATTTGTTCTCATGGCTGAGTGAGGCATCAGGAAACACAAGTTATATGGGTATTGTTTCACACCAACAAGTGGAGACAAGACCTCATCATGTAGCTGCCAAACGGGGTGTTCCACTTGAGTTTATAGCCAGTTGCAAACACCCAAACAGGCATTCAGGAAGTTTGAGCCAGTGAAATTCTCTTTTAATGATTTTTCAACCTTGCAATGAAAATTCACAGGATCATAGTGACTCAAAAAATGAGAAGTAGCATAGGGTAGCCAGAGAGAGAAATCAAAGTATCACTAAAGGTGTTCCGCATCTGAGAAACATCAAGCTAAACATGGAAGAAAATAGCTGTCACTTTAGTCCATAAATTAAAAACAGATCTGCTCTTCTCTATTTTGAAACACTTCTTATAAAATAGTAGCAGTAGACTGATGTAACATGCTCTCGTGGTTTCTATTGAACTCCTACTTTCAGAAAAGCAAAAGTCTGTTTGCTTTTCGTATAATTTGAATGGGTCATAAGTATGTGGACACCACAAATTAAAATGCTACTTAAATTTTGACCAGTTGTTTTAATATACGTCAACCAATGTGCCTTCATTCTTTTATAGTCTTTTTGACCTACACTGTCTGCGTCTTAATCATTTTCTTGTTGGGCCAATATTGTTTGCATAACAGTAGGTTTATAATTTATGTTTTTTTATTAAAAGGTGTCTGTGGAAAAGAGATTTACCATGACTCTTCTGAAAATTATATTTTTAATCGGCTGTAGAAATTCATAGTACTTTCTACATATGGAGCACCTTATTACAATGATCCAAACAGACCAAAGTCAACAAATAACCTTGTCTGTCTATTGTTAATTCTTAGAAGAACAAACATATGTTTTGAGCATCGTTACTGCTAAATTAGCACCAGCAATCAGGCATTCTAAAAGAATAAAATAAAAATGCCGAGCACTGTAGTATAATTACTATTTACATTTAAATTGTGTGCTGTACTTTCCTAGCACCGTGTAGTAATAGTAAAGTCTAACACTTAACGGAGTTTTTGTCGGTGTCAGTAGATAAGAGTATTTTCTCAGTTAATCTTCACAATAGCCCCATGATATAGATACTATTATTGTCGTATAATATTTTGTATGTGAAGAAACTGAGGCTTGGAGAGAGAAATTCTCTTGCCCCAAGTTGCAGAACTACTTAGCAGAAGCAAAGATTCATGTTTGGCAAAAATTCATGGGCTTTATCACCCATATTCTATGGTATGCTTTTATTATTAATCAGGTAATGTTAGGCTTACATGTTAATTTTGACATCACAGAGTTCAATTCTATGACTAGCAGAGAAAATCCCATTCTTCTGAAGGAAATAACTCTTCAGGAAGTACTTCATGAGTAGATTGTGAAGGGAGAAACAAAGGATTTATCTAAAACCAAATATATCATTTGTATTTTTCACCAAAATAATGATCATGGATATGCATATTGGCACCCCAAGGATTACACTTTCTTTTGTCATTTAACACAAAAACAGCTCTAAGAGGCAAGTGCCATAGCTTGTTGGTGTTTAAATTTCCAGAATAAGAAGTGCCTGATTGATATGAAAAATACATGGAATGAGGAGAGATACAAATTGCAGGTCACATGTCACAAAGCCTGAAATGCACATATTCATTCATTCATTCTATGGATATTCATTGAGCACCTCCAATGTGCATTGTTCTTGATATGAAGATACAGCAATGAACAAGTCAGACAAAACTCTGTCCTCATGGAGTTTACATTCTAATTGGGAGACAGAAAAACAAAGAAATGTTCAAGTTCTTATTGTGCTAAATGCTATGATGAAAAATAATGGAGGTGAAGAGATAGTGACAAAGGCAATAAGATTGTAGCTCTACTAGGTGAAAAAGTCTGTGATGTTAAACCCCCTGCTAGTTTACATGTACAAGCAGAGCCGTGTAGTGTCTACCTAAGGATAAGGTATTATCCTTATCCAAGGTGGTGTAGGTATTTTAGTTGATTGACAAATCACATTATTAATTGATTTCTCCCTGTGAATGAGTATGTATAACTACTAATAGAATTCACAAGTCTTGCTCACACAGAGCTTACTAACAAGCTGGAAGAGATAAGATACACATATACTAAAGTAAAAGGAGGAGGAAAGAGCATGTTTATTGCACCCATCTTTTTTTTTTTTTTTTTTTTTTTTGCGGTACGCGGGCCTCTCACTGTTGTGGCCTCTCCCGTTGTGGAGCACAGGCTCCGGACGTGCAGGGTCAGCAGCCATGGCTCATGGACCCAGCCACTCCACGGCATGTGGGATCTTCCCAGACTGGGGCACGAACCTGTGTCCCCTGCATCGGCAGATGGACTCTCAACCATTGCGCCACCAGGGAAGCTCTATTGCACCCATATTGAAAATGGTGTTCAATACTAGTAGGCAAGGCAGGCTTCCTGGAGAAGGAGAAACTTTTAAATTTCGACTTTAAAAATTGGTAGCATTTGATGAGGCAGAGATGTGTTATCTCCTCTAGAAGACTCTGGGCCTCCTGAGAGCAGAGTCTACTATGTCTGACTTCTTACTACCCTCTGTTCATATCTATATTGCAGCAATTATCTTCTGGTGAACTGTAAGCATTTTCAGAGCTCTTAGAGCAGTTAGAGATACAAGAAATGTGATAAGACAGAGTCTTAGACTAAAGGCAAAATGTGAGGCTTATGTTCCTTCTGGCCACGGGATCTTGGACATGGCACCCAACCTCTCTGATCCTCAGTTTTTTCATTTGAAGAAATGGCACAACAGTTATTGCTTTGCCTCCTGCCAAGGACTATCATGGGATTTAAAGAAGAAAAAGGGGAGCTGTAGAAACATTCTTAGTAACCAGAAAATGCTATACACCACTGGGGGCTAATAGACACTTTTCCCTAACAATAAGCAACAAAAAATAGACATGCCTTACAGGAGTTTTAGAAGTCACATCATCCAATTCCTAAATGCTGCAAAGTAGGGAACCTCAAACTCAGGGAGGTTAAAGGGAAATTTTTGAGATGACATTACTAGTTAGTGGAAGAAACTCCTTCCCAAGTTTCTGACTGCCAGTGCATTCCCTACCATAGTCTATCGGTCGGGCCATAGTACTGCACCAGCACTAAAGGAAAACTCTGCACTAAAGGAATGAAACCTGCAGAAATGCCTACTAGTTTAACTGCAGACATACAATGAGTTTTGTGATCCCAGCTGAAGCCCAGGATCCTGTTTGCTCCAAAGATAGTATTTTAGCCAGTGCCTGCGAGGTGTCACTACCTCCCAACACAAGCACTTTCCATGTGGCAAGACAGTAAGACTTATAGCAGACTGAACTGAGAGAGTGTTACCTACTTAAACTGTTTTTCTGACTTCATAAGAATTTTTCATCTACATCAAGCCATTTTAAAATATTGTCTATACACAAACAGTCACTCTGAATAATAGGTCTGCACACAGTAAATGTCACCTCTCTAAATCACACGAGACCTCGGCGGCAGCACAGCAGAGGAGGCTCCATAACAGTTTAAACTTCTGCCTTGCATTTATTATGGATGTGTTTATAAATCTCAGAAGGCACTCTTCCTCCTCCTGGGAAATCCAAAAAAAACATGCCCTTGTTTGTCAGGGTGACTTGTCCAGGATGTTGAGGTCTTGGCCATCTTTCTTACATCCAGATCCCATTTGGTTCCAAAGTGGGTCAGTGAAGGTTGTTGTCAAAGATGCCATTTTCTCATCTTTAATGACGAAAACTCTGTTCCAGAAAAAGTATAGGGGACTTTGAAAACTGGCATTTAGAGAATGGATATAGGAGCTTTCTGTCTTTCTTTTTTTTTTTTCTTCACCTTTAATAAGTGATCTTCTCTACAAAAGTGCTTTGAGTTTCTCACATGAGGGAAGCAAAAGACAGCTTACACAGCAATGGCATTGAAGAAATCCTTAGCTGCTCCCATTTGTCTTGGTTAGTATGAATACTTTAGCATTAAGTGGAGAAAAGGAGAATCCATCAATAGTTAATAACTGACCTTAAGATGGGAATTCAAAGTTCACCACAATTACATCCAAGTGTCAGAGAATACACATGGGACATTATCGATATATTTGACTACAAGAGCCTGGGATGGCAAATTTAAATACCACCAGAGAAAGAACTGAGCTTTTTTTTTTTTTTGTAGTATGTGGGCCTCTCACTGTTGTGGCCTCTCCCGTTGCGGAGCACAGGCTCTGGACACGCAGGCCCAGCGGCCATGGCTCACGGGCCCAGCCGCTCTGCAGCATGTGGGATCTTCGCGGACCGGGGCATGAACCCGTGTACCCTGCATTGGCAGGCGGACTCTCAACCACTGCGCCACCAGGGAAGCCACTGAGCATTATTTTTAATGAGAAAATATTGTTACCATATCCAGCAGCCCGTACTAAGATACTCAAAACCAAAATTCTCAGTTAGGAATGACTGTAAGGTAAGCACAATCTAAAAGAGCAAATACGAGTCAGGCTGAAATTCTATCATGTGGTGAAGATTGTAAACAGAATGTTTTCTAGATCCAAAGGGAGACAATATTTTAAAGTTGGAAATGAGATCAGGCAAAAGGTAAAAGAAAATATGCTTGTGCAAAGATTCTCCACATGGATTGTCATCAAAGAAATGCAACTTAAAACCACAAAGTTTCATCTTTGCACTAGAACGGCTAAAATGCAAAAGACTGACACACCGAGCACAGGACCACTGGAATTCTCTTATACCCTGCTAGTGGGAGTATAAAATGGTACAACAACTGAGGAAAGCTATTTGTCAGTTTCTTAGTTAAACACAAACATACGTTATGACCCAGCTGTTTCATTTCTAGGTGTTTACCTTGAAGAAACTAAAGATATATGCTCATGGAAAGATTTTTACAGGAATGTACTTAGAAGCTTTATTCATAATGGTAAGATTTTGGAAACAACCCAAATTTCCATCAAAAGGAGGAGTGATAAATATTATGTCAAATTCATAAAATGGAATACTACTCACCAATACGAAGGAATGAATCAGAGGTTCCTACAAGTGCGTGGATGAATATTAATGTTACGTTAAAAAAAAATAAGCTGGACACAAAAGAGTGTGTATTGTATGGTTCTATTTATATGAAATGCAAGATCAAGCAAAACTAGTCAATGGGAAAAGAAATCAGAATAGTGACTCCACCTTGAAAAGGGACAAAAGAAAGACGTGTGGAAAATCTCTAGGGAGAGAGTGATGCTTGGTGTTGGCTGTTAGTTACACGGTGCGCATACACAAATTAAACTTTAGACTAATTTCTACTCATTTTAATATATGTAATTATACTGCAGTTAAAACAAAAAGAAAGTATATGTGGATTAAGAACTCTGAGGCCAATTATCTTCCTGGTAGTCACTGTTATAAAGCCTTACCGCTCAAAGGGTGATCCACAGGGCAGCAGCATCACGTGGATGATGCAGGAGTGCAGAATGTCAGGCCCCAGCCCAGATCTACTGTCCAGAATGTGCAAGTTAGTAGGAAGCCCAGAAGAATCATGTACACATTAAAGTCTAAGAAGCATTGTAATAGTGGCTATCTTCTTTTTAAAGAAAAAAATATACATTTAATCATCTTATTAAAGGCAAAAGCAGCACACTTTGGGGAAATCACCTCACCTCCATTTGTATAGTCCTGAGGTTGCTGTTAATCAAACTGCACACCCTAGCCCTCCTTAGGCCAAGAAGTGGGCACATTCCTTAGCAAGGCCAATCAGATTCTCTTTCCTTGAATGGAGGGAAGCAAACATCAAGAAACCACTGAAGCTCATGCCTTCATTGACGGTGGCCGATGAAACTGTTGTCTGGTTCTTGCCGCCATCATCTTTTCACTTCCCTTAGATTTGTCTGTTTAGGGTCTGGTTCTCCATTCCTGCTTTAAGCTCTATCAACTACCTGATATTCTTC
This sequence comes from Mesoplodon bidens, assembly GCF_964165515.1. Lineage (NCBI taxonomy): Eukaryota > Metazoa > Chordata > Mammalia > Artiodactyla > Ziphiidae > Mesoplodon > Mesoplodon bidens. Next base: position 32,726,524 of record NC_138170.1, read on the forward strand.
CAGTAAATTCACTTTTGGTTACATTATCTGGGTTTGGATTCTGTTGTTTGTAGCCAAAATCCCGAACTGATGTTCTGTACTGGACCATCCAAAATACTTGAGGAATCTAAATGTAGTTTTTCATTGCACGGCAAAAAACTTTTTGTGCTTTTTTTTTCTAAAGCCCAGAAAAAACGGATTTATGGAACACCGTAGGCCAGTACAAAAGATCACATTCAAATTTATTCCCATGTCATCGCATTTTATTAAAATTATATAACCCTCAGGAGCTTGAGTTCCCAAAAGTCTGTCCTCCATAAAATAATTCCACTGGGTAAATCCATTTATATATACTGTTCTCTGCATTTTGCTCTACACCCAAAAATGACAAATAGAGAAAATCAGTAAAAACTCTTAAAAAGTCAACTGCCAAGAAGTAAAATTAGTTTGGAATAGATAGACTGACCAGGAGTTATCTGAGTGGCCTGCTCATATTTTAAAATAAGACTCCTGAGGAGAATATGACATTGGCTAGATTTGGGGGGAACAAAATAGAAGACTCATCATCATGTGACAGAAGTCCACAGATGACCTTCCACTTTTTATTGCATGCATAAACAATAGAAATCTTTACATGTAAAAACTAAAAGCTCATCAGCAAATTGTTTTCATCCAAATGAACATTGGCAGATAGTAAAATGATTCCTCTGTTATTTTCATTCAATGAAAGTAATTTTGTGAAAATCCATCTGATCAGTTTTTACAAATATACAGATGATTTTAAAAGAATGACTAGACTTTTTGAACTTAGTGATTTTCCATTAAATATAGTCTCTTGTTAACTTTGTATTCAGAAAAACAGCAGAAGTGCTTTTCTTTTCACTTTTAGTGTCATCTAAAAATGGGAATTATTTTTAAAAATTTAAATGAACTTTTAAATTTGCTTTGTGATAGATTAGTAGGTATCAAATTGGATAGGACCTGGCCATCTGTCAATCAAAGCCATTATTACAAAATGAAAATGAATTATTTCTGTATGTTGGAGGGGCATAGCACAAAAATATTTTAAATAAAAGAGAAATAATTACATGGCAGACGCTACCAGCTGTCTATTCAAAATCTATTCTTCTTCTCTTTCTTACTAATAGAACCTGGGTTTATTCTTGGCCACAACGCATGCAGCTAAAATACTCTAATAGAACCTGGGTTTATTCTTGGCCACAACGCATGCAGCTAAAATATTCTAATAGAACCTGGGTTTATTCTTGGCCACAATGCATGCAACTAAAATACTCTAATAGAACCTGGGTTTATTCTTGGCCACAACGCATGCAGCTAAAATACTCTAATAGAACCTGGGTTTATTCTTGGCCACAACGCATGCAGCTAAAATATTCTAATAGAACCTGGGTTTATTCTTGGCCACAATGCATGCAGCTAAAATACTCTAATAGAACCTGGGTTTATTCTTGGCCACAATGCATGCAGCTAAAATACTCTAATAGAACCTGGGTTTTTCTTGGCCACAATGCGTGCAGCTAAAATACTCTACTTCCCATTCTCTCTCGCAACTACTGATGTCAACGAGATAGAAACAGAATTCATTGTGTGGGGATTTCTGGAAAGCTCCTTAAAATACTGACTTTGTAGGTGGTTCACACTTTTATCTCCAGCCCCCATTTCTCTTTCTGTGCAGAACATAGATGTGATGGCTGGAGGACCAGCTGCCATCTTGAACAATGTCCTTTGAGGCTGGAAGCCCTCTGAGGACTACCAATCCTGGACACAGATACAGATCTCTATTCTGTGTGGGGCTTTCCTGTTAGGTACAGCTTAATGTAATTCTAAGTGATACAGATGGGTAAAAACAGGCATCTATTTAGGTAGATTTACAAGTCTTTAACATTTCTTTATATCTCCTGGTTTGAGAGTTTGGCCCTTTAGAATCATAAATTTTAGAGCTAAAAGAAATCTTCGAGAACATCTAGTCAAAATCCCTCATATTATAAGTCAGACAAGGCCCAGAGATTTTCAGTGATTTACCCAAGACCCTGTCAGGAGTAACTTATCAAGTATGCATTATTATCAGCATTTATCAAGTACACATAGTTATGTTTTCAATGAGACACTTTCCAGTATCCAGAAGGTCGGTCTTCTTTCCAGGACACTTATGTGCCTCTTGACACATTGCCTTTCCTTGCGTAAATCTATAAAGAAGTATAGATCTAATATATACTTTAATAACAAAAATACTAGGGAGAGACGCTTGTCTTTTTAAGTTCTACCATACTTCCCATCATAAATATAGGCTGACAGAGAGTCAATGATCATTGTGATTCCATTCCTGTGTGTGTGCCTGTGTATGTGTGCGTGTGCATACAGCAAGGGGAGAATGTCATAGTGTGAAAGCCATTTTTAGAGAAAGCATCTCAAACTGCTGAAGGAGAATGATGCCTGACAAGCATTTTTTTAATTGAATAATCCAATTTACAAATGCTTCCAGACAGACTGAGGGGACTTGACTAGGTTAAAAGTATGACTACCACAATCAAAGTCCTGATGGAAAGGGTGCAATGAATGGTAAAGGTGGAGACGAGAAGGTTTCTCCCCAGTGAACTCAGCTGTTTTAGTAGATCCTCTGGTCTTCATATATCAACGTTCTCCTTTATAGCTAAATCGCATCCAGGCAAAAAGGAGAGGCTTGCATTGCTCTAAGTGCTCTGCAAGATCTGCTACTCGTGTGTGTTTGGAAGATTCCGAAGCACTGTGGCCTGGGTGCAGACTCACAGTGGACAGTAGATCAAGAGAGCAGTTGGGAAAAGGCACTGGAGTAGCCCACTTGCCTGCTTCACAGATCCTTACAGGGAATATGGGCATGCTGGGGCATTTTTGTCTTTGCAATTACTACTGAGATTCACCATTGCAGCGATCCATGGGGATTCGTTGAAAAGGTTAATGGCATCTCTCAGATTTACAGGGTACAACAAAGAAGTTGGCACATTCCCCCGATGCAAGGTGTGATGTCACCTGTGTGGGCTGAGCAGTCCACACTCATTACCATTCATTGGCCAAATGGCTTGGGTTTTAACAAGAGTTGGAATGTAATCCATCAACAGTTGAGCATTCACAGAAAGAAAAGTAGCAAGGAAGATTCTAAGAGAAAAGACAGCAAAATTGGCATAGTTTGCTATCAGCTGATGGACCTTCTGAGAAACTTGAGAGATCAGTGCCTGCAATGAAAAGCTGAGACAGTGTAAGACCAAGGTGAAAATAAATATCCAGACCCTTAATGCAACTCTTTTAAATAAAACTTCATTAACACACCCACAGGCATCCTACTCTCTCTGTGTGTAAAGCTGTTGTTTCTCATCCATACATTCTTACACGGAGTTTTCAAAAAGCTGTTCAGATTTGTGCAAATATGTGACTATAATTGGCTTTCCAATTTCACAGCTTATCAAAGGCAGAAAGGGAGGGCTTGCTGACATTTCAAAGACAATAAGCACATTTGATGCAATGGTCTATGATTCCCCCCAGTGTTTTTAACCCACGATTGGAAAAACAGATGGTTAGATTTTCTAGGAAGCTTAAAACAGAAGTTGAGCTAATACAAAACTGCTCAGCTATCAGACAGGGCAAATCCATTCTGTCGCCCTTTTTTTTTTTTTTTTTTCCAGATCACAACCCGTCAGAGGAAGGATTTAGCTTCACAAAAAGATATTTACCAGGAAGCTTTCTGCAGAAGAGAAGGGCATGCTTTGCTAAACCAGATGCATTTTATTTTTCCTGGAAACAAGATTTATGAAAGCAGTATGTTCATATTTCTCCATATACAGTAATTGGAACTCATTATGCTAATTGTATTTCCATTATCACTAACTAACAATCAGAGTGACCTGACCCACAGTCTAATCTGTCTTTAATCTGTTTTTGTATAGGGAGTTTTACCCTGTAATTTCAAGGTGGTAACTCTATTCAGTGCAACTTTATGTATTGCAAAAGGTAACACTTTGGATGCTCTTTGCAATCCCCTTGTAACTGTTTGGTGTAGAATGGGGAAGCAAATAGATGTACCTGCATGTGCCGTCTCACTGGTGAAATAGATGTTTCACCTGTGATAAGAGTATCCTTTATTATTCTTGCTCAGATTGAACATCCAGTCAAAGCCATGGTAGGGTTGCCCATACTCAGACTCTAGCTCTCAATTTACAATCTGTCGTACATTGTCTAAGAAGCAGTTGACATTTGCTGTTATCAAGAAGGAAAATGGGTGTTTCCAGTACCTTCTAATGATTAGTTAACACCTTATAAATATTTCCATGGGACAATCTTTTGTAAAAAGAGAAGTGACAGCTTTGGATGACCATGAAACTTCCTTCTCATAAAAATGAGATGTTGAAGGGACAGATGAGATACATTCATGGTATAGTCTCTCTCAAAGGATATTATAATCAGGCAAATATACTGCAGTGGGATGGTACAGGGGAAAGGGAACTGGATTTGGAGCCCAAAGGTCTGAGATCAAGTCCAATTCCATGGCTTATGGAAAGCACCACTCTCTCTGAACTTCAGTTTTCTCTTGATCAAAATTGAGATAATACGTATCAGGCAAATCATTGAGACAGCATAAAGCAGTGGGCAAGAGGAAAGACTTGGGAATTAGACTGAGTTTAAATTGGGACTCCATCGTATCTTAGCAGGTGACCTTCAGGAAACCTTTGGTTTCCTAAACATACTTTTAAGTGGGCATAATAATATAATAGTTCCTTCATCATAGAGCTGTTTTGAGATGAACTAATAAAGATTAATGTATATAAAATGCTTTGCCCAATCGCTGGCACATGGTACACATATAACAAAGGCTAACTCTGATGTGAGAGAAGTAGCAAACAAGACAACATTCTACAGGGATGGGGTTGTGATGACTGCCGATCGCTGAGATGTGTTGTTTCATTCTGGGGATTGAAGTGATCATTATCACCCTGACCCACTGGGAAGAAAAGACTTTTGTTGAGAAGAACTGAAAATCAGAGACAGAGGATAAAGGAGAGTAAGCAATACACCAAATGACTTCTAGTCTTGTGGGTTCCATCAGATCTATCTTCTTAGCCTGATTGACCTAGAGTCCTTTTGTGTGTCTTTCAGAGTGCCACTCAAGTCAGCAATTTTTTTCAAAAAAAAAAGAAAAAAGATGCCAATTTGTGATATCCTGCTCCCACTGGTACCTACTCCTCTGCCAACACTTGAGAACCAGTTGGATCACCATGCCTTTTCTTCCACAGAATGCATAGAGTTTTCATATTCTCAGGAAGCCCTCTTTCTTAACCTGGCCTCTTCTTCTGCTTGACAGGGAGATGTTTCCAAATCCAGGGTCAGATACAATTGTAGCTCTATAGCATACTCTGGTTTCACACACTCCAACAAAGTATTTGATTTTCTTTGTCCTAAGCATAAAGCATAGGATATCACCTAATCAACAAAATAATCTTAATCAGTGCTTCACCGTCTGGCTTTCCATAACAATCCCAACTCTCTGTTGATGTTTTCCATCTTCCCTTCTGTTAAACCAGATGGTGCATGTTCTAGTCTCTTTATTATCCCTTTCTGACCACTGTACTCTGTCCAAAGATCGTTGTAGGAAACCCGCCATACTGTCAGCAGCAGTGGCCCTGTCCTGACTGTTAAATGTTGTGATGGTTCAGGCAGCCTTTGCTAATGCCTATCCTTTTCTAAACCTGAGCTTTTTTCCAAAGTCACTGACTTACTAGTCCATAATTTTTAGATAACACAACCACTTCAGTTTCACACATCAAGTGTGAGCTTTTTTTCTTCAGTAGAAGCAAAGGCTAACTGGAATTTTTCCCACATGTCATGAATCTCTCTCACAAGGAGAGTTTGCAATGAGCATCCACCAATAATCACAATGTCTTCTTTCCTATTGTGCTAAGAAAGGGAAAGGAACCATCTTCCCTCCATGCTGAAGAAGCTGGACCATTAGGTTTTTCTCACACACAACATGATCTCTTAATTATATAAATCTTCCTAGACCCTTATCTTCCATTTATCTTTCTATATGAACCATATTGCACATTTAAAAAGTTAAAATATCTGAACATCAGTGGCACTGTGGCTTGAAAAGAAGACAGTTGGGAGTCAATTAAATCTGTAGATCATTTTAAACAGTGATCATCAAACCAACTCTTTTCTTGCTGTGTGTGTGTGTGTGTGTGTGTGTGTGTGTGAAACTACCAGGACCAAATACCAAATTCATTCCATGATAGCAATAACCATTTTATAAAAATCATTTTAAAAATCTTATCATCAAACAAGCTGGTTTTCTGGACTTTATTCTGGTCTCTCCAAAACACAAATTCACATAGTACAATGAGTAGGAAATATAACAGATACATGGAGTTGAAAGAAAGCATCAGTATCTAAATTCCAAAGAATAAGCATCAGTCACGGAGTGGATAGCTATGCTAACTTGGCACCATTATTCTATAGTATCTGACAGAACTGAAAATCACAGCATGGAGAGATTTTTATCACAAAGGATTTTCAATTTGTTGTTTAGGAAGATAGATTGGCAAGTATCCTCTTTACCCCTAATGACTACAGAATGTAAATAATCTTGTTATAACCATATTTCATGTAAATTTTATCTTTGCAAGAGGTAGATTTCCTTCTAGGCAATTTTTTTATTTTTTTTTTCTCTGACCAACCAGCAAGCACAATATGTGCGTAGTCCCCTGTTTAAAATGGAGCCCAGTAAACCCACAACTTTGCTCCTTGTAAGCCATCTTATCATGGGGACACATCAGCTGTATTGTCTTCCCAGAATACATCTCTCACCTTTCCATCCTGACTCCATGTAAAGAATTTCCAAGAGCACACATAATCTAAGTTTCCCCCCACCTTTTTAAAAATTAATTACTTAATTTTTTATTGACGTATAGGTGATTTACAATGTTGTGCTAGCTTCAGATGTATAGAAAAGTGATTCAGTTATACACACACACACACATATATATATTCTTTTTCAGATTCTTTCCTCTTATAGGTTATTACAAAACATTGAGTATAGCTGAATCTTAAAGCGTCTTCCAAACCACAAACAAAAGATGTAATCATTAGGCTATTGCTAAAGCTTCCCATTTTCCACTTATCCACATGATCATAACTCAAGTACCTAAGGAAAAATAACAACCAGGGTTTTTTTTTCCCCTCCAGAAATTTAGGCCAATACTGTAGAAGGCAAATTTTACCCCAAGCACTCTATCAATAGAGGCTAATGTGGTTAACTGCTTCCCTAAGTCTTAGAGAAGACTTTACATAATTCTTACTTTATTGGTGAGGTTTCTAGGATTTGGGACACTTTTAGCTGCTCCTTTTCTGTTCAAGAGGAGGAATGGAAATGTTTCATGCTGCAATTGCTGAGTGTATTACTGCTCTCCATTTGCATACTGTCTGATGATTTGCATGTGGGGTCAGCCAAAAGGTCTCAGAATCATTTTCCTCTAAAACCATTCCTTTGCTGATAAGGCTTCCCATAAGCATAGCTAAAGAAAATGGGTCACACTGGATTTCTGAAACTGTTTCAGGAAACCTCTTCCAGATTGAGCAGTACACTCCAGGCTTTCATAAAACACCTAAAGGGTTCATTTTCCTCAAGCCATACACGAGAAAAACTCCAAATATCTCCCCTTTCTCCTGTTCTCCCTGATATCTGAACATGGCCTTCATCCTGTACACACTCTGTGATCTGGCACATAACTATAATGGGAACCCTTCCAAAAGATGTTTATTGTCCTTCTTTCTTCTCTTTTTTGTTTTTAATTGATGTACAGTTGTCTTACAATATTATATTAGTTTCAGGTGTACAACATAGTGATTCCATATTTTTTATAGATTCCACACTGTACAAAGTTGTTATAAAATGTTTGTCCTTCTTGGTCTTGTATACACACAAAATGTAATTGCATATCATCTTTTTTTAATTCCACTTTTTTAATGTTTCTTTCAATGTCATTCTTACTTTAAGTAGAATGAGAAACTTAATTAATTGACCCAAGACTTCAAAAGGTTTTTTAGATATGGTCTATAAGTTGTTTTTTTTTTTTTTTTTTTTTGCATTACGCAGGCCTCTCACTGTTGTGGCCTCTCCCGTTGTGGAGCACAGGCTGCGGACGCGCAGGCTCAGCAGCCATGGCTCACGGGCCCAGGCACTCCGCGGCATGTGGGATCTTCCCAGACCGGGGCACGAACCCGTGTCCCCTGCATCGGCAGGCGGACTCTCAACCACTGCGCCACCAGGGAAGCCCTATAGGTTGTTTATAATTCCAAATCTTCTGTGCTTTTTATGGTTTCCTTCTTACCCAAAATAGAAAGCAAAACTGACAAGTAATATAGCCAGGACCTCTATTTTTGCAAATCCTGCAGTTTCCACGTTCTAGTTAATATGCCCCTTTGGAATCTTATTTCTTGGGACCTTCCACCCTTCCTCTCTGCCTTGCACATTGCCTATGAACCCTGAGCCTCCAGATTTGAAAACAGGGTGGTGTTAGGGTCTCCAACATGAATCTCATGGGATGGTGTGTGGTGTGTTTCTAACAAGGGTGGTTGATTTCAACTTTACTCAAGATTAGCTGGTGCTAACCTATTTGTGCCTAGTGAATATAGGTGTTTGTTACATTCTCTCATTCATTTATCCATTCACTAATTTCATATTTATTAAATAATCTCTGAGTTAATCTCTTTGTAGGCTCTTAAGGTATTGGGCTGATTAAGATACAGTTACTAAGCCCAAGGGACACATAGCTGAGATGAAGAGACCACACTTAAATGACTGAATATAAGTTTATGGAGACAGAGACTTGTCAGTCTTAATAAGCAGCTGTCACAATGCCTAGAGGTGCCTGGCACATCAAAGGTGCTGGATGAATGTTTGTTGAATAAACCAGTGACTAATAAGGCATAATAATGGCAAAGGCTTACTACCTTTCCACTGTTACATCACCAGCACCTAGAACAGTGCCTACTTATAAAATGAATTCAATAAATGTTTAGCACTAGCAATGTGACTGGCTTGTAACTAGTGTATGGTGCACTTACTAAGTGCCAGAACATGTCTGAAGAAGTTAATTTAATCTTCATAGCAATCTTCTGAGATAAGAACTATCCCCATTTTCAGATGAGGAAAAGTTAAGTGACTCATACAAGTCACAGAGCTAGTATTTATGGAACGTAGATTTGAAAGCAAATGGTCTGCTTCAAAAACACAGCCTCTTAAATACTTTACTATCCTGGCCAAGGCATGTTTGCTCAATTGATTTGGATTTAAATGTGGCCAGACTTTTGAAAGTCTTAAATAACAGGATAAATGGTCTAAATGCTATTCTCTGTTTTTTTTTTCTGCTATTCTGAATCCTACTACTCCTATTTCTCTAACACTTCACAGCTTTAACATAGATTACTCCATAGAATCCTCACTTCTTGAATATTTCTGAGATATATTGTAGGAGGATGACTCCATCTATGGTTTGTAAAAGATAACAAAGAAGGAAAGAACTAAAAACAAAAGAGCAAGTAAGAGTCTGGAGAAATAGCTTAGTAATAGGGACTTCCCTGAACCAAGGTGAGAGGAGTGGGAATAATGTGCTCAATCACAGACGAAGATTGTCTAGCTATGGACAGTAAGGAGGGAAAGATCATGCCAATGGTTTAAGCACTGCTGACTATGGGACTCAAGGTACCATTAATTGAAATTTAAAAATTGTCCTGGAAGATACGATTTAGGGAGGCACAGTAAAGTACAGTTTTTAAAATGTTGGCTCAGATGCAGGAGTCATTGAGCTACAATTCAGGGACCAGATTAGGCCCACCACTTATTTTTGTAAATAAAGTTTTATTAGAATACAGCTGCATCCATTGGTTTACATATTGTCTATGGCTCCTTTCTCTTTACAAGAGTAATGTTCAGTAGTTGCCGTAGAGATCATGTGATGCTCAAGTCTCCAATATTATCCCTGCCCAAAAGTAATGGTTAAATTCAACAGACTGTTAGAAATACTATACTGGATTCTATGTGCATGTCCTTGATCTGTTTTTGAAAGTGTGCAAGTGTGCTTCTAAATGTTTAATTAATTATTCAATGTTGCTGAACTCTGAAACTGAGATACACACTTTCAAAACAAATCCTGTGACAAATGAATTACCCACACATCAAACTAACCTAGGCAGGGTCCCAAGGCACCTACTTATAATTGAATCAATTTAGTTCATGATGACTCAAAAATATATATATATATATATTTTTTTTTTATTTTTTTTAATTACTTTCTGCTTTATAACAAAGTGAATCAGTCATACATATACATCTGTTCCCACATCCCTTCCCTCATGCATCTCCCTCCCTCCCACCCTCCCCATCCCGCCCCTCCAGGCGGTCACAAAGCACCAAGCTGATCTCCCTGTGCTCTGCGGCTGCTTCCCACTATCTATCTACCTTACGTTTGGTAGTGTATATATGTCCATGCCTCTCTTTCGCTTTGTCACAGCTTACCCTTCCCCCTCCCCATATCCTCAAGTCCATTCTCAAGTAGGTCTGTGTCTTTATTCCCGTTTTACCCCTAGGTTCTTCATGACATTTTTTTTTTTAAATTCCGTATATATGTGTTAGCATACGGTATTTGTCTTTCTCTTTCTGACTTACTTCACTCTGTATGACAGACTCTAGGTCTATCCACCTCATTACAAATAGCTCAGTTTCATTTCTTTTTATGGCTGAGTAATATTCCATTGTATATATGTGCCACATCTTCTTTATCCATTCATCCGATGATGGACACTTAGGTTGTTTCCAGCTCCGGGCTATTGTGAATAGAGCTGCAATGAACATTTTGGTACATGTCTCTTTTGGAATTATGGTTTTCTCAGGGTATATGCCTACTAGTGGGATTGCTGGGTCATATGGTAGTTCTATTTGTAGTTTTTTAAGGAACCTCCATACTGTTCTCCATAGTGGCTGTACCAATTCACATTCCCACCAGCAGTGCAACAGTGTTCCCTTTTCTCCACACCCTCTCCAGCATTTATTGTTTCTAGATTTCTTGATGATGGCCATTCTGACTGGTGTGAGATGATATCTCATTGTAGTTTTGATTTGCATTTCTCTAATGATGAATGATGTTGAGCATTCTTTCATGTGTTTGTTGGCAGTCTGTATATCTTCTTTGGACAAATGCCTATTTAAGTCTTCTGCCCATTTTTGGATTGGGTTGTTTGTTTTTTTGCTATTGAGCTGCATGAGCTGTTTATAAATTCTGGAGATTAATCCTTTGTCAGTTGCTTCATTTGCAAATATTTTCTCCCATTCTGAGGGTTGTCTTTTGGTCTTGTTTATGGTTTCCTTTGCTGTGCAAAAGCTTTGAAGTTTCATTAGGTCCCATTTGTTTATCTTTGTTTTTATTTCCATTTCTCTAGGAGGTGGGTCCAAAAGGATCTTGCTGTGATTTATGTCATAGAGTGTTCTACCTATGTTTTCTTCTAAGAGTTTGATAGTTTCTGGCCTTACATTTAAGTCTTTAATCCATTTTGAGCTTATTTTTGTGTATGGTGTTAGGGAATGATCTAATCTCAAACTTTTACATGTCCCTGTCCAGTTTTCCCAGCACCACTTATTGAAGAGGCTGTCCTTTCTCCACTGTACATTCCTGCCTCCTTTATCAAAGATAAGTTGGCCATATGTGCGTGGGTTTATCTCTGGGCTTTCTCTCCTGATCCACTGATCTATCTTTCTGTTTTTATGCCAGTACCACACTGTCTTGATTACTGTAGCTTTGTAGTATAGTCTGAAGTCAGGGAGCCTGATTCCTCCAGCTCCGTTTTTCGTTCTCAAGATTGCTTTGGCTATTCGGGGTCTTTTGTTTTTCCAAACAAATTTTGAAATTTTTTGTTCTAGTTCTGTGAAAAATGCCAGTGGTAGTTTGATAGGGATTGCATTGAATCTGTAGATTGCTTTGGGTAGTAGAGTCATTTTCACAATGTTGATTCTTCCAATCCAGGAGCATGGTATATCTCTCCATCTATTTGTATCATCTTTAATTTCTTTCATCAGTGTCTTATAATTTTCTGCATACAGGTCTTTTGTCTCCCCAGGTAGGTTTATTCCTAGATATTTTATTCTTTTTGTTGCAATGGTAAATGGGAGTGTTTTCTTGATTTCATTTTCAGATTTTTCATCATTAGTGTACAGGAATGCCAGAGATTTCTGTACATTAATTTTGTATCCTGCTACTTTACCAAATTCATTGATTAGCTCTAGTAGTTTTTCGGTAGCATCTTTAGGATTCTCTATGTATAGTATCATGTCATCTGCAAACAGTGACAGCTTTACTTCTTCTTTTCCAATTTGGATTCCTTTTATTTCCTTTTCTTCTCTGATTGCTGTGGCTAAAACTTCCAAAACTAGGTTGAATAAGAGGGGTGAGAGTGGGCAGCCTTGTCTTGTTCCTGATCTTAGTGGAAATGGTTTCAGTTTTTCACCATTGAGGACAATGTTGGCTGTGGGTTTGTCATATATGGCCTTTATTATGTTGAGGAAAGTTCCCTCTATGCCTACTTTCTGCAGGGTTTTTTATCATAAATGGGTGTTGAATTTTGTCGAAAGCTTTCTCTGCATCTATTGAGATGATCATATGGTTTTTCTCCTTCAACTTGTTAATATGGTGTATCACATTGATTGATTTGCGTATATTGAAGAATCCTTGCATTCCTGGAATAAACCCCACTTGATCATGGTGTATGATCCTTTTAATGTGCTGTTGGATTCTGTTGGCTAGTATTTTGTTGAGGATTTTTGCATCTATGTTCATCAGTGATATTGGCCTGTAGTTTTCTTTCTTTGTGACATCCTTGCCTGGTTTTGGTATCAAGGTGATGGTGGCCTCGTAGAATGAGTTTGGGAGTGTTCCTTCCTCTGATATTGTTTGGAAGAGTTTGAGAAGGATGGGAGTTAGCTCTTCTCTAAATGTTTGATAGAATTCGCCTGTGAAGCCATCTGGTCCTGGGCTTTTGTTTGATGGAAGATTTTTTATCACAGTTTCAATTTCAGTGCTTGTGATTGGTCTATTCATATTTTCTATTTCTTCCTGAGTCAGTCTTGGCAGGTTGTGCATTTCTAAGAATTTGTCCATCTCTTCCAGGTTGTCCATTTTATGGGCATAGAGTTGCTTGTAGTAATCTCTCATGATCTTTTGTATTTCTGCAGTGTCAGTTGTTACTTCTCCTTTTTCATTTCTAATTCTATTGATTTGAGTCTTCTCCCTTCTTTTCTTGATGAGTCTGGCTAATGGTTTATCAATTTTGTTTATCTTCTCAAAGAAACAGCTTTTAGTTTTATTGATCTTTGCTATCGTTTCCTTCATTTCTTTTTCATTTATTTCTGATCTGATTTTTATGATTTCTTTCCTTCTGCTAACTTTGGGATGTTTTTGTTCTTCTTTCTCTAATTGCTTTAGGTGCAAGGTTAGGTTGTTTATTCGAGATGTTTCCTGTTTCTTAAGGTGGGATTGTATTGCTATAAACTTCCCTCTTAGAACTGCTTTTGCTGCATCCCATAGGTTTTGGGTCGTCGTGTCTCCATTGTCATTTGTTTCTAGGTATTTTTTAATTTCCTCTTTGATTTCTTCAGTTATTACTTCGTTATTAAGTAGTGTATTGTTTAGCCTCCATGTGTTTGTATTTTTTACAGCTCTTTTCCTGTAATTGATATCTAGTCTCATAGCATTGTGGTCAGAAAAGATACTTGATACAATTTCAATTTTCTTAAATTTACCAAGGCTTGATTTGTGACCCAAGATATGATCTATCCTGGAGAATGTTCCATGAGCACTTGAGAAAAATGTGTATTCTGTTGTTTTTGGATGGAATGTCCTATAAATATCAATTAAGTCCATCTTGTTTAATGGATCATTTAAAGCTTGTGTTTCCTTATTTATTTTCATTTTGGAAGATCTGTCCATTGGTGAAAGTGGGGTGTTAAAGTCCCCTACTATGATTGTGTTACTGTCGATTTCTCCTTTTATGGCTGTTAGTATTTGCCTTATGTATTGAGGTGCTCCTATGTTGGGTGCATAAATATTTACAATTGTTATATCTTCTTCTTGGATCGATCCCTTGATCATTATGTAGTGTCCTTCTTTGTCTCTTCTAGTAGTCTTTATTTTAAAGTCTATTTTGTCTGATATGAGAATTGCTACTCCAGCTTTCTTTTGATTTCCATTTGCATGGAATATCTTTTTCCATCCCCTTACTTTCAGTCTGTATGTGTCTCTAGGTCTGAAGTGGGTCTCTTGTAGACAGCATATATATGGGTCTTGTTTTTGTATCCATTCAGCCAATCTGTGTCTTTTGGTGGGAGCATTTAGGCCATTTACATTTAAGGTAATGATCGATATGTATGTTCCTATTCCCATTTTCTTAATTGTTTTGGGTTCGTTATTGTAGGTCTTTTCCTTCTGTTGTGTTTCTTGCCTAGAGAAGTTCCTTTAGCATTTGTTGTAAAGCTGGTTTGGTGGTGCTGAACTCTCTCAGCTTTTGCTTGTCTGTAAATGTTTTAATTTCTCCTTCAAATCTGTATGAGATCCTTGCTGGGTAGAGTAATCTTGGTTGCAGGTTTTTCTCCTTCATCACTTTAATTATGTCCTGCCACTCCCTTCTGGCTTGTAGAGTTTCTGCTGAGAGATCAGCTGTTATCCTGATGGGGATTCCCTTGTGTGTTATTTGTTGTTTTTGCCTTGCTGCTTTTAATATGATTTCTTTGTGTTTAATTTTTGACAGTTTGATTAATATGTGTCTTGGCGTATTTCTCCTTGGATTTATTCTGTATGGGACTCTCTGTGCTTCCTGGACTTGATTAACTATTTCCTTTCCCATATTAGGGAAGTTTTCAACTATAATCTCTTCAAATATTTTCTCAGTCCCTTTCTTTTTCTCTTCTTCTTCTGGAACCCCTATAATTCGAATGTTGGTGCGTTTAATCTTGTCCCAGAGGTCTCTGAGACTGTCCTCTGTTCTTTTCATTCTTTTTTCTTTATTTTGCTCTGCAGCAGTTATTTCCACTATTTTATCTTCCTCCTCACTTATCCGTTCTTCTGCCTCAGTTATTCTGCTATTGATCCCATCTAGAGTATTTTTCATTTCTTTTATTGTGTTTTTAATCGATGCTTGATTCATCTTTAGTTCTTCTAGGTCCTTGTTAACTGTTTCTTGCATTTTGTCTATTCTATTTCCAAGATTTTGGATCTGGGAAATAGAATCTTGGATCATCTTTACCATCATTATTCTGAATTCTTTTTCAGGTAGACTGCCTATTACCTCTTCATTTGTTAGGTCTGGTGGGTTTTTATGTTGTTCCTTCTCCTGCTGTGTGTTTTTCTGTCTTCTCATTTTGCTTATGTTACTGTGTTTGGGGTTTCCTTTTTGCAGGCTGCAGGTTCGTAGTTCCCGTTGTTTTTGGTGTCTGTCCCCAGTGGCTAAGGTTGGTTTAGTGGGTTGTGTAGGCTTCCTGGTGGAAGGTACTAGTGCCTGTGTTCTGGTGAATGAGGCTGGATCTTGTCTTTCTGGTGGGCAGGTCCACGTCTGGTGGTGTGTTTTGGGGTGTCTGCGGACTTTTTATGATTTTAGGCCACCTCTCTGCTAATGGGTGGCGTTGTGTTCCTGTCTTGCTAGTTGTTTGGCAAAGGGTGTCCAGCACTGTAGCTTGCTGGTCGTTGAGTGAAGCTGGGTGCTGGTGTTGAGATGGAGATCTCTGGAAGATTTTCGCCGCTTGATATTATGTGGAGCTGGGAGGTCTCTTGTGGACCAGTGTCCTGAAGTTGGCTCTCCCACCTCAGAGGCACAGCACTGACTCCTGGCTCCTCAATTTGGGATGATGTGTTGTCTATTCATGTATTCCACAGATGCAGGGTACATCAAGTTGATTGTGGAGCTTTAATCCGCTGCTTCTGAGGCTGCTGGGAGAGGTTTCCCTTTCTCTTCTTTGTTCTCACAGCTCCTGGGTCTCAGCTTTGGATTTGGCCCCGCCTCTGCGTGTAGGTCGCCGGCGGGCGTCTGTTCTTCGCTCAGACAGGACAGGGTTAAAGGAGCAGCCTCTTCGGGGACTCTGGCTCACTCAGGCCGGGCGGGAGGGAGGGGCACGGAGTGCGGGGCGAGCCTGCAGCGGCAGAGTTCGGCGTGACGTTGCACCAGCCCGAGGCGCGCCGTGCGTTCTCCCAGGGAAGCCGCCCCTGGATCCCGGGACCCCGGCAGTGGCAGGCTGCACAGGCTCCCGGAAGGGCGGTGTGGACAGTGACCTGCGCTCGCATACAGGCTTCTTGGCGGCGGCAGCAGCAGCCCCAGCGTCCCACGCCCGTCACTGGGCTCCGCGCTTTCAGTCGTGACTCGCGCCCGTCTGTGGAGCCCCTTTAAGCAGCGCTCTTTATCCCCTCTCCTCGCGCACCAGGAAACCAAGAGGGAAGAAAAAGTCTCTTGCCTCTTCGGCAGCTCCAGAGTTTTCCCGGACTCCCTGCCGGCTAGCTGTGGCACATTAGCCCCCTTCAGGCTGAGTTCTCGCCGCCAGCCCCAGTCCTTTCCCTGCGCTCTGACCGAAGCCCGAGCCTCAGCTTCCAGTGCTGCCCGCCCTGGTGGGCGAGCAGACAAGCCTCTCGGGCTGGTGAGTGCCGCTCGGCACCGATCCTCTGTGCGGGAATCTCTCCGCTTTGCCCTACCCAGGTATGTGGGGAGTTTCTTGCCTTTTGGGAGGTCTGGGGTCTTCTGCCAGCATTCAGTAGGTGTTCTGTAGGAGTTGTTCCACGTGTAGCTGTATTTCTCGTGTATCCGTGGGGAGGAAGGTGATCTCTGCGTCTTACTCTTCCGCCATCTTACCCGGAAGTCCCCAAAAATATTTATCTAACACTATTCTTGGCATTAAATGGACAGTGATAAGATGAGTGCAGACAAAAACAGTAATTGGAGATAAAATAAAGTCATGGCTATAACATCATAGAGATATTAAAGTGGCCAGACAAGGAATGCCATCAAACCAAGCCCATTTTCCTTCTCCTACCATATTCTTAGGTTTCTTCCCCTCTTTCCTCTTTGACCTACCCTTAAGGTCACCTTTAAGTTCCCCTTTCTCTACTGAATAAGGTGGCGTGAAAAAAGTACTTCCATTCTGGCTCTTTTTATCACTTCTTGGGTGATCATACTTGTCGAATTATTTTGCTTCCCTGACTTTCATTGTTTTTTTCCTGTTAAGTGTTGATAATTTCCTACAAGTTGAATGGCTGGAGGATTCCTGCTTTGCCTCGGGAGATCATTTTCAGGTCTAAGATCTCCATTGCTAAGGCCTTAGCCTTATTTTGGCATCTCACCTCTCTGATTCCTTTGAAATGTTATAGTTACATTAGTATATTATGTCGTGGGTTGACTGTGTAACCCAAAAGATATGTGGAGGATGTGATCTTTTTGGAATAGAGGTCTTTAAAGATGTATTTAAACTAAAGATCTCAAGCTGAGATCACCCTAGATCAGAGTGGACTCTAAATCCCATGACAGTGTCTAGATAAGAGGAAGAAAAGGAGGAGACACAGACAGACCCAGGGAAGAAGGCCATGTGTAGACAGAAACAGAGATTGGAGGGAGGTGTCATTAAGCCAATAAACATTAAGGATTACCCACAGCCACCAGAAGCCAGAGGCATGGGACAGATTCTTCCTCAGAGCCTCCAAAAAGAAGCCAACCTTGCCAACACCTTCATTTTTGAGTTCTGGCCTCCAGAATTATGAAAGAATACATTTCTGTTGTTGAAAGCTACCAATTTTGTGGAATTTGTTATGGCAGCCCTAGGAAATTAATATACCTTATTAAATAATTTTGGTTATCTAATTCTCTATGCCACTGAACATGGGCCATTGCTATCTGCTGCTTTATTTTTTCCTGCCTTATGGATTGTTATAGTATTTTGGAATTATCTGTTAAGTACTAAGTCTCAGACCTTGAGGAAACTCTATTTCCCCCAATAATTCTTCTTTCTTTCTTCTTTAATGTAAGTTCTGCATCTAGAAAATACAATTTTATAGCAGAAAATATATATTGGAAAACACATCCCAAAGCTTCTATTAGAAAGCTTCTATCCACGAAAATGTTAGCTGTGGACTAAGATACAACTGTTTTTCAAAACCCCATTCTAGTGTATTAAACATACACTTGCTTTTCAATGGATACAACTAATGTCATCTACTTTGTTTCTGGACTCCAAAACAAAATGATTCGTGTGTTCAGACATTTTTTCCCCCTTGGAATTAGGGTCTTTAAATAAGGTTTTTTCCTTTTCAAAAAGAGGCTGATGACTGGCTTTATTTTGGAATTTAAGATGCGCAGAGTTTATGGATGTTAACTCACATTTATTAGCAAGATTTCATCAATTATGTAATGGATTGATGAATGTCACTCTTGTGCTTTACTTCCAAAGTAACTACATGCTTTATGCTTAGGAAAATATCATATAATTATAAAGTAATTCTATGTTCTAGTAGAATACTTAGTAATTATGCTTAATACTGTAGTTCCAATAGTGATTACTATGAAAGCTCATTATAAAAGGCAGAAATAGTCACATATGTATTCTTAATTATATCTGCCACAATAGAAGTTAATGTTAATTGAAGTGAGTTATAGTTATTATGGTAACTCAATTAAAAGCATATACTAGCAGTGATAACCAACCTTCAAAAGAACCTAGTGTCAAATTAGTGTCAGAAAATTTAAAGGAGAGTCACCCTCAACATAATTCTGTTTGTTTTTCTTTATTCAGGAAATGCTTCCACCATTTCCTTCCTATGAGCTTACCCATCTTTATCTCACTAACACCTTGGACTGTACTTGGCATTTGAAAATACTCCATGAGTATATACTAAATGAATGAATAAATAACTTGCAGTATTTATTTTCACTCTTCTAAAATTAAGTGATGAGATTCATCTAAAATTATTTGCAAGTAGCTTATGGATTCTAAATTGATGCTCTTAATATTTTAGGGTCATTGACTTCTTTGAGAACATGATATAAAAGTGTCTGCCTTTCCCTAGTAAAGTGTATATAAACACAAAGTTTTGCAAATATTTCCAGGATGTGCAGGGATCCCCTGAAGGTCTCTTATGGAGCTCAAAGTAAGAACAATGGCTCCCAATGAGCAGCATGTTTTGAACCATACTGTTGGCCAGCAGGATCTGGAGCTAGGCACGTTCCTGGAGAAGTTGATGGTAGATGGTTTTCCTAGTTTTTCCATTCTCCACTATTTAAAAAAAAGTATGCAGAATATTAAATCATGATTTCACTCATAGTTTATTTTGCTTCACATTCATTTTAAAATTGTTCAGCATAAGAAATTATACAAAATCTATTCCTTCAATAGGAGACAACAAACAGCATACATTTCTAAACACAAATACACAACCCATTAAAAAGACAAGTGTGAGATGTGAAGTTCCTGGTTCACAGGAGATATTTGGCCCTACTACTGAAAACTTGTTCATCATACCCTCCTAAATGCAGACCCCAGTAAGATGATGCTAGTGGTAAGCCATCATCCCAAATATCGGGAGTCCTGGAGTGCTCATGGTCTACACAGTCCTGGGTCAGAGCTTGAGTGGACCCTGGAAGTGCCAGACAGAGGCAACACCTTTGAAGAAAACAATGACCATGCTCAGAAAATACCACGTGGCAGTGTTAAAGCGCATGACCATAAATGCTACAGAGAACGCAAAGAAAAGACATATTGAAGGTGGGAGTAGTTGATCAACTTCAGAGTCAAGGTGGCAAAGAAATGTTTTATATTCCCCAACTTTCTTTCAATGTAGACATAAGAGTGTGACTAGGGGCAAAAATTAAATTATTATAAAGATCCTACTGAGATCTGAGTTACAAAAAGCCTAAGAGAAAAATGCAAGAGCATATCCTATTGGTTTCAAGAGACCTGAAAATCTTATGTATTTTGGAATTTCTCTGAGAAGCCAAATACCTGAGCCCTCAGAGCATTTCTCATGACCTTTCCCCCATATTTTTGCATAGGCCCCAGGTGTGGCCTAAACTCTAGTGCTGAAGAGTTAACCAAGAAGAGAACACACCTGTCATGTTATTCTTTATAGCAGTAGTGAATTTATTCCCATTCCCCATTCCTCAGCAGTACAGAACACTTCATGCATCTTTCCTAATCTACGTAATCACTTGTCAAGACGAGTGATTTCTCTCCACTTGTCAATGTTGCTGGGTTTTTTTAACATTCCCTGAAAAATCGGTTTAACCTATTTTAACTGACATACTTTTCTATGCAACTGGATACCAGCGATAGATATATTTGATAGTCATTTCTCCCTGTCTCCACTTCCCAAATGAGTTCAGTGCTCATGAAATAAGCTGAATTGCCCTAGAGAATTAAATTCATTACATTCTTGCCTCACAGATGTGGGTGATACCTGGATATACAGGTAACCCTACACAAACTCCTTCACCATACCAAGGAAAGCTATGGTGAGAGGAAAAGAAGTCTGTTTCCATTGCTGGCTATGCAGCTTAAGACATTTCTTCATCCCCAAGTAGAATATTTTGTAAACCCTTTAGCTGCAAAACACCAAGAAATTATAGAAAATAATTGATAAAAGCCAATTCTTTTAAAAATTGTTTATGGTCATCTCTTGACCCAGTGGTGAATCATAAGACAGCTTAAAAGTCAAATCCAAAGGTACTTTATTGGCATTTGACAGGGAGAGAGATTTATGAGTTACAGTCATAGGCTTTTATTAGAAATGGAATTGTAGACCAAGTGCAAATACATTTCTCCTCTTTCTATTTTTTTTTATTCTCATGTTGGAAGTCCTATGGCTGTTTTGTTTCTGTTTTAGTTCTAATTTCATATTATGATATGCTCAGATCAAATTCCTAAGGGCTTGAAGAATACATTCAAGCTTGTTCAAATATTAGTTTCTTTAAAAAAGCAAAATACCTCCATGCAGGGAAAGAAAAAACCACCCAGTAGAATCAATCCTTCTTCACCTGCTTCTCCCCCAAGATACAGTCAACATCTTCCTCCAATTGTAGTTTTTTCCTTCCCCAGACATAAGACACATTTAAAGGGACCCCCCAAAAAAATACAAGTAGTTCCTCTGTCCTGCAAGTAGAAATCAGAATTTGGGATTTTGGCAGGTCCTCGATAGTCAGACAGTGTTTTCTATAACCAACCCAAGGAGGGACATTTGATATCTAGTGGATGAAAAAGATTTTCTGTCTGTTTTTAGGTTAAAAACTGTTGTCAATTTAAAGTGAACATTTTGTTTTTTGAAAAAAATTCTTTCTCATTCTCCCTGGACTCCGTACTTAATAACTAAAATCATGTGCACAGTAGTAAAGTTTCCTAAATTCAATTATCCAGTAAATGCTCATTAGCACTTAGTTGGTGTCAGGCTGAGTTCTGGGCACTGGAGATGGAGCAGGGAACATAACAGAGAGGGCAGGCCCCGAGGAGGGCATAATATCTGAATGACGGGACTAGCCCAGCAACACTCCCTGATAAACCCATGGTCTTGGTTTCCAAGGCCAAAGAAAACACAAATTCTGGGGGGGGGTTTGTCAAACTAGAGGTCTTTGATGAAATCTCTTTGTTGCATGTTTTCCTTTAGCTAAGAAAGTCTCCATCAATATGTACATTATAAGTTCTTTTTGGCTTCATCACTTAAATATTTGTAAATTTTAAGTAGGTAATACTTTCACGTGATTATATATATGAAAGTGTAAAATCAAATGCTTTCCTCCCACCCAATCGACTCATTGCTTCCCTATTCATCCAAAGAACACTGCCCCTCCTCCACTGTTATTGTATATCTTTTAGAGTTTCTTGTCACATATACAAATAAATACAAATATATTTGTAGTTTTTCTGCCTCCTTCCCTTTTTTAAAGAAAAATTAGTATTGATACATACTGTTCTACTGTTTTCACTTATCAATAATTCTTGAAATCTTTCTATGTCATACATAGAGAATTGCTTTTTTCTTTCTTAAAGATACATAATATGTCATTATATGGATGTACCATAAATAATATTTGCTCATCACCTATTTATGGACTTCTGGGTTTTTTTTTAAAGTCATTTGTTATTAAAAAATATCACTGAAATGGGTAAACTTGGCATATGTCATTTCTTACATGTATAAGTATATTTGTAACATAGATTACCATTGTGAAATTTCTGGGTCAGTGGGGATATTCATTTGTAATTTTGATGTATCAATAAATTATCCTGCATAGAGCTATACCAGTTTATATACACAGCATCATAAGTGCCTGTTTCGACACAGCCTTACCAAAGAGTACTTTGTCAAACTTTTATATTTTTTTCATTATAGTGGTTAAAAATGTTGTTACTACAGGGTAGTTTTTAATATGCATCTTTCTTTTCATGAGAGAAGCTAACATTTCTGTATATATTTAAGAGACAATTGTATTTAACTTTTGATCAACTTTCTTTTTCCCCTCTTCCTAGTGGATATGTGAACATTGTCTTAATTTTTAGGAGCCCTTAAAAGTAGAAAAAATAATACTTTGCTGATCAAATGAGTTGCATATATCTTTTCTGAGTTTGTCACTTGTCTTTTAACTTTGTTTTTTTCTCTTTTCATCTAAAAAATTAAGCTTTTAATTTAGAATCGTTTTAGATTTACAGAAAATTGCAAAGATAGAATTCCCATACACCTCACACCCAGTTTCCCTGATTACTAACATCTTATGCCACATTTGTCACAATTAACAAACTGATAATTGATACAATATTGTTAACTAAGGTCCATAATTTATGCTAATTTCCTTTGTCAAAGTTTTTTTGTTGAGGTGAAATTCATGTAACCATAAAATTAACCATTTTAAAGTGTACAATTTAGTGCCATTTAATAAATTCACAGTGTTGTGCACCTCTATTTAGTTCCAGTACATTTTTATCAACCACCTGCCACAATCTCATCCTCATTATGCAGCCGTTGACTATTCCCCTGTCTTCCCAGCCTCTGGCAACCACCAATCTGCTTTCCACCTCTATGCATTTACCTATTCTGGGTATTTCATATAAATGGGATCCTACAAAATGAGACTTTGGTGTCTGGATTCTTTCAATTATCATAATATTTGGGGGATTCATCCATGCTGTAGCATGTATCTGTATTTCATTCCTTTTAACAGCTGAGTAATATTCTATCATATGTATAAACCACATTTTGTTATCCAGTATTCCTTGATGACATTTGGGTTGGATCATATGGTAATTGTATGTTTAAAATTTTGAGAAACTGCCAAGCTATTTCCCACTTTGGCTGTACCACTTTACATTCTCACCAGAAATGTATGAGGGTTTCAATTTCTCCACATCCTCACCAACACTTGTTATTTTATTCTTTTGTTTGTTTTGGTTTTGTGTGTTTTTTTTAATTATTTTTATAGCCATCTTAGTGGGTATGGAGTGATAGCTCATTGTGGTTTTGATTTGCATTTCCCTAATGACCAATAATGTTGAACATCTTTTCATGTGATTGTTGATTATTAGTGTGTGTGTGTGTGTGTGTGTGTGTGTGTGTGTGTATATATATATATATATATATATATATATATATATATATATATATATATATATATATATGAGTATGTATTGGCTGTGCTTCTTGGCTTGCTGGATCTTAGTTCCCCAACTAGGGATTGAACCTTGACCATGGCAGTGAAAGCGTTGAGTCCTAACCACTGGACCACCAGGGAACTCCCGTTATTAATATATTTTTAATTGGAAAATTGCTTACTAAAATCTTTGCCCACTTTTTACTTGGGATTCTTTTATTTGTGTTGTTGAGTTGTGGGATTTTTTTTTATGTGTTCCAGACACTAAACCCTTATTATATATGATTTACACATATTTTCTTCCATTCTATAGGTTGTCTTTTCACTTTCTTAATGGTATCCTTACAAGACCAAAACTTGAAGCACCAAAGATTTTCCCCTATGTTTTCTTCCAGGAGTTTAATAGTTTTCATTCTTATATTTTGGTCATCAATCCATTTCACATATGACATGGTAGAGATCCAACTTCATTCATTTGCATATAGATACCCAGTTGATCCAGCACCACTTGCTGAAGAGACTACTCTTTCCTTGCTGAAAGATCAACTCTTGTCAAAAGTCTGTTGGCCACAGAAGCTTGGATTTATTTCTGGACTCTCAATTCTCGTTCATTGGTCTATATCTCTATCCTTATGCCAGTACCACACTGTTTTGATTACTGTAGCTTTGCAGGAAGTTTTGAAATTCAGAAGTATGAGTCCTCCAACTTTGATCTTCTTTTTCAATATTGTTTTGGCTATTCAGGGCCCATTGTAATTCCATATCAATTTAAGGATCATCTTTTCCATTTCTGCAAAACAGACCATTGGAATTTTGGTAGGGATTGTACTGAATCAGTAGATTATTTTGAGGAGTATTGTCATCTCAAAAATATTAAGTTTTGGGGCTTCCCTGGTGGCGCAGTGGTTGAGAGTCCGCCTGCCGATGCAGGGGATACGGGTTCGCGCCCCGGTCCGGGAGGATCCCACATGCCGCAGAGCAGTTGGGCCCGTGAGCCACGGCCACTGGGCCTGTGCGTCCAGAGCCTGTGCTCCGCAACGGGAGAGGCCACAACAGTGAGAGGCCCGCATACCGCAAAAAAAAAAAAAAAAAAAAAAAAAAAAAATTAAGTTTTTCAATCCATAAATACAACATGTCTTCCCATTTGTTTAGGTCTTCTTTCATTTTTTTCATCAATGATTTCTGGTTTTTAGTGTACAGGTTTTTTACTTCCTTGGTTAAATTTGTTTCTAGGTAGTCTATTCTTTTTTTTCCCCTAAATACATTTTTTGTATATTACATAACCAAAACTATCAATATCTTTTATATCTTTTATGGTTTTAGATTGTGAGTCATAGCTAGAAATGCCTCCCATAATTTAAGATTATAAAGAAATTTCCTTATGTTTCTTCCTAGAACTTTTATGGCTTCATTAGTATCATTTAAATCTTCAATCAATTTTGAATTCATCATGATGTAAAGTGTGAGGTATAGGTCCAAGTTACTTTTCTCATTGGACTCTTTGATCGCTCTAACATCATTTATTGTACCGTCTTTCTTTTCCTCACTATTTAAGATGCCATCTTGAATCATATATTAAATTCTATATATGTTTGGAATTTTTACTGAACATTCTATTTGGCTCATTGTTTTGTCTGTCTAATCATATCCCACCATCACACTATTTTGGTTTTTGAGTCTGTTTACTTTTTTGAATCTGTTTTAACATTTATTGATAGGACTAGTCTGCCCTAATGTCTCTTCTTTTTCACAGTTTTCATTGTTATTCTTGTTCTTTTTTTCACATGAACTTTAGAGTCAGCTTGTTAGCTTAAAAGAAAACTTTCTTTCTTTGTTACTGGGATCAAATTAAATTTAGAAATTAACTTAGAGAAAATGTATATCTTTATGATGTTGAATCTTTCTACTCAAGAATATGCTGTGTCTTTTTGTTTGTTCAAGTCTTCTTTTTAAATCTTCTTTTTAAATACAAGACTTCTTAATAAGACTTAAAATGTGTCTTCACATAGGACTGTTTCATTTATTGTTATGTTTATTCCTTGGTATTTTACAATATTCATTACTCTTATAAATGGGACATTTTCTTTTTTTTTTTATTAGTTTCTGCTTTATAACAAAGTGAATCAGTCATACATATACATCTGTTCCCACATCCCTTCCCTCATGCATCTCCCTCCCTCCCACCCTCCCCATCCCACCCCTCCAGGCGGTCACAAAGCACCAAGCTGATCTCCCTGTGCTCTGCGGCTGCTTCCCACTATCTATCTACCTTACGTTTGGTAGTGTATATATGTCCATGCCTCTCTTTCGCTTTGTCACAGCTTACCCTTCCCCCTCCCCATATCCTCAAGTCCATTCTCAAGTAGGTCTGTGTCTTTATTCCCGTTTTACCCCTAGGTTCTTCATGACATTTTTTTTTTAAATTCCGTATATATGTGTTAGCATACGGTATTTGTCTTTCTCTTTCTGACTTACTTCACTCTGTATGACAGACTCTAGGTCTATCCACCTCATTACAAATAGCTCAGTTTCATTTCTTTTTATGGCTGAGTAATATTCCATTGTATATATGTGCCACATCTTCTTTATCCATTCATCCGATGATGGACACTTAGGTTGTTTCCAGCTCCGGGCTATTGTGAATAGAGCTGCAATGAACATTTTGGTACATGTCTCTTTTGGAATTATGGTTTTCTCAGGGTATATGCCTACTAGTGGGATTGCTGGGTCATATGGTAGTTCTATTTGTAGTTTTTTAAGGAACCTCCATACTGTTCTCCATAGTGGCTGTACCAATTCACATTCCCACCAGCAGTGCAACAGTGTTCCCTTTTCTCCACACCCTCTCCAGCATTTATTGTTTCTAGATTTCTTGATGATGGCCATTCTGACTGGTGTGAGATGATATCTCATTGTAGTTTTGATTTGCATTTCTCTAATGATGAATGATGTTGAGCATTCTTTCATGTGTTTGTTGGCAGTCTGTATATCTTCTTTGGACAAATGCCTATTTAAGTCTTCTGCCCATTTTTGGATTGGGTTGTTTGTTTTTTTGCTATTGAGCTGCATGAGCTGTTTATAAATTCTGGAGATTAATCCTTTGTCAGTTGCTTCATTTGCAAATATTTTCTCCCATTCTGAGGGTTGTCTTTTGGTCTTGTTTATGGTTTCCTTTGCTGTGCAAAAGCTTTGAAGTTTCATTAGGTCCCATTTGTTTATCTTTGTTTTTATTTCCATTTCTCTAGGAGGTGGGTCCAAAAGGATCTTGCTGTGATTTATGTCATAGAGTGTTCTACCTATGTTTTCCTCTAAGAGTTTGATAGTTTCTGGCCTTACATTTAAGTCTTTAATCCATTTTGAGCTTATTTTTGTGTATGGTGTTAGGGAATGATCTAATCTCAAACTTTTACATGTCCCTGTCCAGTTTTCCCAGCACCACTTATTGAAGAGGCTGTCCTTTCTCCACTGTACATTCCTGCCTCCTTTATCAAAGATAAGTTGGCCATATGTGCGTGGGTTTATCTCTGGGCTTTCTCTCCTGATCCACTGATCTATCTTTCTGTTTTTATGCCAGTACCACACTGTCTTGATTACTGTAGCTTTGTAGTATAGTCTGAAGTCAGGGAGCCTGATTCCTCCAGCTCCGTTTTTCGTTCTCAAGATTGCTTTGGCTATTCGGGGTCTTTTGTT
Organism: Mesoplodon bidens; assembly: GCF_964165515.1. Taxonomy (NCBI): domain Eukaryota; kingdom Metazoa; phylum Chordata; class Mammalia; order Artiodactyla; family Ziphiidae; genus Mesoplodon; species Mesoplodon bidens. The sequence goes on from NC_138170.1 coordinate 32,753,884, forward strand.
TTTCCAAACAAATTTTGAAATTTTTTGTTCTAGTTCTGTGAAAAATGCCAGTGGTAGTTTGATAGGGATTGCATTGAATCTGTAGATTGCTTTGGGTAGTAGAGTCATTTTCACAATATTGATTCTTCCAATCCAGAAGCATGGTATATCTCTCCATCTACTTGTATCATCTTTAATTTCTTTCATCAGTGTCTTATAATTTTCTGCATACAGGTCTTTTGTCTCCTTAGGTAGGTTTATTCCTAGATATTTTATTCTTTTTGTTGCAATGGTAAATGGGAGTGTTTTCTTGATTTCATTTTCAGATTTTTCATCATTGGTGTACAGGAATGCCAGAGATTTCTGTACATTAATTTTGTATCCTGCTACTTTACCAAATTCATTGATTAGCTCTAGTAGTTTTTCGGTAGCATCTTTAGGATTCTCTATGTATAGTATCATGTCATCTGCAAACAGTGACAGCTTTACTTCTTCTTTTCCAATTTGGATTCCTTTTATTTCCTTTTCTTCTCTGATTGCTGTGGCTAGAACTTCCAAAACTAGGTTGAATAAGACTGGTGAGAGTGGGCAGCCTTGTCTTGTTCCTGATCTTAGTGGAAATGGTTTCAGTTTTTCACCATTGAGGACAATGTTGGCTGTGGGTTTGTCATATATGGCCTTTATTATGTTGAGGAAAGTTCCCTCTATGCCTACTTTCTGCAGGGTTTTTATCATAAATGGGTGTTGAATTTTGTCGAAAGCTTTCTCTGCATCTACTGAGATGATCATATGGTTTTTCTCCTTCAACTTGTTAATATGGTGTATCACATTGATTGATTTGCATATATTGAAGAATCCTTGCATTCCTGAAATAAACCCCACTTGATCATGGTGTATGATCCTTTTAATGTGCTGTTGGATTCTGTTTGCTAGTATTTTGTTGAGGATTTTTGCATCTATGTTCATCAGTGATATTGGCCTGTAGTTTTCTTTCTTTGTGACATCCTTGCCTGGTTTTGGTATCAAGGTGATGGTGGCCTCGTAGAATGAGTTTGGGAGTGTTCCTTCCTCTGATATTGTTTGGAAGAGTTTGAGAAGGAAGGGTGTTAGCTCTTCTCTAAATGTTTGATAGAATTCGCCTGTGAAGCCACCTTGTCCTGGGCTTTTGTTTGATGGAAGATTTTTAATCACAGTTTCAATTTCAGTGCTTGTGATTGGTCTATTCATATTTTCTATTTCTTCCTGAGTCAGTCTTGGCAGGTTGTGCATTTCTAAGAATTTGTCCATTTCTTCCAGGTTGTCCATTTTATTGGCATAGAGTTGCTTATAGTAATCTCTCATGATCTTTTGTATCTCTGCAGTGTCATTTGTTACTTCTCCTTTTTCATTTCTAATTCTATTGATTTGAGTCTTCTCCCTTCTTTTCTTGATGAGTCTGGCTAATGGTTTGTCAATTTTGTTTATCTTCTCAAAGAACCAGCTTTTAGTTTGGTTGATCTTTGCTATCGTTTCCTTCATTTCTTTTTCATTTATTTCTGATCTGATCTTTATGATTTCTTTCCTTCTGCTAGCTTTGGGGTTTTTTTGTTCTTCTTTCTCTAATTGCTTTAGGTGCAGAGTCAGGTTGTTTACTCGAAATGTTTCCTGTTTCTTAAGGTAGGATTGTATTGCTATAAACTTCCCCCTTAGAACTGCTTTTGCTGCGTCCCATAGGTTTTGGGTCGTCGTGTCTCCATTGTCATTTGTTTCTAGGTATTTTTTAATTTCCTCTTTGATTTCTTCAGTGATCACTTCGTTATTGAGTAGTGTATTGTTTAGCCTCCATGTGTTTGTATTTTTTACAGATCTTTTCCTGTAATTGATGTCTAGTCTCATAGCATTGTGGTCAGAAAAGATACCTGATACAATTTCAATTTTCTTAAATTTACCAAGGCTTGATTTGTGACCCAAGATATGATCTATCCTGGAGAATGTTCCATGAGCACTTGAGAAAAATGTGTATTCTGTTGTTTTTGGATGGAATGTCCTATAAATATCAAGTAAGTCCATCTCGTTTAATGTATCATTTAAAGCTTGTGTTTCCTTATTTATTTTCATTTTGGATGATCTGTCCATTGGTGAAAGTGGGGTGTTAAAGTCCCCTACTATGATTGTGTTACTGTCGATTTCCCCTTTTATGGCTGTTAGTATTTGCCTTATGTACTGAGGTGCTCCTATGTTGGGTGCATAAATATTTACAATTGTTATATCTTCTTCTTGGATCGATCCCTTTATCGTTATGTAGTGTCCTTCTTTGTCTCTTCTAATAGTCTTTATTTTAAAGTCTATTTTGTCTGATATAAGAATTGCTACTCCAGCTTTCTTTTGATTTCCATTTGCATGGAATATCATTTTCCATCCCCTTACTTTCAATCTGTATGTGTCTCTAGGTCTGAAGTGGGTCTCTTGTAGACAGCATATATATGGGTCTTGTTTTTGTATCCATTCAGCCACTCTGTGTCTTTTGGTGGGAGCATTTAGTCCATTTACATTTAAGGTAATTATTGATATGTATGTTCCTATTCCCATTTCCTTAATTGCTTTGGGTTCGTTATTGTAGATATATTCCTTCTGTTGTGTTTCTTGCCTAGAGAAGTTCCTTTAGCATTTGTTGTAAAGCTGGTTTGGTGGTGCTGAACTCTCTCAGCTTTTGCTTGTCTGTAAACGTTTTAATTTCTCCATCAAATCTGAATGAGATCCTTGCTGGGTAGAGTAATCTTGGTTGCAGGTTTCTCTCCTTCATCACTTTAATTATGTCCTGCCACTCCCTTCTGGCTTGTAGAGTTTCTGCTGAGAGATCAGCTGTTAACCTGATGGGGATTCCCTTGTGTGTTATTTGTTGTTTTTGCCTTGCTGCTTTTAATATGATTTCTTTGTGTTTAATTTTTGACAGTTTGATTAATATGTGTCTTGGTGTATTTCTCCTTGGATTTATTCTGTATGGGACTCTCTGTGCCTCCTGGACTTGACTCACTATTTCCTTTCCCATATTGGGGAAATTTTCAACTATAATCTCTTCAAATATTTTCTCAGTCCCTTTCTTTTTCTCTTCTTCTTCTGGAACCCCTATAATTCGAATGTTGGTGCGTTTAATGTTGTCCCAGAGGTCTCTGAGACTGTCCTCTGTTCTTTTCATTCTTTTTTCTTTATTTTGCTCTGCATCAGTTATTTCCACTATTTTATCTTCCACCTCACTTATCCGTTCTTATGGATCCCATCTAGAGTATTTTTCATTTCATTTATTGTGTTTTTAATCGATGCTTGATTCATCTTTAGTTCTTCTTGGTCCTTGTTAACTGTTTCTTGCATTTTGTCTATTCTATTTCCAAGATTATGGATCTTGGAAATAGAATCTTGGATCAGCTTTACTATCATTATTCTGAATTCTTTTTCAGGTAGACTGCCTATTACCTCTTCATTTGTTAGGTCTGTAGGTGTTTATCTTGCTCCTTCACCTGCTGTGTGTTTTTCTGTCTTCTCATTTTGCTTATGTTACTGTGTTTGGGGTCTCCTTTTTGCAGGCTGCAGATTCGTAGTTCCCGTTGTTTTTGGTGTCTGACCCCAGTGGCTAAGGTTGTTTCAGTAGGTTGTGTAGGCTTCCTGGTGTGGGGGACTAATGCCTGTGTTCTGGTGGTTGAGGCTCGATCTTGTCTTTCTGGTGGACAGGTCCACGTCTGGTGGTGTGTTTTGGGGTGCCTATGGCCTTATTATGTTTTTAGGTAGCCTCTCTGCTAATGGGTGGGGTTGTGTTCCTGCCTTGCTAGTTGCTTGGCATAGGGTGACCAGCACTGTAGCTTGCTGGTCGTTGACTGAAGCTGGGTGCTGGTGTTGGGATGGAGATCTCTGAGAGATTTTCGCTGCTTGATATTATGTAGAGCTGGGAGGTCTCTTGTGGACCCGTGTCCTGAAGTTGGCTCTCCCACTTCAGAGGCACAGCACTGGCTCCTGGCTGCAGCACCAAGAGCCTTTCATCCACCCGGCTCAGAATAACAGGGAGAAAAAGTAGAAAGAAAGAATTAGTAGAAGAAAGAAAGAGAGAGGGAAAGAAAGGAAGAAGGGAAGAAAGGAAGGAAGGAAGGAAGAAAGAAAGAAAGGAGGGAGGGAGGGAGGAAGGATGGAAAGAAAGGAGGGAGGGAGGGAGGAAGGAAAGCAAAAGGAAGAGTGAATGGAAGAAGGGAGGGAGGGAGGGAGGAAGGAAAGAAAGAAAGACAGGAGGGAGGGAGGGAGGAAGGAAAGAAAAAGAAAGTGGAAAGAAGAAGGGTGGGAGGGAGGGAGGAAAGAAAAAGAAAGAAGGAAAGGAGGAGCGGAGGGAGGGAGGGGGGAAGGGAAGGTAGGAAAAAAAGAAAGAGCAGGTAAAGTTAAATAGAATAAAGTATGAAATATAGTAGCGTTATTAAAATTAGAAAGTAATTATTGAAAAAAAAAAACGGACCGATAGAACCCTGGGACATATGGTGGAAGCAAAGCTATACAGAGAGAATCTTACACAGAAGATTACACATACACATTCACAAAAAGAGAGCTGGGGGAAAAATCAAAAATCTTGCTCTCCAAGTCCGCCTCCTCAATTTGGGATTATTCGTTGTAAAAAGAGGAAAAGGGCGAGAAGTCTGAAATGTTGCTCTCTAAGTCCACCTCCTTAATTTGGAATAATTCGTTGTAAAAAGAGGAAAAGGGGGTAAAGTCTTAAATCTTGTCCTCAAATTCCACTTCCTCAATTTGGGATGATTCGCTGTCCATTCATGCACTCCACAGACGCAGGGCACATCAAATGGACCGTGGAGCTTTGATCCGCTGCCTCCGAGGCTGCACAGAGAGATTTCCCTGTCTCTGCTCTCACAGCTGCCGGGTCTCAGCCTTGGACCTGGCCCCGCCTCTGCGCGTAGGTCGCCGGAGGGCGTCCGTTCTCGCTCAGACAGGACGAGTTTAAAGGAGCCGCTGATTCGGGGGCTCTGGCTGACTCAGGCAGAGGGGAGGGCGGGGCGCGCAGCGTGGGGCGGGCCTGCGGCGGCAGAGGCCGGCGTGACGTTGCAGCAGCCCGTGGCGCACCGTGCGCTTTCCCGGGAAAGCCGTCCCCGGGTCTCGGGACTCCGGCAGTGGCGGGGTGCACAGGCCCCCCGGAAGGCGGGGCGGACAGTGACCCGCGCTCGCACAGAGGCCCCGCGGCTGCAGCGGCGGCGGCGGCGGCGGCGGCGGCGGCGGCCCACGCCCGTCTCCGAGGTCCGCGCCTTACCCGCGGCTCGCGCCTGTCTCCGGCGCTTCCCCAAGCAGCCCTCTTAATGCCCTCTCCTCGCGCACCAGGAAACAAAAGGGAAAAAAGTCTCTTGCCTCTTCGGCAGCTCCAGACCCTTTCCCCGGACTCCCTCCGGGCTAGCCGTGGTGCACTAACCCCTTCAGGCTCTCTTCCTGCCGCCAGCCCCAGTCCTCTCCCTGCGCTCCGACTGAAAGCCGATACCCGAGCCTCAGCTCCCAGCCCCGCCCGCCACAGCGGCCGAGCAGACAAGCCTCTCGGGCTGGTGTGTGCCTGAGGGCACCGGTCCTCTGTGCCAGAATCTCTCCGCTTTGCCCTCCGCACCCCTGTTGCTGTGCTCTCCTCCGCTACTCCGAAGCTTTCCCCCTCCACCACCTGCAGTCTCCGCCCGCGAAGGGGCTTGTAGTGTGTAGAAACCTTCCTTCCTTCACGGCTCCCTCCCACTGGTGTAGGTCCCGTCCCTATCCTATTGTCTCTGTTTATTCTTTGTTTCTTTTGCCCTACCCAGGTATGTGGGGAGTTTCTTGCCTTTTGGGGGGTCTGAGGTCTTCTGTCAGCGTTCAGTAGGTGTTCTGTAGGAGTTGTTCCACGTGTAGATGAATTTCTGATGTATCTGTGGGGAGGAAGGTGATCTCCGCGTCTTACTCTTCCGCCATCTTCCTCCGGGAGACGGGACATTTTCTTTCATTATATTTCTAACAGGTTTCTGTTTGAAATCAGTCTAATTCATGAGAACGGCAATAAGTGTATATTCTCAAGAGAGGATTGAATAACTTCTAAGTCTTCCAGCTTTGCCCACAAAGCCTTATCTTAAATTATAGTTTTTTTAATGCTGGTATAAAATTTATCCTCTATTATAATTATAATTTATGCTCTGGATTTGAAATCAGAAAGGTTTAAATATTATAAATGGATGACATTGAAACAATAATGTTCTATGCTATTTCAATATTATTTAACTTTAGCATTAATGTTTATATCTAATTTATGTACATATGAATATACATATGGGTATACATATACACATGTATGCTTCTACACATACAAAACCTACACATATATTTCTAGAATGAAAGTATCTTTGAATTAATGTTCCTTTAGTTTTTGCTGATAGATATATAATATCACTTCAAAATTATATTTGTGGATCAGGGACTGCTTTGGAAATAACTTTGAAGACTGAAACATGAGGATTTTCCTCGGCTGTATATTTCATCACCGATTGTCTTTTATTTCTGCATCAGCTAATGGTATAAACTAGATACTTCCTGACTTTCAAAGAAATGGCTGATTTGTGTCTTTCAGCCCTGCAGTCTTCATGACAAATCTGGTTTATTCTTTTTCTGAGTAATGTCAGATTCACTTTGTATTCTCCCAAAGAAAAGAGAAAACTTTTCTAAACAATGAGGAAATAGGAAAAGTAGTTGTTAGCACTTATACTTCAGAACAGATTTGCCTGCCACTTCTGGCTTTATATCACACGCAAAATTTGGAACTTACGAGCTGAGCATGGCTATCCAGCAAAGATGGCTTTATTTAATTTATTTATTTACTTACTTGTTTGTTTATTTATTGGTATTCCCCGAACCAGCTCAAAGGCTGTAAAATATAACTTTATACATATATATATATATATGTGTGTGATATATGTATATATATACACACACACACATATGTGTATATATATATATATATATATATATATATATATATATATATATATATTACTGGAAGATATAAGAAGCTTAAAAATTGAACAGAACCATGTGTAACACAAATAAGAAGGCAACAAATGTTTGGCAGAAAAGTGAGTAAGTGAATTAAGGATTCAGTAAAATGATGCTCTTTCAAAACCCATTTTCAATATTTTAATTTGGCTTTCTCACCAAAAGGAGGTACTTTTCTCTACTTCTGCTAATAAAATCTGGGAGGACAAGAGCTTTGCCAGTAATGCCTTTAGGGTTTCTGCATATTACCCTCTCCCCACTTCTGCTTGTCAACTGTGATGGATAATACTCCCATTTGGTCATGCTCTCTTTGATGTGATGTATTCTAAAATATCCAAGGAGAAGTTCTCAGATTCCAGAGGTGGAAGAGACAACCAACCCAATGCAGGAGCATTTGGAATGGTGGATTGGATCAGGGTGGTGATAGTCAAAGAATAGTTATCAGACTTTCACTGACTGCAGGAATATGGCCTGGCCCTAGATTACCAAGTACATAGTAAACTTTAAGCCCACCATCCATAAAGCCATATGAGGAGAATATAGGCCAGAACTTTTGGTCAAGAGGACTATCATAAATACCCACTTCACATTTAATCTCTGAGAAAGAGTCAAAGGATGAGGACCGTCATGGAATTTGATCCTCAAAAGTTCAGATCTAATTGGGAAAACTGTGACTAACAGATATGAATCAACAAGAGAGTGATAGAAAAAGTATATAAAATTCAAAAGATGGCATTCTACCAACCCATAGTTATTCAGAGAAAGAGAGAATCTTACTTAGACATTGAAAAGTAGATACTACAGACACTGATTTTCATGGCACAGTTACAACTGAATGCCTGAGAGCCTTGAGATTTATGGTTTCTGTCTGTCTTCTGAAAACAGTCAGTAGCCCTCCAAAGCCTTGAGGTCAGGTTATTAACCAACATCTGTGGAGCGCTTACTGTTCACTTGGCACTGAACCAAATATGTACTATACATCATCTCATTTAACCTCAAAAAACAATATGAAATACTTCCTCTAATTATCCCTGTTTTATAAATGAAGAAACAGAGGCAAAGAAAGACAGAACCTTGGACACCAGTAAATGGTTGACCTGGGATTTGAACCTCAACCCTCTGCTCTAGAATCCAAACTCTTTAGTTACTATGCTTTTATAATTTTTTTTTCTGGAATGAAGTTGAGGACTTTTAAGCAAGATGAACAAAGAGGCAGATAACGGAACTTTTCCTTGAGTGTAAATCGTTTTCATCTTTTTTCTCACCCCCAGCAGAAACTCTAGCATCTTCCCCACCTCCTGCCCCTTTCAAAGAGCCTTAACACAAAATGCAGTGAAACTATTTCATTCCAACCTGTAGACCCTATAGGTTAATTTTCTTGCGGGCTTGCTCTAAGCATGCACACAATGGTGGGCTATGAGGGAAGGGATCAGCTTCCCTGGGGCAGTTAGAAGGACGCTGCATGCCAGGGCCTGGAGGTCAACAGAAAGGGTGCCCCAGAAAAGCAGAGATGACTGATGGCCTGAATGCACAAGGGGCCCTGGAATGCTCTTTTATCCTAGGTCACTGCTCTCCCCCAGCCCCCAGCTCTCCATTCCTCCCATACCATGTTTCCCATCCTTCATGCCTACAGATTTACTCTTCTTCCTGGCTTTGATGAGCTTGCCCCACCACCAACCTTCACCCTGCTTCCCTGTTCTCCCCAAGAGCCCAGAGTGCTCCCGACATGAGGGAAGCACTCCATCATCATGACAGGAAGTGTCAGGTGCACAAGACAGATGCAAATTTCATGGCACCACTGTCTCATTCAGCCATGTTTTATGAGATTGAGAAAACTTGGAACCTTATGCTGTGGGGCCATTTGGTTGGCAGGGAACAGAATAGACTTTACCCAACACTCTCTGTTGGCAGCCCTAGTGCTAGATTTATACAGAGAAGTGGAGATGGCTCCAGCTATGGAGCCTGCTGTTTAGCCAGCTGGGGGCCTCTCAAGTGGTGGAAGAGTGATAGCGTAGTTCCTGAGACAGAGCCTTCCACCTAGGCACTCTCAGTGGCATCTTCAGGATCCTACCTCAGGCTGGAGAGGCAAGTCCCAATGAGGCTGGCCTCTTGTACAGAGGCAGAGAATTCCTAACCTTTTTAGCCACTCATCTCCGTGGCCCACTATGCTAATAAAACCTGGCATCCACAGCAGAGCTGGAGCTGGATGAGAAACGAAGTCTGTTTTATATGTTTTCACTTGAGTCTGTGGCTTTCTATTTTAGAGGATGTTGTTCCATCTGCCTCCAAATCTATTATCCTGAGGGGGTGTCCACCTGGGAGGGAAAGTTTGACACAGGCTGAGACATAATGGCAAAAAAAACAAGTTCGGGAGCCAGACTGCCTGACTGAATTTGAATCCAGCCTTCTTCCTTTACCAGCTTTGTAGGACTGAGGGCAATTTTTAAAAATCCTCTTTGCATCTCAGTTCTCTCTCTTTGTCAAGAAAGCATAATAACAGCACTGACCTCATAACGTAGTTGGCAGATTGAATAAGTTAATAAAATACAAAAATGTAAAGCACTTAGAACAGGACCTGGCCAATGGTAACTCCTCAGTGAAATTTGGCTACTATTATTTTGGCAAATGCACTTTCCCACTTCCTGTACAGTTTGTTTTCCAGCCTGTAGATGTCAACCTGAAGACCTGTGATCACGATAAAAAATTTCAAAAGGTATCCCAAGCACTGTCTGAAGGTTTGACGTGACTACAAGACAGCACACTGAGGAACTCAGCTCTAGATGCTAAGGTCTTTGATGGCAGGGCTGAAGAGGGAGAAAGAAATGTGAATAGCTCTGTAATCTTTTATGAGGAATTGCACAGATAGAGCTATCACAGATAGAGCTTCACAGATAGAGCTGACCTATCATCGAAGGTTAAGGAAGCAATAATCTTTTCTGATCCTCAGGTATTCAACAGTAGCTGAGACCCAGACCAAGTCTTTGAAAGTGGAGTGAAATTCTCTGTGGAGAAAACTCTAGATCTTAAGGACCTTGGCAATTGATGGCCAGTGAGAAAACTTAGGTCCAAAATGACTGTGTTCCATAGTGTCCCAGACAGGCAAAAGAAGAGTCAAGATTAGAACCCAAACTCCAGACTCCTAATTCAGTGCTCCTGTGATCTAGTGGCTCACAAGGTAGTCCTTGTGGAACCTTCTACCACCTCACAGCTTCTCTGTGAATTGATGTTCTTTTCCTCATCAAAATCCCCTGTATGTGGCTTCAGGGCACTCTTCTCTCAGTACTGTCTGGACAGTACTGGGTCAGTTATTAGGGTATAAATTTAGGAAGCCTATTAAAGTCTGTATGTGAGACACTAAGCTGGATGCTGCCGAAGAGTATTGACCATAATCCCTGCTCTCAGACACCTTATAAACTAGTTGTCCAGACACCATGGAAAAGCCAGGAGAACGAGGTAGGGTGGGAAAGAGCAGTATTGGAGGCCTTATCACAAGTGGGGTTCGGGAGACTGTGTGAGCAGATTGGACCTATGTTTAGCTTTCTAGGTATTTCAACATAGCCTATGGAATTACTGCTTTAATAGCTTGTATGCATTTACTTAATATGAACTCTCATGATTTTTCACTCTACGTATTTTGAAAAGAATCATCAGAAAGGCTCTTATTAGCAGATGCAAACTATTATATATAGGATGGACAAACAATAGGCTCCTACTATATAGCAGAAGGAGCTATATTCAATATCCTGTGATAAACAGTAATGGAAAAGAATATGAAAAAGAATGTATATATACGTATCGCTGAATCACTTTGCTCTATAGTAGAAATTAGCACAACATTGTGAATCAACTATACTTCAATAAAAATTTTTAAAGGCTCTTATACTCCTTAGTACAAAGATTGTTTAAACTTCATGACTTAAATATAATAGTAATAATAATAACAATCATTGGTTGAACACTGACAATGTGTCAGACCCATTGGTAAGAATTGTGAGTTAACAGATGATTCATTATATTCCAAAAGTTCAGAGACAGCCCTGTCTTTCAGGAGTTTTCGAGTTCCACGCAGGGAGGTCTCTCATTTAGCCTTGCTGAACTTCCAGCTGAGGAGGGGGCTTGCCTCGGGAGTCCCAAGTGAGTGATACAAAGCACGATTCATAAGCTTGTCCTACAACTTCCTGAGGAAAGAGACTTCCAAAACTCCCACACCAAATAAAATAGTTAAGGGGAAAATGAGAAAAAGGGTTTTTTATTTTGTTTTTTTTTAATCAATTATACTTTTAAATTATTTTCTTCACAGGATTTATTAGAACAAGAAGAAAACCCCCTAAAGTTCTGAAGAAATATTAACATAACATGCCTGTAACTCATGCTGTGTTTAATGAGAGGTGCTGTTTTTCCTGCCATAGGGGCCGTAGCCCAATGACTGATGGCTCTGAAAAGGGTCACATACATATTCATCAAATTCGACATGCACATGTAAACTGGTTTTAATAGGCCATGACAGCAGAAGTTGTGTCGGGCAAATAGCTGCACATGTGCTTCTTCCCACAACTGGCATATTTAGCCATTAATGCTCTGGTATCCATGGATGAAATATTAGCTTGTTAACTTAAGACCATCACTTGCTGTTGATTCTCAGTGGCAACCAAGGGAAGGAATCCTCTCAGCTACTTTATTAGGGGTGAAGCTTGAACTTCAACGTGCTCATTTTACCTTAATGGTGCCGTTAATACCATTCTGTTCCCTGATCCCAGAGTCCATAAAATGCATGCAAAATAACCAGACCGAAATTGATACAACCCTCACCCTAAAATGAAGATGGGTCCTACTCTGTCACTATCACAGATGGTGTGGGGTTTAAAACTTTTTCTTAATCTGTTTTAATGCATGATTCATTTTATTCAAGTACCAACCAGTTTGAAGGTTGTTGAGGCATGTACGGTTGGTTAAGCAGATATTAGCGGCAAATACATACAAACCCTTCTAAGGCTCTCTCCTTGGTTATCTGATGAATGCATTCTCAAGCTCACAGTGAATTAAATGATCACAAATCAGCTGAAACCACAATTGAAAAAAGGCCATCCAGTAATAAAGTAAGATGTTTATGCTTTGTAGAGGCTACCACATAAGATTAGGACTCCAAAGCTCATTATGTTAAGACACTCAGGCCCTGAGTTGTGGTTGATACATTGTCTTATTGTAACCATCTGGAGGCCTCTGGCTACCTCAGCCATCAACCTCTGGATACCTATATTTTGTTAAACACAAGTATCTTTAATGACCTATGGACATTTGGCCTTGTCTGTCAGTCCAGTTTCTTCTTGGATTGAATCGGCATTTTGTTCTATTTTTGTAAGACAAACAAACAGCTGTGCATTTGAATCACCTAAAGATTTGTTCTCACCAAAGTGATTTGGGACATGTTGTCTTTAAATGACATGTTGAGGAGGAGTTTTCTGGCAAAAGTAATCTATCATTCGTAATCGATCACATTTCATTATTGCCCTCTTCCCCCTCATTCCTCTTTTCCTGCCTCTTCTCCAAATCAATGATTGATCTTTGGGAAACAATTTTCTGCCCTTTATTACCAAAAAGAGTCCCCAGATCTTTATAAACTTAAAATAGGATCAACTTTACCAAAAAAGTCACCATAATACTAAAATACTTTATCCTTTAATAAATGTACACTATATGGTAAGAAAATATCCAAGAGCAATTAGTTGAACAAATTCACTGGCTCTTTGGCTCTTCCTCATGAATATATTTTCCTGTGCAGAAAGAAGTATTATGCCCGATGCCTTTCTCTTAAGCTCATAGTAATCAGTTATAAATAAAGAGTATGCTGGATTCAAACCTGAGTTTTGTACAGCCAACAATTTTCTCAAAAAAAAAAAAAAAGCATCAGGTATTGTATTTCCAAGGTGGACATGTCAAATCTATCCTTAGCTTTTTAAAAAGAATGTATTTGTCTTCATTCTCAGACTTGGTGTCTTGGGATGAGATCATTTAAGGGAAAATATGATTAACATGGGCCAGCTCTTCATTGTAATATATTAGTGGGCTCAAAACAATTTATCCAAATGCTGCATTTCAATACAATGATTTTAATGCCCTGTATCCCATATATTTGGGAGTTCCATGACCATGTTCTCAGCCTGTGTTCTGAGATAGTCTCAATTGAAAAGATTATCACCATACATATAGGTGATGTGATGTGTGTTCATCATTTTTCCAGTTCTGGCTTAAGCCCATTAGACCACTGTTGCCAAAGAAGACAAGGCACAATCTGCTTGATTCTGCTTCCTTGGAAAAAAACAAAAAAAGGACCTCCATTTCAAACTATTGTAATTACATTTCAGTGCAATTAAGAAACCCACCCCTAGAAAGCAATGTTGCTTCCGATGACCAGTGACCTGAGGGAGGAAATGGACAGCCAGCTCTCCTTTGGCATCACTGCCCATCACTAAGAGTCTGGGATGACTGATGTACTTGACTGATTCAAAAAAATGCCATCTGGTATAGATTTCCTTTCAACTCATTGGGAGGAATTCAGGCTCATGGGCAATAATTGAAAGCTGTTGTCTTTCGGGTGGTATTTTATTTAGCTCTTTTTTTCTAGTTAGCTTCTGGAAGCCAGGCTGTCTGAACTGACACACATCTACTTATTCTACCTGTATTCACACTCCTGACAAATGCCCCTTCAGCTAAGAGTGCACGCCCATAAATAATGTGCGGTTTGCATTTATTCTGCTCTAAAGTGCTGTAAACATCAAGGCCTACTTATCAGAGGAGTATGGCTGGTAACAGAGGGTCATTGAGAACTAGAGGCAAATGAACTGAGGTAAGCAGAATGAATGGCGTGGCTGGTCCTAACTGAACTCTGGGTCTGAACTGAGGCCATTCAAATGAGATCACATATGACTTTAATCCACTCTCTGCCTAGCTTTCTCGGGGAATAAATCTGTCTACAGTTTTTATTTACATATTATCATTTTACCATATGTCACTGTCATCATAGTTTCAGACTTGAGTAAATCCACATTTAAACAGCGATTTGTCTCCTTTTGATAGTAAATATTCTCCTAAGTGGTGGTTAGGATTAAAGGGAATTTGTCAAAAATAGGTAAAGGGGGCTATTTAGGATTAAATGAAATTATACACTCAGCCAAGACAGCCTTCCCTGGGAAGCTCAGTCCGGCAGGTGCCAGGCTGTCCCACAAGTTCCCCCTTTGAAAGTACAGTGATAATTCCCTGAAAGGAGCAAAAGAAAGGGAGGGGTGGAGAAACACATACAAATGTTCTCAGCTCTCCAGACTCCCCGGGAGGGGGGCAAATCCTCCCTGAAACAGCCCTCAAGACGCCACCACTTAAAGGTTAGCCAAGAGTTCTTTTGAGGTGACATTTAAACCTTTAATAGCTCCCAGCCAGTTTGGGCAGGAATAATTTCCCCTCGCTGGAGGCCCGGAGCCGGGCACTGCTCAGTTACCTGTCTACAGAGGATGCGAGGGTGTGGATGAAACCCAAGCAGGGCGATTTGGGAAGCAGGGCATGGAGCCCGCCGGTGTCTGCCGGCCTTGCCCTCCCACCCTAATTGCACCGAAGGCCCAAAAAGCTTCAGCTTGCACGTTAGGCCCTTGCTGAGATTAGTAATTATAATATCAGTTTCCCCCAAACAGGGCTGACAGAGTGGCTGGGGGGGCAGAGGTGACTCAAAGTTTAGTAAGTCTTGGGGAAAGTGTACTGGCTCCTGCTGTTCTCTGGCTCACAAATTTGGCCTTTCTACTCCCCAGCACTGGCCACAAACAGTAGGAATCCTTTTCAATCACTATTAGCAACACTTCACTTCTGTCATATTTGACCCCTGGCAAACTGCAACTCAGCGAAGAACATTCTTTCCAGAAAGGATCCAGACGTCATTCAGCTAGAGACGATTTACTGCGGGACATGGAGCTGATTTGCTTTTGCTGTCCCCCTGGAGCTCCTCAGTCCGTCAAAATGAATTGTCCTTTTGCACAGCAGTGCTAGTGGGAGGGTCTTTCCTGAGAGACAGAGAGAGGGGTGGAGGTCGGCTCTGGACTCTACTGACTTGTCATCCTCCCTCTGCCTCACTGTTCTGAGCCAGGATCTTTGGTGTAGCCTATCTGTCCAAGTATCATATTTTGTAGCTTTTCTTTTATTTTTTTTATTGAAGTATAGTTGATTTACAATGTTGTGTTAGTTTCAGCTGTATGGCAAAGTGATTCTGTTATATATATATTCTTTTTCAGATTCTTTTCCCTTATAGGTTATTACAAGATATTGAGTATAGTTCCCTGTGCTATACAGAAGAACCTTGTTGGTTATCTATTTTATATATAGTAGTATGTATATGTTAATCCCAAACTCCTAATTTATCCCTCCCCCTCACCTTTTCCCTTTGGTAACCATAAGTTCGTTTTCTATGTCTGTGGGTCTATTTCTGTTTTGTGTATAAGTTCAGTTGTATCATTTATTTTAGATTCCACATATAAGTGATATCACTTACTAGAGTGATAGTTATCTTTCTCTGTCTGGCTTACTTGACTTAATATGATAATCTCTAGGTCCATCCATGTTGCTGCAAATGGCATTATTTGCAGCACTATTCACAATAGCCAAGACGTGGAAGCAACTAAATGTCCACCGACAGATGAATGGATAAAGAAGATGGGGTGGGCTTCCCTGGTGGTGCAGTGGTTGAGAGTCCGCCTGCCGATGCAGGGGACACGGGCTCATGCCCCGGTCCAGGAAGATCCCACACGCCAAGGAGCGGCTGGGCCCGTGAGCCATGGCCACTGAGCCTGCACGCCCGGAGCCTGTGCTCCGCAACTGGAGAGGCCACAACAGTGAGAGGCCCGTGTACTGCAAAAAAAAAAAAAAAAAAAAAAAAAAAGAAGACGGTGTATAGATATACAATGGAATATTACTCAGGTTTTCTTGAAAACAAGACCTAAGTTACTTAGTGGAGAACAGCCACCTCCTCCTCCATGTCAGGGCCATAGTGTGGCTCCCTCCAGCCTTACTCAGACTGAATTTGCCTAAACACAAAGGAAAAAAATAAAAAAACAAACTAAGTGAAACATTACAAGATTGAAAATTGCTTCCATCAGCTAAAGGCACAAGCACCCCTCCAGCCCTCTAGTTATTCAAGGTGAAAACATTTTGGACTTTTAGTCTGTTGTTTCTTCCCCATCCAATTGTCTATCATGGAAATTCCCAAGCAGGACTGTAACTCAATCATTTCCTCCAGCATCTGGGTATCTTTCACTGTTATTAATATTAATCTTATTTGAGGGAAGGAGACCTTACTGTTCAACAGAACAGAGTTATTGTTGGGGATGATGAAAACATTTGGGGTCTTGATGGTGGTGCTGGTTCTACATCCCTGTGAATGTATTGAATGCCACTGAATTGTACACTTATGAATGGTTAAAATAATAAACTATGTTTTGTATATTTACTACAATAAAAATATTAATCTAATATTAATAATTAATATGAAGTCAAATTACGTATGACTGAGCTGTGCTTCCTGTCTTAGCTTCTCCTCCTAAGATGTAGTGTTTGCATGGACCGACCATGGTAAGGAATGGTAAGCCTACTACACAGCACAAATCTTGTCCTGCTTCAAATGAAACTGGAAGCAGAGATGGAAAAGCCAGAGTCAGAGCATACAGAACTGGGCAGAACCTTGGATGGCCTACTAAACACATAACTTCATGGGTATGGAATACTCAGATGGTTTATAGGACTGCAAATTAGGAATAAGATGGGCCTAGGTAAAATGATGGGAAGTGTCTTCTCACAATGACCCACAGACATTTAAAGAGGCAGGAGATATGGATTTCCAGAAGAAAGTCACACATACTGGGGGGAAAACAGAGGTAATTCTCCAGAGGTTTTGATCCATTAGTTTGCATTTTACAGAAGGCATCCAGATTCGACAACAGCAGTGCAAGATGGGACCAATTAATTTACACTGCTTCACGTAGGAAAGGCAGCAAGTCCTGGTATGTCCACTGCTAATCTTAACCAAAGTAATTGTGAGATGTTAAAATAGTTTATAAATTTATGAAATCAATGAGTGATTTGATCTTTTGTAATCACCCAAACTCACTGAACAAACATTTGTGAATTGCCTTCATCAATCTTTTTGACCCTGTGTTTTAAGCACCAAGGACAGTATAAAATTTGATATCCAAACCATAATTTTTTCCCACATAAGAATTTAAGCATTGGGGTTATTTGGGCCCTTAAACTCTCATTGATTCTAGAGTCAGTCATTAATGTCTTGGTTTCATGGTCAAGCACTAGCTTAGACCTTCTAGGAGACTCGTTAGTTGGTTGAGACTCATTCCCTAGAGCTATAAGCAGGATTCAAAAAATATGCCCCCAGGACTTCCCTGCTGGTACAGTGGTTAGGAATCCACCTGCCAATGCAAGGGACACGGGTCCAATCCCTGGTCCAGGAAAATCCCACATACCGCAGAACAACTAAGCCAGTGTGCCACAACTACAGAGCCTGCGCTCTAGAGCCGGTGAGCCACAACTACTGAGCCTGCATGCCACAACTACTGAAGCCCGCACTCCTAGGGCCCATGCCCCACAGCAAGAGAAGCCACTGCAATGAGAAGCCCATGCAACACAATGAAGCGTAGCCCCCGCTCGCTGCAACTAGAGAAAGCCTGCACGCAGCAACGAAGACCCAATGCAGCCAAAAAATAAATAAATAAATTTATTTAAAAAAAATATAGCCCCATCTGAGCAAAACCTTCCAGGACCACTTCATCCCAGACTTCATTTTTTTCTGTCTTCCAAGGGTGTTCCAATTCATTGGCAATCAATATGCTGAATCTAAGGGGCTTTCTGAGGTAGGCCATAGAATGTATTGGAGAGAGACACTTTGGATTTCCTAAGGCAGGAGTGAGCTTAAGGACCATGCTTAGAAGTTATACCCCTCAAGCTCTATTGTGCCAAAAGTTCAATAAATTGCCTCTTCCTACCTGAGATAGAAGAATGAATTAAATGTTTGGTGAAATATGACTTTCAAAGGGTGCTATGTATAAAGGACAACATTAAGGGTTAACGTGGGGGAAGTGATAAATTAGTAGATTGGGATTAACATATACACACTACTATATATAAAATAGATAACTAATCCAAGGACATACTGTATGGCACAGGGAACTCTACTCAGTATTCTGTAATAACCTATATGGGAAAAGAATCTGAAAAATAATGAATATATATATGTATAAATGATTCAGTTTTTATACACCTGCAACTAACACAACATTATAAGTCCACTATACTCCAATAAAGATTTTTTTTAAAAAACAGAACAACATTAACAGAAGACAGACTTTATTCAAGAAGAACAATCTCTCCTCTATATCAGCTAAGTTAAATCACTAATTTCCCATCACCCAACACTACTGAAAATGAAGCTAGACTGGGACTCTCCCTGCCTCAGTCTTCACTGAGACACATATTAGATGAGCTCAATACATAATATTACATAGAAAAGTGGGAGATAGACCCTATGTCCTGTGCAGGAACTGTTCCAGGACTCTGACCCCTTGGTCAGATCCAAGAGATAAAAGGGATTCTATGAAAGAGAATTTGGGGGGAAAAGCTGGGGAGAATTCTTTTTCTTTGTTTTCAGGTAGAGTTTTCTGTGTTGTCATTTCTTCTTCCTTCTCCATGCAGGGGAGAATGGGGCGCTCCTCACACAAACCAAATGTGGGGAGGGGAGGTTAGGAAACTCCTTAAAGCTTGACCTGTGTCCCCTGACCAGTGCCTGATTCTTGTGGCAATGAACTGACTCCAGCCCCAGGAATCTGGAGGACCAGGGAAGACAGGCTGCCTATTTTGGTGGTGAAAGAGAAGAGAGTGGCCAGCACTCCCTGAGTTGGCAGGACGAGACGTGAGAGTGTTTCCCATGGATCACATAAGGCAGGGGTCCCCAACCCCTGGGCCACAGACCGTTGCCAGTTCGTGGCCTGTTAGGAACTGGGCTGCACAGCAGGAGGTGAGCGGCAGGTGAGCGAGTGAAGCTTCATCTGTATTTACAGCCACTCCCCATCACTCGCATTACCGCCTGAGCTCCACCTCCTGTCAGATCAGCGGAGGCTTTGGATTCTCATAGGAACGTGAACCTTACTCTGAACTGAACAAGCAAGAGATCTAGGTTGCTTGCTCCTTATGAGAATCTAATGCCTGATGATCTGAAATGGAGCTGAGGCAGTGACACTAGCACTGGGGAGTGGCTGCAAATAGATTATCATTAGTAGAGAGGTTTGACTGCACAGAGACCATAATAAATCAATTGCTGAGAGACTAATATCAAAACCCTATCAGTGAGTGGCAAGTGACAATTAAGCTGCATCTTACAGAGTAGACTGGACATAAGCAACACACTTCAGGTGTCACTGTCTCCCATCACCCCCAGATGGGACCATCTAGTTGCAGGAAAACAAGCTCAGGGCTCCCACTGATTCTGCATGGTGAGTTGTATAATTATTTCATTATATGTTGCAATGTAATAATAATAGAAATAAAGTGCACAATAAATGTAATGTGCTTGAATCTTTGTGAAACCATCCCCCTCACCATGGTCCATGGAAAAATTGTCTTCCACAAAACCGGTCTCTAGTGCCAAAAAGGCTGGAGACTGCTGACATAAGGGATATGGAGGTAGAGGTGGGGAGAGGACCAGCATCATGACAAGAAATTCCCCCAAAGGGAAAGAATCAGTTTAACCATTTTCCAGGTCCAGAGGGCATGATACTTCTCAGCTAAATGACATCTGTCCTTTTCCCTTACCTGTCCTCATTCTCTGTCACCCCCCACCTTCAGCTCTTGGAGATGGAGAAAAAACTATAGCTGGAGAGTACAGGGAAGGAGGTAGGCTGTGACAAAGCAGAAGGCAGAGGGACAAACTGTCCCCATGTCCCCTTTCCCACTGCAGGCTTTCAGCCTTAAGCAGGTACCAGGTAGAGTTGAGAAGCAATTTAAAGCTGAATCAAGCTCTGGAGTTTGGATGGAATGGTGTCCTGGAATTACCTTATGACTTGAGTCTGTGACTTAATAACTTGAAGTGACCCAAGAAGTCTTTGTTATCAGAGAGTGACCAGAATCGTTAAAGGCCGAAATTTTTATCCAGGGCAGAGAAAGTGAAATAAAATTGAATGGAAACTGCCATTTCACTTCAACAGGCCAGTTATTCTACCAACAGCAGTGCCATTAACAAAGATGTACTTCCCGGGCTTAACTGGTGGTGCAGTGGTTGAGAGTCCCCCTGCCGGTGCAGGGGACATGGGTTCGTGCCTCGGTCCGGGAGTATCCCACATGCCGTAGAGCGGCTGGGCCCGTGAGCCATGGCCACTGAGCCTGCGCGTCCAGAGCCTGTGCTCCACAAGGGGAGAGGCCACAACAGTGAGAGGCCCGTGTACCGCAAAAAAAAAGAAAAAAACACAAAGATGTACTTCCCAATAAGGATGTTAGGGTCTAAGAAGCTAAGTTAGGGTACGACAGAGGAGGGGAAAGAAGACATAAGAAAAAGAACCAAAGCACTGACCAAGCCACAAATGGCTGTGAGAAAATGTGCAAGTCCTTCAGGGAGCAAACTTGGTTTCAAAAGGATTCCTATACTAAGAAGCGTACGTGAAGTTATAAATGTCTAATTATTAGTAAATTTATGGATAAGTCTACCTTTAATATTTGAGTCATTTTCAAATAATTTTCATTTTTCTGAAGTGGCAATGATATAATTCCATTCAAGCGTTGCCAAAATAGAAATAAACTGAATGAGAGCAGTGTAGTGATTCTACCAGTACCAGTTAGGGGTGACCCAGTAGTCAATCTGCCTGATTCAGGTAATAATGAGCACCTAGCGGTGATATCTTACATATGTACCTAGTCACCCTAACTCCATCATATGCTTTGTAAGATGAAGAATCAGGCTTTATCCTTTGATATTTGATAAATATTTGTTAAATTAAAAAATGAATATAATAGGCAGTCAATTATGCATACCATTTTGACTCCCATTCTCCAACAAGCAGAATCTTACTTTTACCCAAATTACCCAAATAATTGTCTCATTTTATTACTTAGTTAGTAGAACACTAGCTATGTAAATGTTTTCTGAAATCGATTTATTTGCCAATTGTCAATTTTGCTATATTACTCCCCATCTTTATTAGTAAATCCTACTGAAATAAATTTAAGCCCCAGAGCCATATGAAATAAAGTCTGAATAAATTTGCTAGGCATATCTTAGCTAATTATTACACAGAAAGGAAAAATGTGACTTGGCTGTAAAAATTATGGCTAAACACTGTTAATTTTGTTAATTTCTGTTCACCTAACACTGGAATGATAGGAAACACAGAGAAACAATTCACATCTACAAGTGACAAAGTCATCTTCCTAGCTCTGGAAACAAGAAGTCAGTTTTCCCATTCTCTGGACTAACCAGCCTGTTCCCAATGGGCAGGGGAACCAAGCAACCAGTTGTCGCCCGTCCAAGATAATTGTTATTAGGAGATCTAATGGGTAATTTTGTGTTCTCGGAGGAGGACTGGTGTTTATACTCTCTTTTGTTTTCTCTGGTGGGATCTCCCTTGTATAGATAAACCAGAATCTCCTTTTTCAGAACAGACCTTTCCAGAAACAAAAATATTGAAGTGAAGAATGAAAACTTGCCAAGTATAATTCCTGAAAAATCACTCTAGCCTCAGACAATTGTTTTTCTCTCTTGATCTTTCTCGGTTGTACCATTATGGTTTTGTCAAAAACAACATTGGCCCCAAACTGTAAGAATCCTTTTGGGTCACCATTAACAACACTTTCTTCCCACCAAGATTGACCACTGCAGACTGCAGCCCCACTTTCAACATTCCTTTGAGAAAGTAACCCAGCATTCAACTACCTCAGATTTATGGTGTGAACAATGACATTTTTAAAGACCTTTGAAAATGTTAAAAATGAACGTGGCTTTGCTATTATTTCCCACAGCAGGAATTTAAATTTATAAACACTACTCCTAATCAATTTGGGAACTGCCCACAGAGCTAGAGAAAAAAAAAGTTCACATGAACATTCTTTAGATATTATTACATGTTACAACCGACTTTCCACATTGAAGCCTTGCCACTGTAAACATGTATCTTTCCACACGTCTTTGTTTTAAATTTCCAAAAGATCTTCTTGCCACCCTATGGCTAAGAGCTAACACATTTGTGTCCAGCATAGAGGGCTGTTTATCTTTCTCAGAGCAACTTTTGTTGCAACGTTGTGTGGGTGTAGATGGTTTTCTGATTGGTTATTGAAAGCCAAGAACTATGTTTTAAAGCAATTTGTTTCTTAGAACATTTTGTCCACCTCATCACCACGATGGCTATTAATGCTCTATTTGCCATACTTAGCAAGATAATTTATATTCTATTAGTACCTTTATCCGTTTCAGCCCTCTATTACCAATGTAGGTCAAACATTTGGCACTTAAAATGTTTAGCACTTAAAATTCCACATAGAATAGTGATAACATGTCTTAAACACAGACATTCTTTCAAAAAGAACTACAAGAAAAAAGAAAACTTTAAAGTTTCAGCAACACGTCATAGACATGAAATTGATCCCCAACCCAAACAACTCTATGCTCCATTATCATAGAGTAAATTTCAGAGCTATTTAGGTAGAGCATAAAGTTCAGGGAGTCATGTGACCAAAAACTCCAAGAGCAAGTAAATGCATCAGGGGTCGAAGGGCACAGAGCTGAGAGAAACATCTGGATTCCATCTTTTGAACTTTTAATGGAAACACCGATCACTGGGCGCACATCTGGGGGTTTTGACAAGAAGAAAGGGTGTTGTTGTTTTTTTTTTTAAATGGGGAGTTTGCTCTAGTTTACTATAGAAGTTTACTTCACTTATGTTGGATATGAATCTCTTCACATAGTGTTAGTTTAATATTTGAGACATCTTAGAATATTACTGAAATTATGTTGCTTGATTATTTCTTTAATAAAGTAGGTTTTTGCTGTTTGAGTTTCTTTCAAGTTTGGCTTACAAAGCAGTATCCCAGGAAAAAGTTAGGAGAGCCGTTTAGCTATGCAAACTGCACTTTCCCTGGGGAAACTGTTCTTATTACTTAGTGAGAGAACCATTTTTTTTTTTTTTTTTTTTTTTTTTGTGGTACGCGGGCCTCTCACTGCTGTGGCCTCTCCCGTTGCGGAGCACAGGCTCCGGATGCGCAGGCCCAGCGGCCATGGCTCACGGGCCCAGCCGCTCCGCGGCATATGGGATCCTCCCAGACCGGGGCACGAACCCGTATCCCCTGCATCGGCAGGCGGACTCTCAACCACTGCGCCACCAGGGAGGCCCGAGAGAACCATTTTTAAAACACCAAACAGTAACCAAGGAAGAGCCCTGTAGCACTTGGCCATGCTGGTTCACTGCCTCCACCCCAGATTAACTCTCTGACATATCTGTGTAAGAAAAATGTTGCTGCAAAGTATTGAAGAGCCTTTACCACACTGTTAATGGCTGAAAAATGTGTCCAAAGCACAAATAAAAATAATGCAAATCTTTTTGCTGGAGACTTGCATGGTTTAGCTTCACATCTACTACTAACTGAGGACACTATAAGCAAGTCACTTAAGTTCTTTGGAGCCTAGTTTTCTTTTTTGTAAAATGACAATCCTAGACTGTTTTAGCCTAGTTTGTTTTCAGCAATGATGTTTTATATGTGTTGATCATCATCCTGGTTCTTGCAATAAAAATAAATTTTAAAAATCTTGATTGTTCAAAAGGTACTTTTCAATTTCTACAGCACACTCACATGTCTTATTTCTCTTGATCTTGTGAGGTAGGAGTGGCAATCATCCTCCTTATTTTGCAATGAGACCACCAAGGCTCAGAAAGGTCTGGTGTCCCTTAGTGGCCACAGAAAAGCAATGCATTTCCTCCCAGGACAGAAATCTTTCCTGGACATTGGGAGACTCTCATTCCCTGTGATTAATTCCATGAAAAAGAGGTTCTTCAATCAGCAAGATACATGCCACAGAAAAACTGATCAATGGTATGGATGGTAAATAGGGATGCACCCCCAAAATTCAGAGCAAAAGGGGCAGTTGCTATTCCTTAGGAAGGAACTAGGCAAATACATGAGAGCAGTAATCAAGCTGTAATAGGACACTTTTCTACACTGGAAAAGGGCCACTGTTCAGATAAAAAAGGCTCACTATATACCAGTCAAAAACAATGAAGAAATGAACATCTAGAGATAGCTTCAAGATGGCGGAGGAGTAAGACTTGGAGATCACCTTTCTCCCCACAAATACATCAAAAATACATCTACATGAGGAACAGCTCCTACAGAACACCTACTGAATGCTGGCAGAAGACCTCAGACCTCCCAAAAGACAAGAAACTCCCCACGTACCAGGGTAGGGCAAAAGAAAAAAGAAAAAACAGAGACAAAGGAATAGGGACGGGACCTGCACCAGTGGGAGGGAGCTGTGAAGGAGGAAAGGTTTCCACACACTAGGAAGCCCCTTCACTGGTGGAGATGGCGGGTGGGCAGGGGGAAGTTTTGGAGCCATGAAAGAGAGCACAGCAACAGGGGTGCAGAGGACAAAGCGGAGAGATTCCTGCACAGAGGATCACTGACGACCAGCAATCACCAACCCGAGAGGCTTGTCTGCTCAGCCGCCTGGGAGGGTGGAAGCTGGAAGCTGAGGCTCGGGCTTCGGAGGTCAGATCCCAGGGAGAGGACTGGGGTTAGCTGCGTGAAGACAGCCTGAAGGGGGCTGGTGTGCCACAGCTAGCTGGGAGGGAGTCCGGGAAAATGTCTGGAACTGCCTAAGAGGCAAGAGATCATTGTTTCAGGGTGCGTGAGGATAGGGGATTCAGAGCACCGCGTAAACAAGCTCCAGAGAGAGGCATGAGCTGTGGCTATAAGCGTGGACACCAGAGACGGGCATGAGATGCTAAGGCTGCTACTGCAGCCACCAAGAAGCCTGTGTGCAAGCACAGGTCACTATTCATACCTCCCCTCCCGGGAGCCTGTGCGGCCTGCCACTGCTAGGGTTCCATGATCCAGGGACAACTTCCCCAGGAGAACACACGGCATGCCTCAGGCTGCTGCAACATCACTCTGGCCTCTGCCTTCACAGGCTCGCCCCGCATTCTGTACCCCTCCCTCTCCCAGGCCTGAGTGAGACAGAGCCCCCTAATCAGCTGCTCCTCTAACCCCGTCCTACCGGTGCAGGAAACAGACACCCTCAGGCAACCTACATGCAGAGGAGGGGCCAAATCCAAAGCTGAACCCCAGGAGCTGTGCGAACAAAGAAGAGAAAGGGAAATTTCTCCCAGCAGCCTCAGGAGCAGGGGATTAAATTTCCACAATCAAATTGATGTACCTTGCATCTGTGGAATACCTGAATAGACAACGAATCATCCCAAAATTGAGGCAGTGGACTTTGGGAGCAACTGTAGTCTTAGGGTTTGCTTTCTGCGTTGAATTTGTTTCTGGTTTTATGTTCATCTTAGTTTAGTATTTAGAGCTTATTATCATTGGTAGATTTGTTTATTGATTTGGTTGCTCTTTATATATATATTTTTTTTTTCTTTTTCTCCTTTTGTCAGTGTGTATGTGTTTGTGTGATTTTGTCTGTACAGCTTTGCTTTTACCGTTTGTCCTAGGGTTCTGTCTGCTTGTATTTTTTTTTTATATAGTTTTTAGTACTTGTTATCATTGGTGCATTTGTTTTTTGGTTTGGTTGCTCTCTTCTTTCTTTCTATTACTTTTTAAATTTTTTATTTTAAACAATTTATTTTTTATTTTAATAACTTTATTTTATTTATTTTTCTTTCTTTCCTTCTTTCTTTCTTTCTTTCTTTCTTTTCCCTTTTCTTCTGAGCTGCATGGCTGACAGGGTCTTGGTGCTCTAGCTGGGTGTCAGGTCTGAGCCTCTGAGTTGGGAGAGCTGAGTTCAAGACATTAGTCCACCAGAGACCTCCCGGCCCCACATAACAGCAAACGACGAAAGCTCTCTCAGAAATCACCTCGATGTGAAGACCCAGTTCCACTCAATGACCAGTAAGCTACAGTGCTGGACACCCTATGCCAAAAAATAGCAAGACAGGAACACAACCCCACCCTTTACCAGAGAGGCTGCCTAAAATCGTAATAATTTCACAGACACCCCAAAACACACCACTGGCCGTGGTCCTGCCCAACAGAAAGAAAAGATCCAGACCCACCCATCAGAACACAGGCACCAGTCCCCTCCACCAGGAAGCCTACACAACACACTGAACCAACCTTACCCACTGAGGGCACACACCAAAACCAATGGGAGCTACGAAACTGCAGCCTGTAAAATGGAGACCCCAAACACAGTAAGTTAAGCAAAATGAGAAGACAGAGAAATACACAGCAAATGAAGGAGCAAAGTAAACACCCACCAGGCCAAACAAGTGAAGAGGAAATAGGCAGTCTACCTGAAAAAGAATTCAGAGTAATGACAGTAAAGATGATCCAATATCTTGGAAATAGAATGGAGAAAATACAAGAAACGTTTAACAAGGACCTAGAACTAAAGAGCAAACAAACAGTGATGAACAACACAAAAAATGAAATTAAAAATTCTCTAGAAGGAATCAATAGCAGAATAACTGAGGCAGAAGAACGGATAAGCAGCCTGGAAGATAAAATAGTGGAAATAACTACCACAGAGCAGAATAAAGATAAAAGAATGAAAAGAACTGAAGACAGTCTCAGAGACCTCTGCAACAGCATTAAATGCACCAACATTCGAATTATAGGGGTCTCAGAAGAAAAAGAGATTAAAAAAAGGGACTGAGAAAATATTTGAAGAGCTTATAGTTGAAAACTTCCCTAATATGTGAAAGGAAATCATCAGTCAAGTCCAGGAAGCACAGAGAGTCCCATACAGGATAAATCCAAGGAGAAGCATGCCAAGACACATATTAATCAAACTATCAAAAATTAAACACAAAGAAAAAATATTAAAAGCAACAAGGGAAAAGCAAGAAATAACATACAAGGGAATCCCCATAAGATCCACAGCTGATCTTTCAGCAGAAACTCTGCAAACCACAAGAGAGTGGCAGGACATATTTAAAGTGATGAAAGGGAAAAACCTACAACCAAGATTACTCTACCCAGCAAGGATCTCATTCAGATTCAATGGAGAAATTAAAACCTTTACAGACAAACAAAAGCTAAGAGAATTCAGCACCACCAAACCATCTTTACAACAAATGCTAAGGGAACTTCTCTAGGCAGGAAACACAAGAGAAGGAAAAGACACACAATAACAAACACAAAACAGTTAGGAAAATGGTAATAGGAACACACATATCAATAACTACCTTAAATGTAAATGGATTAAATGCTCCAACCAAAAGACATACACTGGCTGAATGGATACAAAAACAAGACCTGTATATATGCTGTCTACAAGAGACCCACTTCACACTTAGGGACATATACAGAAAGAAAGTGAGGGGATGGAAAAAGATATTCCATGCAAATGGAAATCAAAAGAAAGCTGGAGTAGCAATTCTCATATCAGACAAAATAGACTTTAAAACAAAGACTATTACAAGGGACAAAGAAGGACACTACATAATGATCAAGGGATCAATCCAAGAAGAAGATATAACAATTGTAAATATTTATGCACCCAACATAGGAGCACCTCAATACATAAGGCAAATGCTAACAGCCATAAGAGGGGAAATCGACAGAAACACAATCATAGTTCGGGACCGTAACACCTCACTTTCATCACTGGAAAGATCATCTAAAATGAAAATAAATAAGGAAACACAAGCTTTAAATGATACATTAAACAAGATGCACTTAATTGATATTTATAGGACATTCCCTCCAAAAACAACAGAATAAACTTTCTTCTCAAGTGCTCACGGAACATCCTCCAGGATAGATCATATCTTGGGTCACAAATCAAGCCTTGGTAAATTTAAGAAAATTGAAATCTTATCAAGTATCTTTTCCGACCACAACACTATGAGACTAGACATCAATTACAGGAAAAAATCTGTAGGAAATAAAAACACGTAGAGGCTAAACTATACACTACTAAATAACCAAGAGATCACTGAAAAAATCAAAGAGGAAATCAAAAATACCTGGAAACAAATGACAATGAAAACGTGATGACCCCAAATCTATGGGATGCAGCAAAAGCAGCTCTAAGAGGGAAGTTTACAGCAATTCAATCCTACCTCAAGAAACAAGAAACAACTCAAATAAACAACCTGAAGCAATTAGAGAAAGAAGAACAAAAATCCCCCAAAGTTAGCAGAGCAAAGAAATCATAAAGATCAGATCAGAAATAAATGAAAAAGAAATGAAGGCAACAATATCTAAGATCAATAAAAGTAAAACCCGGTTCTTTGAGAAGTTAAACAAAATTGATAAAACACTAGCCAGACTCATCAAGGAAAAAAGGGAGAAGACTCAGATCAATAGAATTAGAAATGAAAAAGAAGTAACAACGGACACTGCAGAAACACAAAGGATCATGAGAAGTCACTACAAGCAAGTATATGCAAATAAAATGGACAACCTGGAAGAAATGGACAAATTCTTAGAAAAGCACAACATTCTGACACTGAACCAGGAAGAAGTAGAAAATATAAACAGACCAATCACAAGCACTGAAATTGAGACTGTGATTCAAAATCTTTCAACAGACAAAAGCCCAGAACCAGATGGCATCACAGGCGAATTCTATCAAACATTTAGAGAAGAGCTAACACCTATCCTTCTCAAACTCTTCCAAAATATAGCAGAGGGAGGAACATTCCCAAACTCATTCTATGGCGCCATCATCACCCTGATACCAAAACCAGACAAAGATGTCACACAGAAAGAAAACTACAGGCCAATATCACTGATGAACAAAGATGCAAAAATCCTCAACAAAATACTAGCAAACAGAATCCAACAGCACATTAAAAGGATCATACACCATGATCAAGTGGGATTTATCCCAGGAATGCAAGGATTCTTTAATATATGCAAATCAATCAATGTGATAAACCATATTAACAACCTGAAGGAGAAAAACCATATGATAATCTCAATAGATGCAGAAAAAGCTTTCAACAAAATTCAAC
This sequence comes from Mesoplodon bidens, assembly GCF_964165515.1. Taxonomy (NCBI): domain Eukaryota; kingdom Metazoa; phylum Chordata; class Mammalia; order Artiodactyla; family Ziphiidae; genus Mesoplodon; species Mesoplodon bidens. Next base: position 32,783,082 of record NC_138170.1, read on the forward strand.
ACCCATTTATGATAAAAGCCCTCCAGAAAGTAGGCGTAGAGGGAACTTATCTAACATAATAAAGGTCATATATGACAAACCCACAGCCAACATCGTTCTCAATGGTGAAAAACTGAAACCATTTCCTCTAAGATCAGGAACAAGACAAGTTTGCCCACTCTCACCACTATTATTTAACATAGTTTTGGAAGTTTTAGTCACAGCAATCAGAGAAGAAAAAGAAATAAAAGGAACCCATTTGGTTTTATAAATGGATTCTTCCAAACTTTCAAGGAATAGATCATTCCAAATGTTCTTTTTCATTTATAATTTTTGGTATTTTCCAGATTACATATAATTAACATGTGATAAGACACAATTAAAAAATGATATTTTATAAACTATTAAGGGAAAGATATCCATACCAACAGAAAAATGACAAAGGATATCAAGAAAAAATTTACTAAATAATGATAATAATATTAATAACAGAAAATAGTTTTATAGTACAGACTATTTGCCAGATATTTCCTAAGTAATATATTATATAATTATATAATAGTAATATGTATAATACATAACAATTATATATAGACAGGTAATTATATATAATTACATCTCACAAAGAACCCTATGACTTAGGTATCATTATTATCTCTGATTTAAGATGTGTAAATTAAGGCACAGAGAGATTAAGTAACTTGTCCAATGTCACATAACTAGTAACTGGTAAAGCCAGTATTTAAACCAAGACTTCTTGTCTCCAGAGCCCATGGTTTCAACTCAAGTCAATAGAAAATATATTTACCAATGAAATGTAAACAAAGACAATAGGTCCCTATTTCTTTAAGCTATTGATTGAAAGATTTACAGAAATAAAACCAGTGTAAATGTATATATGAGGAAATAGAAATCTCATACACTTCTGCTAAGTGTATAAATTTGTATTATGTTGGTTTTTTTTTTTTTTTTTTTTTTTTTTTTTTTGCGGTATGTGGGGCTGTCACTGTTGTGGTCTCCCATTGTGGAGCACAGGCTCCAGATGTGCAGGCTCAGCGACCATGGCTCACGGGCCCAGCTGCTCCGTGGCATGTGGGATCTTCCCGGACTGGGGCACGAACCCGTGTCCCCTGCATCGGCAGGCGGACTCTCAACCACTGCACCACCAGGGAAGCCCTGTATAATGTTTTATTGAGAATAACTTTACAGTATATATTAAAATCCCTAAATTATATAAAACATTTGCCCCATTATTTCCACTTCTAGGTGTGCATATTAAATAAACAAATTTCCAGATGAACATAGACTTTATTATGTTTATTTATAGCCCTGAAAAACTAGAAACAAATCTAAATGTCCATCAGTTGGGGAAGTGATAAATAAGTCATCAAATTGGGTGAAGAGGGAAAAACACCAACTCTACAGCCTTTCCTATGGGCTTAGAGACTCAGAACAGTGGTCAAGTCTCCTAGAAGGTAAAAAGCTCAGTTCAACCCAAGTTGGAGTCTTCCCTATAGAAAGCTGAAGAATTGGCTTAAGACCAGGCTGGTTTAAATCCAGATCCATAAATTGAGGGACATGTAAAATCTATGGACCTAGGGGAACCAAGACAGAGAGTGTATGCATGAGATCCTTGTGAGCTTATATCCTCTCATTTGTCCAGCATTAAAACTATCTTTATGATAATTATGTTCTTCTGTAGTGTTTTGAAGTTTAAGTGGAAAGTTTGAGTGTGTCATTGAGGTGCCAGGGTGTTAAAGAGTTGGTATTTTTCTTCTGGAAATAAAAAACATAAAGTAGAAGGTCTGGGAAAGTGGAATGGCCATAGTGCTTTGCATAATGTTCAATAAAAATTAAATACTAGAAGTTTGAAAAAAAAGTGGTGCATACATTTAGAAAGATGAGTGTCACCAAATTTGGAATGTTACCTTTACATTTCAAGATATAACTCCACTAATGAAAAAATACAATACCCCCTCTGCCCCCATATCTACTCAATTCATACAAGGAGAATTCAAAAGAAACTTCTTTCCTATTTAATTTCAATGATATAAATTAAATATAAATTTCTACAAGCATCAACGTGACAAAAGTCTAATGGCATTTAGAATTCTCTATTGATCTGTAACTGTTTACCACTTCTTGAGAATCCCTAAACCCATGAATAAAAAGGCTTTTCCCTCAAGGAATATCATTTATTCAAAGGTCAGGTAGACATGATTCTTATTTTTCTCATGCACGAGGATATAGTTCAGCCTTCCCTCGTGCACACACACAAGTGACAACACTTGTAATGCCCAAGGTGAAGGATGGCCTAAAGCGTCTTGCCAGGAGAGCTAGGTTCAGGTGGTGGCATCAGAGTGGGAAATTGGGAATTCAGAGCTCAGCATGAAGACATGGGTGCTGCCTGTTTGTAAATGCCACCCTGGGCATCGAGTGGTAGACCCAGACCCCAAAAACACTGGGCTTCTCTTTTACTAGAATATACATGCTCTGACATGTCATTTTCACCCCTCTACTTATGGTGCACTTCTGCATCTCCTTTTGTCCTACTCAGCTCAAGCGTACCTCCTTTGAGGTGTCTTCCCCATATCCCTAGGCAATCAGTCCCTCTCTACTCTTAGCAGCTATAACATTTGGTAAGCATCACTAGCTTAGTGGCCCTCATCACTCTGTGACTATTTGGGGATCTGATCACCCTGCTGGACCAAGAATAGTTATTAAATTAATTCATGTATTCCTAATCCCCAGTAAGGGCCGCTGATTCCCCAGGGCAGAATTTAGCAAGTTTCTTGGATAAAGGGAGTGTTTATATTTGTGAAGAGGAACAACCTTCTGTATGGATGCTCCCAATTCTAGATCATGGGACACAGTGGGGCATGACTGTAATAAGAAGTTATCCAGGAGAAAGAGAAGACAAAACGCTCTATGGTGAGAATTGGGCTGCTCCTATTGTTTAGGATTCTACATAATTTTTTGAAACTCAGAATTCCTCCAAGAACATTTCGTCTTTAGGGTACCATGGCAGAGTGTGCCATTAGAGTTTATAGTCACCTTAGTCCTTAGAAATGTTTAGCTGAGCAAAAGAAAGGAAAAGCAGGCACTCTAAATATGGGATAGTCATCTTCCGATATTTAAAGGACAGAGACGTGAGGAGGAGACCAAACTTGTTCTAGACAGTCCCAGGAATGGAATAAGACTAACTGGTAGAAATTCTGGAAGATTTCAGATATATTCTAAAAAGCAATTCAGCAAACATTTATTGGCATGTACTATGAGTAAGCTTTAGTAAAGGGAAGAAATTAAAAGAGTGGAGACTTAAAATGAAATTACAATAGAAAAGGAAAATGAAATGAGTTGCCTGACCCACGAGAGGTTCAAAGGAGACCATACTCATTCATCCATTCATTCAAGATTTCCTGAGGACCTGCTATCTGTCATGTGTTGTTCTAAGAGTGTGGGTCACCCCATCCAAGCACCTTACACTGCCAAGTACATTGACATTGATGGGATGATAGATCTAAATGTCTTATCCTGAGATGCTGTTCCTAAACCAACTTCCTTTTTCAATTTATGATGAAATTAAATGATCAAGCGACTTTTTCAGACATCACAGCTTGTGGAAGAATTGAAAATACTATCTGTGTCTCCGAGTGGTAGCAGTATGTGTGTGTGTGTGTGTGTGTGTGTGTGTATGATCTAATTGACTCTTGGTGAACACAAGCTTTTACAATTATATAGCGCAGAGTTATCTATGGTGGCAGCAGAGGCTGTAGACAAAAACACGGGGAGGGAAAGCAGTGAAGAAATAAAGTAAAATCAGATGCAGAGTTGCAGTGACTCTCTTCTAAACATCCCATAAATGTGCACTTAGCTCACATTTATTTTTACATACTTCACCAGAAAATAGCAACTGCAGCGTCTTATTCCTGATGGTAGCTTCAGGCAAAGAGGAGGCATAAAGTGAGAAAGATGCACAATAAAACAAACAAGCAACAAGCCCCTTCCACACAGTGCAGATTTCAAAACTTTCACTCCAGTTCTCAGCCTCAACAGCTGAAAGGACTTGCAGCATACTTTGGGTGAATGTTAATGCTTTTCCCTGAATATCAAGTGTGTATGAGGATAAATTTAGGGTCACTTAACCAAGAAAATAGTTTTGTTCCCAAACTAAAAAATATATTTTTACACTGTATTCATTACAAAGTCTCCTATGATAAAAAGCCTCGATTTTCATTGACTTGGCTTAATCAATTATTGACTATTTTTTTTAGTTATAGGGAATATTTTATCTCCACTTAACTAATAACAAAACTGAACATATATCATGAGAAGGTAGATACAATTTGCCTGATTCCAGCTACCAGGCAGTCTTCACAAATTTTCATTGTAGATTATTCCTTTCGACAGGCAAGATTTGTAAATGCTGTTTGATTGCTTCCCTTGGTAGCGCAAAAGCTTGTCAATCTCAAAATGTAAAAGACTAATCACATGGTGCATCCTTCTGTCCAAAAGATCTCAGAAGATCCCAGTTCAGTGAGTGAGCCACCAGCCTCCATCTCTAGAAAACCAGGGACATCCTGCCTATCTCCACCAGCTCAACTCCTTTACCCAGCCCACCACCGATACTATGATTTCGCCTCCTAACAACCTCCTGCATGTATTCACTTATCTCCTTTTCCACCATGATGACTGCTATAGCTCCTACTTGATGTCTTATATCCATTCTTATTTATATCCACTCTACCCTCCTTACTGAAATAAAAGAATATTTTAAAAATGAAAATCAGATTGTATTGCTCCTCTATTTAAATATTATATGGTTTTGTTCTGGTTTTAGTAGTAAATAAGCACTTGAAAAGAGTTCATCCAAAATGATGATCACAACTTTATCATCATTCTGGTCTGGGTTCACCACTCCAACCTGTGCTGTATGGTCTTACTACTCTCACTTTTTGTTCAGTTCCTTAGATGGGCTGTTCCCTCCTGCCACAGGGACTTTGCACAAGCTGACTACTCAGCTTGGAAAGCTAACTCCACCCTCAATTCTTTTTGCCTCCTATCCTTCCACTTCTTGATTAATTTTCCTTTATTTAGGGGAAGTCTTCTCTGACTACCACAGATGGGATCAAATATTCCTATCATAGATTTTGAATATTTGATATACCTCTCCTTCCTAGTCCTTACTTCAATCATAATAATGTAATATTTGTTTTCTTATCTGAGTGATTTTAGCCTCCTTGACTTACTTCTCTGAGGGAAGTGCTCATATAAGTTTTTGGTTATCCTTTATATCACTAAGGTCTAACACTATTTCTGGCATAAAAGAAATTTCAGTAAATATTGGGTAAAGGAATGAATAAATGAATGAATGAATGAGTAAATGGCACATTCAGTGTGTGAGTAGTAAATAGACACAGTGAGAAAGGTCATCCAAAACAATACTAACAATTTTTCTCATTACAATATCCGTGCAGATGGAAACAAGCACATCACAGAAGCAGTGGCTATGAAGTCAGAACATGTGACTTCATGCTGATGTCTCCCTTTGGAAACGCAGTGATCTTATGAAAGACCCTTAAAGCTCTTGGGTACCAGTTTCTTCATCAATAAAACTTTGGAAAAAGCCACTCACTGGAGTAATGTGAGAATTGAACCATATATATCTGAAAAGGCTTGGAGGACTATAAACCCCAGTAAGTCTGGTTTAAGAAGCCAAAGGGAATATGGAGGCTTGTAGGAAATGGTAGAAAAGAAGGTGAGTACAGCCTTGACTGCATCAACTTGTTCTCCGGGGTTTTATGGAACATGATTACATGCATTCATCTATGGACTGTTCATGGCTGCTTCCATGCTGCAGCAGAGTAGCGGTCACAGAAAGAGACCACGTGGCCCATAAAACCTAACATATGTATTATCTGTCCCTTTACAGAAAGAGTTTGCCAACTCCTACTCTAGACTATTGTTATTATCACTGTCTCGGTGACTAGTTTCAAATAAGCTTATGAGTGAGTCAGTTTGATCCTTCCCTCTACCCCATCCCCAATATCTAACCCCTCCTGCCTGTTACCTGAGGTCTTTGTTTTGGCCCTCAGATTTCACTTTCTAGCCATCACCTTTAACCCCATACAGTTCTTTACTTTTACAGGTCATGCCATGTAATGACACAGGGTATTGTGTTTTATTACAACTCATTCCAGAGGAAGGAAGAATAGAGACCTCCCTCTTACCACCATGCCCTCTGTTAGGAAAATGCTGTCTAAGTGAACTATAAAAGTTGTCTAAAAGTAAGGATGTCTAAGTGAAACAAAAAGTAAACAAAAAAATCATTTTATTTATTAGAGTTACTTAGTTATATGTGCCTCACTTTGTAAAGCAGGGAAAGTAAAAGCACATATATTATAGAAATGCCTAGTGGATAAGAGTGATGATTGCCCGATATTGTGAATATACTTAATGCCACTGAATTGTATACTTAAAGATGATTACTTTGCTAACTTTCATGTTGTGTATATTTTACTGCAATAGAAAAAAATCTATGAAACGTTTGGCTTACTTGAATAATACTTTGGCTCTAAAAATCCACCTAGACCCCAGAAGTCAGAATTAATCAGTCCTTCCTGTATACCCAGACACATGTTTGTTCTTCCATCAGAAATCTTATTTCACTCTCTCATACTGAAGTTATATCCATCGATGTTTTATGCTCCTCTAGGTTATATGTTTCTTGAGGGCAGGCACTAGTCATTCATCTCTGTATCTCACACTGCTGAGCACACACCTACTGCTTTATAACTATTTGCTGCAGGCAGGCAGGGAGGAATGGAGGAGTGCGGAAGGGCCTCCAGTGTCAACTCCAATGTCACTGGGGGCAGCAGAGCAGAAACAAGGTGGTTCCTTGATTACCATTAAGCAATACAAGTTACTCCAAATAACAGCTCCCCATTCAATTCTGCTTTCATCTGAAAAGTGATATCTGTATCCTTCTCAACAAATAAATATACTTGAGCTCATAGCTAATGGTCCATACTCATCATTATAGGAGTCCCCGCTCAAATGCCAGTAGGGACCTAGGAGGCAATATTACCAAGCAAAGCAGGCCAGAGAGTAACTATGGCAAACTGATGTCACAGACTGTCAAAAGTCTGTGGCTAGCTCTTCCCGCAAGTCACTTATTTCCATTCCAAGTGTAGGCTCAGTGTTGCCAGAGCTTCTGATTTTCTTTAAGCTGGACATTGGCTCAAATTTTTTAAAAACAATATTGCAGGCCAAGCAAAACATATCTTTGGGAAGTTTGTGACCTTATTCTAGCCCTTCACATACTATCACAAATACTTTCGAGAACATCTATTGTAGAAATTCCTGAAAACTCACTCTTCTGAATGAGGAGAATACTGTAATGTGTACCTAATGCAAAGAGCTATTTTTAGGATTAAATGAGATCACATGTAAAAGTGATAGTAAAGTCTATGTTTCTGTGTAGATGCTCAATAAATATTATTTTCCCCTCTTCCTGTCCTCTTTCCTGCCTTTTTAATTGAGAGAAGGGGTTACTTGATTTACTGGAAAACATACAAAAAGAAAAAGATGTATCCTTTTTAATAAAAGATATCATTTTAGAAACATAAGCTCAAGAATGTATTGTGCAACACAGGGAATATAGCCAATATTTTATAATAATAACTGTAAATGGAAAGTAACCTTTAAAAATTGTATAAAAAATTTTTAGAAGATGTCATTTTGTTACATCAAACTCCATATCAGCCAAGTCAATGTACTCCACACATTGAAACCCTTTCCCAGGATAGATCTCTGTAGACTTCTTTAAACCCAGATGAAGCTGACTTGTAATTGATAGTTGGAATTTTATATAAAAATGATGTTCCAAACAGGTTTAAGACTGCTTGAATACAGATTTTTCTCTTTAATGATTTAAAACATTCTCTCATATTTTATTTGTACCATAAAGATTTATAAATAGTTTTTTGGACAAAATAAAGCTTTGATCCAGTTTTTATCTGACTTATTGTAAATTTTGCATCCAATTCCATATAATTGTATGCTATTTCCTGTATTCTCAAAAGCACAACAAGCTCACATATTCCCAAACCAGTCCTTTCCCAAATCATTAATCTATCGTAAGTCATGAAGCAGGTCTATGGGGGCAGTATAAACAAGGAGAGAGACCACTGGACTTGGAGCATAAGACTCAAGTTCAAGTTTATTTCTCTTTAAGATCTGGTTAAATGTGGGCAAGTTATTGAATCCTAAGGAATTCATTCCTCATCTGTGAATTGGGGCAGATAAGCACTACTCTCACAAGCTTATTGTGAAGGCCAAATGAGATACTGTACTATTTGCAAAATTATATAAACTGCAGAGAGATAAACCAATACATATACCACTTTGAGGGGGAAGGACAATAAGGAATTGGGATGGGCACACAATCTAGCTATGTTAGTGGCAATGTCTTATTTTTTTAACGGTTAAGATGGTAAAATTTATGTTATGTGTATTTTAGCACAGTTAAATTTTTTTGTTATACATATAAATATATTTACTTTTACTCAAATTCTTTTCCCATTTAGGTTATTACAGAATATTGAGCAGATTTCCCTGTGCTATACAGTAGGTCCTTGCTGGTCATCTATTTTAACATAACTGTGTGTACATGTCAATCCCAAACTCCCAATCTATGCCTTCCCCGCACCCTTCCCCTCTGGTAACCATAAGTTCATTTTCTAAGTCTGTGAGTCTGTTTCTGTTTTGTAAATAAGTTCATTTGGATCATATTTTTAAGATTCTGCTTATAAGCAATATCATATGATATTTGTCTTCCTCTGTCAGACTTAGTTCACCTAGTATGATAATCTCCAGGTCCATCCATGTTGTTGAAAATGGCATTATTTCATTCTTTTTAATGGACATATAGGTTGCTTCCATGTCTTGGCTATTGTAAGCAGTGCTGCAATGTCTTGACGTGAGGGTGAGAGTCACTCTTTGTTTCACCTTTATTTCCACTGAGTGGTCCCTTCAAGTGTCATAGCTTCCCCTGACCTATAACTTCATCCCTTACATCTGTATACATAATCAAAAACAGGAGGGAAAAAAAATTTTTTTTACATTATTGACAGCAATTTTCTATATTCTAGGCATAGAGCTAAGCGTTAGACACACGTCAAATCAATCCATTAGTACTTAGAGCATCCCTATGTGGTAGATACTATACTCCCCAGTTTACAAATAAAGAAACTGTAGTTAGCAATGGGCAGTACCTTGGCCAAAACCATTGACTAATACATGGTTGATGCAGGATGGCAACCCTGGCAACACCCAACCAAGATATCACCGGGGCAGCATCATGCAATACAGTGTTCCCAGGAATATAGTTTTCCAGATAACTGAGATAAATGCTTCAAGTGCCAAATTTACTTTGGGGAGAAAACTCCACTTTTTCCCACCATTTCTGAATATGGTCTCTGCTATGAAGATAGCAACAAAATTTTCCTTTTTTCCCTCCTTTTTTGATGGAGAGGCCTTGGAAATTATCTAGACTGTCTAAATCTTCAAATCACATGACTGACACAAAGCTCCTTTGGTTATGATATACACCAACAATTATGCCGAGGGCTATATTGATATGTAGAAGCTTCCCTATGCCAAATGATAACACATCACTGTGGTTTATTTCATATTAAGTATCTTTATTTTTTTGTTTGTTTCATGATTTTCTTTCTTTTTCCTTACTTTCAAGTTGTCAGGCATCACTTTCCCTGGTTATAAACAAAGTCCCTTTCATTAAACACCCCTTTCACACCTTGAGCTGTGCTGCTTATAATTTGCTACAAGCTCAGCGACCAGGTAACTCTCTAAGATTGGGTGTCCAATGAATTCTGAGCAGGGACCTAAGAAGAACTCTTACGGGTGAACTGCATAAGATTTTGTGAATATATGCAACCTCCATGTTGGCTTCCCTGATGACTGTCAACTGTATCTTAGATAATTGAGTTTACCAGACAAATGAATGCCAAATGAGTGAGGAGTTGAATGCTTTTAGTGATACACATCCCAAAAGAAGGCATAAGTCAGACTTCCAAATAAATCTATCCCCTCTTCTAGTCCCCCACAGTGATCCTTAGAGCTAGCAAGCTCCACCTGCTTCCTTTACATTACTCTGCCCTGTCTTTTTTATAAGTATAGCCAAATCATCCTTTACCCTTTAACTTCAGTTGTCATTTTCCAGCTGGAAAACAGCAAATTTGATCATTCAAACAGAAACAGCGTCTGTTGCTAATCCCTCAAGCTGGCATACTGGTTTCTTTGCTTGCAGCCAAACATTCAGTAACGTGTTTATATGTATATCTTTTCCTTTATATTAGTAGTAAGTCAGTCATTAAGGGCTGTCTAATGAGAGAATGCAGTTTTCTGGCCTGATAAGTTCCCAAGCTTCATTACCAAATTCATCTTACATGTCAGCCATTAAATAGCATGGCATTTTCCTCTCTCACCCATGCAGTATCATTTAATTTCATCTAAATGGAGTTTCCTCTATGGCCATAATCATCATCATCTTCATTGCCACTACAATCAAGAAGCATTTATTACCTGCTGCAATGCATATGGTGCTATATTCAGTATGGTTCTACAAACTCCACCATCATGGCCCTCACCCATGGGAGGTCAAAAAGTACAATGGGATTACTGAAAATGGTGAAATGTGAGTTCAAGTCCAGACCTCACCACTGAATAGCCGGGTGAGCTGGAGTACTGCATCTTCTTTCTTTGTGCCATGCCTCACCTGAAAATAAGACAAATGAGTTGCATTATCTCTACGATCATGTCACACTGTAATATCAAGTCCTTTTCCAGACTCAGCTGCAGGCATTTCAAGTGGGAGGAAGACCAGCAGAGGAGAAAACTGATCAGGTGGCTACATCCAGTGAAATAATTAGCCTCTGGGTCTCGGATCAGAGTTGTCTACTCTGAATACTGTTTCTTTCCCTGGTCCTGATTTCTCTGTGTTCTCAATATCTTCTGCCACACTTATTCCACTCTCTGTTTCTGACCTTGGCTCTTCTCCCATTTTCTCCAACTCCTGGTCTTCTTCTCCAGGTGGCAGCCCACACCAAGCCCTCAACTTCTGTTCTTTTACTTTTCCCAACCACACACAGGAGCAGTGCCCCAATCAGAACATCAGCTTTGAATGGTTTTAGGAGGTAAATCCTGAACCCCCTGGTTCCCTGTTATGTAGGTTATGTCTGATCCCCCTGAAAGACGGGGATAGAGCCTGAAGGTAGGTTTCCAATGAGCATCCCAGGAACTGCAGGTTGAGGCTCATCAAATAAGGAGCAGGAAGAAGAACGCAAAATGATTTAAAAGAGAATAAAGGAGGAAACTCAGAAAATGCAGACTAGTCTAGATGGTGATCACAGAGACAGACATGGAAGCAAACACCCCAAAGCCATGCCTGGGCTGGACTGGACACACAGGAACAAGTGAGACGTAGGTAGTAGGAAGGAAAGGTACAAGGATTTAATGGGATCCAGAGGGGAGCTCTGTGATTTATGCCCTGAAATGTACCCATGGGTCAGGAGAACCATCACATCCCCTCCCAGCCAGTGCACTAATTAGACTGAGTCAAAAGTCATCAAATCAGATAGGTAGGCTGATATATGGACAGTAGCCCCAAAATCCCTCTAATCATTATACTTACTTGTATTAGCCATTCATGACTTTGTGCTAACTGCTCGACGTGCATATTTTCTCATGGAACCTGACAAACTACCTCCTTTGTTGTTATTATAGTAAAATATGCATAACATAAAACTTACCATTTTAATCATTTGCAAGTAGCGGCATTAAGCACATTTATAATGTTGTGGAACCATCACCACAATTCATTTCCAAAACTTTTTCATCATCCCAAACAGAAATTCTGTACCTATTAAACAATAACTCCCATTTCTCCTTCCCTCCAACGCCTAGTCACCACTCTTCTACTTTCTGTCTCTAGGACCCAACCACCTTTTAAGAGTAGCCATAGGGCTTCCCTGGTGGCACAGTGGTTGAGAGTCCGCCTGCCGATGCAGGGGACGCGGGTTCATGCCCCAGTCCGGGAGGATCCCACATGTCGCGGAGAAGCTGGGCCCGTGAGCCATGGCCACCGAGCCTGCACATCCGGAGCCTGTGCTCCGCAACGGGAGAGGCCACAGCCGTGAGAGGCCTGTGTATCACACACACAAAAAAAAAAATACAGAGTAGCCATAAAAGTGGAGTTACATCTTACCGCAGGGTGAAATTCTAAAGTTAACACATAAGGCAAAAAAACATAGTCTTCATTCTCACTGGAAACATCTGAGGCAGAAAGGTGCTGTAATAGTGACAGGAATACCGTCTCTCAACAAGTGTGACCCAGCCGGTCTTACCTCCTTCAATGTTCAGTTGAGTCCCAGAGGAAGTGGCAACGTATACATTAGGATATTATTGTACAAAAGACATACTGTTTCTTTAAACAGTGAAAACGCTAGGTTTGTTGAGATGCTCATTTCATATGAGGACCTCAGGGATTAAGACCAAATGAAGGAAGAACAAGTTCATTCCTTCCATTTCACATTTACCTGGGGTAATTCATTGAGTAGAATAGCAGATGGGGTCATTCTTGCGATTCAAATGATTTTCCTCCTCTGCCCTTACTTTTCAAACAAATGCATTATGCTGCATTCTTGTCCATTGAGTATGCACGAAATAATTCCTTCCTATGATACCCTCTTTGTAATGATGAGGCTTAGAGAAGTTAAGGAACTTGTCCAAATCCACAAAGCTTTGTAAGTCATTGAATTACTGCCTTTAAGCACTACCCAATGGCTGCCGTCCAAATGGTTCTTTCTTTCAAGCAGAGAGTTTTTTTCAATATTAATTTTTCCTCTTCTTTTTAAAGTTAATCAGGGGGTATATTGACCAGGGAAGCCCCTGAGAGGCACTTTTGAGGGTTACTCTACAATTTCCAATCCATTTTCTCCTATGACACAACATGTAAATCTCTGAATTCTAGGGGCCAGTTGTAAGTTGGTTCCAAATACCACAGAACACATAAACATTTCTCCTCCCTCCTTTCTCCCCCACAACCCATAATCTACTCACTCTTTGACCTCCCCACAAGAAGCATGACTGCCTTAAATTTAGAGTTTCCCTTTCCATTAAACAATGCACGTGTTTCACCCTAATCATATTTCAGAGATGGAGTCAATCAGACTCTTTGTGAGTTTGCTCACTGCCCCAGAAGAGGAACCGTCTATAAGTACATAAACTGCCAGGGGGACACCATTGATTGGAAGTCAGGAGGTAGAGCTTTCAAGAATGATTTAGGAATGCAGACCATTTTTACTAATTTGAACTAGCAGAGGGGAAGGTCAGGCCAAAACCATGAAAAAAATCTAGATAAGGAAATATTTTTGAAGAAATATTGTTTGACGACTCCCACCCACCATAATTTAAGTTTGTTTCAGAGTTTATCCATTCATTCTTCTGCTGACTAAGACGCTCTTAAGGATATGCTCTCAGGAATAGACAAGACTAGTTTCTAATTAGCATAATTATTATAAATAAATGTAGATTATTCAAGTGCTCGCAGATAATTTTTTTCAAAGTAACATGTTCGTACCACTAATTTGTAAATATTTCTTGTAAGAAAAGAGTATGCTGAATAAAGGTGAATTTTAGCCAAAAGTAATGTAGTTTCCTCTCTGCATCATAATTAACTTTGGTCCAGTACTGATTAGCCTTGATCAAAATTTCAGTTACGTTATGGACAAAATAACACAAATAAACATGTGATTCGTTGAAAAGCAAAATTCATTTTCATAAAATAGTGACTTTTTTCTGGAGGAAAATAAAACAAAAAGAAAGGTGGTTCAAGGCGTGGGATGTATACAATACAAAGAGTTAGTAATTACAAAAGGAAAAATCTCCTTTCCAAAGCAATATTCCTGTCTTAAGCCAAAATGAGAACAATATAAGAGAGTTTAAGCATACTCATTATTTTCCTATTTGGAGAAGTCCTCTCTTTCATATTATTTATTCTGTTTTCAAATGCCTTGCTCCAAACATAAAAATGACTTTTCACTGATGCTCTTCAACTTGGTCAGGCTACCCAAACCCCCTCCCCTTCCTCCCTAAATTTAATTAAAACCAGCATTCCGCCATACTGAAGAGAAACCCTATTTACATAACACAAAGAAAAACAATTTTTAAAAGCCCACATTAATCATGGCTTTAGAGAAAGTCACCATAAATAGGATGTATCTAGACAAGCAACAAGCTCCAGCCACTTAAGAAAAATATGTCTTTCTGGCCACAAGGATACAAGTGTTACTCCAGAACTAGCTCTTCTCTCCCCCAAATTCCTTGTTTTCTTCTGAACTGACATGATTTGCCCACCCTGATATAGAATAATGCATATTCAAAGTTGTCTCTTTGTTTTATGGTATTGCCAGGAATAGAGGAAGGAAAATCAAGTACCTGCTATGTGCCAAGCAAAATGCTCAGGGCTCTGGAGACATTACTTCCCTGGATCGTCCTGGCAGCTCCATGAAGTTGCTTGTTTACTCACCTTGAGCTTCAACTTTTAACCCAGAGAGGTTCTCCTGCCCCAGAGCTCCCTCCTGGCCCACAGAGATTCAAGGACATATTTAAGAACCTCAGACATCCACTGCCTTTTTCTGCCTTACAAACATACATTTCTTTTTTTCTTTTTTAACATCTTTATTGGAGTATAATTGCTTTACAATGTTGTGTTCATTTCTGCTTTATAACAAAGTGAATCAGCTATACATACACATATACCTCCATATCTCCTCCCTCTTGCATCTCCCTCCCACCCTCCCTATCCCACCCCTCTAGGTGGTCACAAAGCACTGAGCTGATCTCCCTGTGCTCTGTGGCTGCTTCCCCCTAGCTATCTATTTTACATTTGGGCATACACTTCTTTTGTCATTGTTTTATTTCAACCATTGCACTGAGAAACACTTTCATCAAAATGAATAGAAAAATATAGAAAGTTTGCCAATGGCAGAAATCTCAAATGGGTGAGCAAAATGGCAAGAAGAGTCCAGATTAATCAAAATTATTCCAGAAGGCTGCTAATGAGCAGGGATCAGAATTAACTATGATGTAAGAATTCACCCAACTCTCTACCTCAGTTTACCTCAAATATAAAAAGATAATGGCCTATACTGTCTGCTCAAAATGTATGAGAAAAAGTTACAAAATTGCCATACACAACTTTGTCAAAAATAAAAGAAGAAAAATATAAATTATTGAATTTTTGTTATGTCAGGCCCTTGTAGAGGAATTTGTATATACTTTCTTACTTAATCTGTACCACAAACAGGTGAGATGGGTATTCTCATCCACATTTTACAGATAAAGAATATAAAGCAAAGAGCGCTTAAACTTTTGACGGAGGTTACACAGCTAATAGCCGGTAGAGCTAGGGTTTAAATCCAATTTGCCTGATTCCATTTCTCCATCTACACCTGCTCTACTTCTCATCAGAGGTGGTCCAGAATAGAATTGTTATGGCCACATCACAGATATACCGTGAGGAGTGGATGGAGTGGCCCAGATTCTGTTGCTGACTCTCATCTATGATTCATGGGTTTTTTTTTTTTTTGGTTTTTTTTTATGCCTTTTTAAAATTTATTTTATTTCTGTTTATTTTTGGCTGCATTGAGCCTTCATTGCTGCACGTGGGCTTTCTCTAGTTGCGGCGAGACGGGGCTACTTTTTGTTGCGTTGTGCGGGCTTCTCATTGCGGTGGCTTCTCTTGTTGCAGAGCACGGGCTCTAGGAGTGGGGGCTTCAGTAGTGTGGTGTGCGGGCTCAGTAGTTGTGGTGCACGGGCTTAGTTGCTCCACAGTATGTGGGATCTTTCCAGACCAGGGCTCGAACCTGTGTCCCCTACATTGGCAGGCGGATTCTTAACCACTGCACCACCAGGGAAGCCCTTTTTTTTTTTTTTTAATTTTTTTGGTCACGCCATGAGCTTGCAGGATCTTAGTTCACCAACCAGGGATTGAACCTAGGCCCCCTACAGTGGAAGCACAGAGTCCCAGCCACTAGACTGCCAGAGAATTCCCCTGATTCATGTTTATTCTGACTCCTGAAATGCTGTGAATATGTTGTCAGCTTCTTTGACTCTTCACTAAATGTAAGCTCCAAAAGGGCAAGGATTGATTGATTGACTGATCCATTGATCTCTTTGTTTACTGACACATCCCAACTCCTGAGGACAGTGCCCCGCACTCTAGATGCTCAGTAAATATTTGTTAAATGGATGTAGTGAATGAAATCCTGGTCTGGCCTGAGCTCTGGGATAGCTGTTCTCTCTGATCACCCAGCTACACATAGGCTGGCTTTACCCTGCCTAGAAATAATGTGAGCTTAGCCAGACAGTTATGTCTCGATAGCTTTGGTGACCAGATGAGTTGGAAAATACCTGCAATTACTACTCCCTGGAGATTATAGAGACACCAACAAGGTGAAAATTGGGAGAAACCCCACTGCATTGCACAGAATCACCCTAGTTGAAGACCAGGCTGCTTGTCTTGATATGTTCTTCTGGCCAGGCCTCATGGATTCAAAGCATTTCTCCATGACCCTTCAGGGACACTCTGGGGGTTAGGGTGTGGTACATCAGCCAGATGGCTAAGCTTTCTGTCCTATGTCCTCCTGGCCAGTTCCAATCTCAAGTTCAGTACTGACTCTCCCTCACCTTATTTTTGGATGTATATATCTAAGTCAGTTTCTACTCTGCCAGAAATGCTCTATTTTGCATTTCCAAAGCTCATATTTTTGTGGGGCAAAACCCCACAGGTTTCCTAGTGGAGAGTCTGTGTCGTTCCATCACTTGTTTTTAGTGGGCCCTTTTCATCTCTGTAATTACTGAAAATCAACAGAAAGTCAGGTTCAACAGGCTTTGCAAAGTGGCATGTTCCAGAGTCACAGGTTCACAGCTCACTGATGGTTGAGACTTCAAAGTCCCCTGACAGACTGGGATGCCTGGATCTGACTATATTGACTGATTAAAGAGGGAGGCAGTAAACAACTTCTGCCAGAGTTGTTTTCTCTTTTTTCCTGCACTTGAATGATTCGCCCTACAGAAGTGCCAGTACTGAGACCCCCAAACTAAAGCCTAGGATTGGCCTTGCATCTTATTCTGAATAGTGCCATAAAACAGACCCAATTGTCTCTGCTATTTCCAAGAACTACCTGAAAAAAAACTTTTAAAATCTCTTATTTGATACTGGTCTAAATCACATCGGTAACTAAATCACATCAGTAACTTATATAAATCACATCGGTAACTTAGTCATTATATCTGTGATGACTTGCATTCTTGATCTTGGCATCAAGTAAGCTACTCTTCATTAGCCTCCTTTCCCTCTTCCTAACCTTTCCTACAAATTCCATCAATCTTGTTGTGAATGTTTAAGATGGTTGAAATTCCAGATTCAAGACTGCACTTGTTAATATCCACCAGCAGTCTTTGAGCACCATGTTTCCAATGGGATACAATCTTCCCAAAGATGGATGTATATCAAAGATTTATGTACATAAGTGCAAGAACCCGGATGCTGTCTTGGGTAAAGGCACACACATTCTGCCTTACATAAGCATTATACAACTAACTTGG
Source organism: Mesoplodon bidens (assembly GCF_964165515.1). Taxonomy (NCBI): domain Eukaryota; kingdom Metazoa; phylum Chordata; class Mammalia; order Artiodactyla; family Ziphiidae; genus Mesoplodon; species Mesoplodon bidens. The sequence goes on from NC_138170.1 coordinate 32,800,752, forward strand.
GGTCCTATGATACCCTAAACTTAACCTCCTTCACTGATGACCTCTAAGCCTTAGCAATAACAAATTACACCATCTTTGGAGAGCAGCTAAATATCTGGAACCCTGAGCCTCCCCGATCTTCCCTCCAAAATTTACTCCATTATTTCTGATTCTAGCCATTTCTTTGCTGGTCTCCTCTAATCTTCCTTCTCCCAGGCATGAAATTTCTCCTATTGGTCCTGTGAGAGAGTCCCTTGTCATTTGTTTTCAGACATAACTCTGTATTTGATTATCTCACATTTATCAGTTTGCCAAACATACATGTGTTTGCAATGAATAGTAGAGGTAAGAAGGTCAAAGATACTCAAGTAAAGAGAGGCTGATCTGACATAGGTAACTCTAACATATGGCCGTATGTTTGGTTTTTCCCAATGATGTGCCATGTGGACTTACCACTTCCAGGATGAAAAACACAATTTATAAACAAAAGCATATGAACAGCTAGCATACAGTAGGTGCTTGATACTCAATTAATAAATTTATGAATGTCAAAATATTTGACCAAAATTTCAGCCCAAAGTTACATGTTATATTTGTCCAAAGAAGTGGTCACCAAACTTTTTTGATTGGATTCCTAACCCATACATGCTTGAGCATGCAGCACTATATGTACAACTGGACACAATACATCATGTTTTTTTATAAAACATATGCAGAGTAATGAAAGTGGAATGGAACTTTTTAAATATATAAATAGAAGTTCTAATATTGGAGCCAATATATTAATTGTTTTAAATAGATGGGAACGTCACAACAACAGTTGAGCCTCAAAATTCATTGTTGGAATTTCCAAATCAATGGAAGAGAAACACATAAGAAATCTAAACTATCAAATTGACTAAACATGTTATATTTTGTTTGGGGCTATTTTAAAGCTAGCATTTATATTATGAGTATGCCTCGAATTCTAGAAATTTTCCTCAAACGAAACAATAAAATAATATTGAGAAATTTTAATTTAGGAAGAACTTGTAAAATGACAATTTTTCTCTATTTCTCTCTACTTTGTTCCTCTCTTTAAGTCACTGATTTTTTTATGAAACAGAAAAGCAGGAAAAAAAAAAAAGCAAAACTTTTTTTTAATTCAGTATTTTTCAAGTATAAGTCAAATTAGGTTTTTTTTTTTTTCATTTATTATTTATTTATTTATTTTTGGCTGTGTTGGGTCTTCGTTTCCGTGCGAGGGCTTTCTCTAGTTGTGGCGAGCGGGGGCCACTCCCTTCATCGCAGTGCGTGGGCCTCTCATTGTCGCGACCTCTCGTTGTGGAGCACAGGCTCCAGACACGCAGGCTCAGTAGTTGTGGCTCACGGGCCTAGTTGCTCTGCGGCATGTGGGATCTTCCCAGAGCAGGGCTCGAACCCGTGTCCCCTGCATTGGCAGGCAGATTCTCAACCACTGTGCCACCAGGGAAGCCCCTCAAATTAGTTTTAATCTTCCTTCAAGCGTGGTGGAATTCACAGACAACAGGAATACACAGAGGAAGTAAGATGTCAAAAAAAGAGGAAATTGGCACACCGTCATAGGTCAGAGGGCTGCCAACTCTAAATCATTTCCAAAGCCAAACCTCTCAGGGGTCCATTACCCAAATAGTTCAGAACTCCTTAAATTTGCTAGAACTAGAATAACCTTCAAAGTCATCTGGTCCAACAACCCCTTTCTACAGATCGAGGGACCAAACTCCCAAGCAGTTCACGGACACACTTAGTGGTAGAACTAAGACTAGAACCCACATGCCTGATTCTTATTTTAATTCCCTGTGCCATGCTGCCTAAGTAGTGACTTGATAAAAAACAAATTGCCTAACTAGACATTTTTTCTGTGCCAGGCACTTTTCCAAGTGCTTCACAAGTTTCAGTTTCATTATCCCAACAACTCTATTAGTTAGGTTCTATTATTTTACTTTTTCCCTGGCAGTGATTATTTATTTGTTTATTTATCAGCTTTATTGAGGTGTGATTGACAAATAGAATTATAAGATATTTAAAGTGTACATGATGATTTGATATAGATATACATTGTGAAAGGATTCCCATCATCGAGTTAATTAACACATCTGTCAAATTAGGTTATAGTATTATTCCCTCTTGTAGAGATGAAGAAACTTAGGCATGGGGAGCTTAAGTAACTTGTCAAATATCACATGACAAGTGACAGAGCCTGGATATTTACTACTTACCTCATCACTTCATTCCGAGAAAAAGAAAGGAAGATTTCCAAATTATACCCAAGTCAAAATTAAATAAAAACAAGGTGTCAGAATAGCGATTTTCATTGGCTAAGATACTGCCAAGTTACTTTTATTCCTTTCTGACAGAATAATTTCATTCTCCACTTATTCAGCAAACATTTCATAGGGACTTTTGTGTGCCTGCAACCGTGCCAGGAGCTGGGGACTCAGAGTGAAGAATTCAGGCAGGCTGTGCTCAGAGGGAGGCTTCCTTTGCTGGCAAAGGCTGAGAAGGACATGATCACAAGTGTGACCAAGCTGAGATAGGGCAGAGCAAGCCCAGACTGTGGTGGAACACCATGTGTGCTGCTCTGGCCCTCTTCCATTGAACTAGGAGTCCAGAGCAGGATGATACCATCAGGTGACAGTAAGACCTGAAAGCTTTCTCCCTTTTCCTCTTCCTCATTGTGCAGGAGAAGCTATGCTGGTGCTGAAGCAAGCACAGGTAAAATATTGGTAACACCAGAGATATTCAGCCAGACCACCATCCTGGGTCCCTCTGAAGAAAAAAATGGAAGCAGGGTTTTCTCTTGTGGGAAGAGTATTGCCTCTGAACTACTTCTGTCAAGGATTTGGGATTATTTTATATGAAAAAAAAAACTTCTACTCATGGATCAGTGTCAAAAATTCTGTCCTTAGCTTTCCCCTATTAACCTCAAAGCTTGATATAAATATCTGAGGTGAGGTGAGGGCTGAAGGTTCTCTTATCAACTATTCAAGTATTCCTTAATTTGAATTTAAGAAGTGAGAAAATATTTCACAAGAGGACGTTAACTTTCTCTTGGTCCCTGGGAACCCAGAGGGAGAAGAAAGTGGAGAAAGAAGTATGTTGAGCAGAGAAAACAAGGCACCGAAGACTCTCATGGCCCTCTACACTCAGGACTGACTAGAGTTTTAACACAATGAAAGACATCTGTATCCCAGGGAGGGGAGGACAGTGGAGGTCAGAACACTAGAAGCTGTCCATAGCAGCTTCTGCAGAGCACCTAACAAAACTTGGTAGCTCCAGTAGTTGGCTATTTCTGAAGTTGTTGGGTATGTGTAATGGTTGCTCTTGTTTTCCCCCAAAGCCACTCAAAGGGAGACCAAAAAATCTGAGTACTGATTAAGGCTTTAATTATTATGCCAAACCATTCATCTTATGTTGGGGAAATGAGAACTCATGGAGATTGAGAGACTTGTTTGTCTCCAGACTCTGAAACCAGCACCCTTCCATGTTATCGGCTGCCTTCCATAAAACTGACCTTCCATATAACCAGCATGTGTGGCTTTGGGTAAGATGAAGATGAGTGAGTGAAAAAGGACCTTCAATTCATGGATCTCTCAAGACCTATGAAAAGGAATGAAAAGTTTTCTTTTACTGTTGAGGATACTGAGGCCCACAGAGATTAAGTACCTGTTCATGTTCACTATACATCCAATGAGTAGTAGAGTTTGGGGGAATTTGAACTTTGAGTGTCCCCTTCAACTCAGCAGTCCGTATTCTGTCTACTATACATACTGCTTCTGATGGCTATCCTCTTGATTTTCCCATTTGACATTAATTTGGGGCATATTTTTCCTTCTAGATCACATCTTTAATGAGTGAAACTGGAATTTATCAATACTTCATTTTATTTTATTATGATTATCCGATAGATTTAGCCTCTGTTTTTGAGCAGGATTGTCTAAAGCACTTATATATGTTTTACGTGTCTTCCTCAAAATACCAAGAATTTAAAAATATTTTTTAAATATTTTAAAGCGCCACTGTCACTTTCATACCTAATGATGACCCTGCTGATGGTGGTCATTCACTGTGTCTGGCTACAGCATTGCCTGGAACTGCAAGCAGTGAGGAAGACACGTATCTGAAGAATCTTGGTGTGTACAGTACTGAGGAAATGACTCAAGGCTCTAGGACGTCATCCATAATCACCACTTTTGAAACAAAAGTTGAAAAATCTGAGGGTGACACTACTACTGAAATTCCACCACGTCTCCTCCCACTGTCACATCTGCCTATGTGACACTATCAGTCAAGACTTGGATATCACAGTCTGGCTCTGAGCAATAGCATAGTATAAGCATGATCTTTGATGCCTAGTAGATTCAGAAAGATTAAAGAACAGCATCAAGTTACCTAGACTGTACTCCCTTACTTTCTACAAGCATTCGGCATATTAAAAGAAGGCTAATGCATTGTTTATTTCAAGTAAATTTCATAATCAGCTTCACTAAGGACGCTGATCAATAACGTCCTGATCTGTAAGGGACACTTGTCCAAACATCTTCTTATGTCAGAATGGGATAAGCCTTTCCCCAGTGTTAAGTGCAGAAAATACTGAAAAATAAAATCAATTCTCCTTCTTTCATTCAACTAGGACAGTCGTTCTGAAACTGTTTCTTTTAGGTTCCCAACACTGATGTCTGTAGCTCAACAGCCACTGGGAGGGGACTAAGGGAAGGACTCTAGGTCTCCCAGCACCTCTAAAGAAGTTTCCTTTGAAAAATGAATATAGGGGGAAGGATAGGCAGAGCACAGATTACTTTAGGGTGGTGAAACTACTCTGTATGATACTGTGATGGTGGATATATGTCATTACTCATCTGTCCAACCACATGGAATACACAGCACCCAGAGTGAACTCTAACTAAACCATGGACTTTGGGTGTTAATGATGTGCCATTGTAGGTAACAATGCAGATTCATCCACTGAAACACTCTTGTTGGGAATGTTGATAATGGGGAAGGTTATGTGTGTGTAGGGGTAGGATATATACAAGAAATATCTGTATTTTCCCCTCAATTTTGCTATGAACCTAAAACTGCTCTGAAAAATAAAATCTGTGAATTAAAAAAATGAATATTGCAAACTCCTAATAGTCCTTTGGAGTCTTTACTTCCCTAAGCAGTTAAATTGTATTTTTCTCATGCCTGAATCTCTCCTTTAATGCACTTAGCACTGTCCTATATTCATGCCCCTTATGAGGAAGCAGATGTTGGGCTGGCATATGGTGCCCACTCATAAATTTCTCTAACCTTTCCCTGGTGGACAAATCGCAGGCAATGATGGGTTCCAGTAACCGGCCTTCTTAGCTTTCCCTGAGGAGCTTGGGAGCTCTGGTCCCATTTGTTCACCTCAGGTGGGTGAGCTAGTGCCGTGGGCATCCATCCACTGACAGCAGACCCAGATGGAGGCAGCAAGATTCCGGCAGGCTTGATCAGGCTCTGAGAGCCTCACACAGCATTCCACCTGGGAAAGCCAGGACTGGGGAGCTTGTGGTCCTTTGCAGCCTGCTGGCAGCCACTGTAGGGACTGAGCCAAGGGCTTCAGCTGCCTGGGGAACTCTGAGCTGAGTTGCCCTGAAGAAAGGGGGTGAATGGCAGAAAATGGAGCTACTTATTAGTAGATCCCGATGCAAGTGCCAACTGATTAGATCACGGAACACCCAGAGGTGTCTATAAAGGTCAAAGGAAGAGAGGTCTCTCCCGACATAAACATCACAGTGTACACCCATTAACCCTTTTCCTTCTGACACAAATGGTCTGCAATGACACAAACGGTCTGATCACCTATGACCCTGCATTTGTACACATCTTGCTTGTAGTTGATTTGCTTCAGTCATGTCTCCTGATCCGTATTGCAAACAATTTGAGAACACAAACCACGTGTCCTAAAACTTCCCCTCCCTTCTAAATCACAAACCTGAGCACATTCTATGTGCTTGTGATTAACTATGGACTAAATGACAGATGGAAGGCCACCACCACTGTCCTTTCTCACATCAGTAGCAGCAACTAACACTGATGTTGCACCCCATTGTGTTTGTACAGTCACAGTGGATAATCTGCTTTCATGTGCATTGCCTAATATGCCTATTATACAGAAAATAACACTGAAACTGTTGTTTCAATGATTTGTCAAAAGCCGTAGAGATTTGAAATATAAAAGAAGGATAAAATTCATGTTTCCTGACTTATAGTCCAGTTTTAGCTATAGTTAACCTGAACTTTAATTCTAGAATAAGACAGCTGCTTTTTCTTTACAGAGGAATTCAGGCAGGTAAGAAGTCACATTGATGGTACTAGGGTAGTATTAGAAGTGCTCTGGAAATGATGCTCAGTGGTGAGTGTGGAGGCCTATCTAACCCTCTGTTCTGACACTCAGCCATACTATTAATTGCCTCTCTGTTCTAGAAGCTGAACTTGTGCCATCCCACAAGGAGCTTGGTTAATGATGGAGAACTGGAAGTGTACACGTAAAGATAATAAACGTGTCACACATTACATGAAATTTCTAAAAATGTTATATGTTCTGGTATAATGTTATGTCATAATTCTAGTTATTACTTTAAAATGTATATCTCAGAAATAACTAAATTTCCTTGTCAATTGCATTATTATGAACTTTCATCAAATCTTTAACCATGGTCATTTTTAAGTCTTTTGTCATTTACAGACAGTTCTGGGTGTACTCTGATGCTTTTGCAAAAATGTTCCTATAAAAGGGTTTCATCTTCAAGGAATTCATGGAAAAGACTCTTGACAAGTACAGGTTTCTGGTAACTGCCTATACTGCTGAATTGAATGAATAAGCATTTTCAGAACTCTAATGGAAAACTGATGAATTCATAAAACTGTTAACAAAAGATCAAGATAAAAAAATTAATTACATGGGACTGAGTGAACTGGTGAGGATGATTATAATTTTTGTGACTTTCTGTTTGAATTAAAAAAAAATCCCACAAGGACTCAGAGGCAAAAAATATACAAATCAATTATCACTGCAAAGTAAAGGAGCTGTTACAGTGGAGGATTACTGGACTGAATGTCAATATTATGACATAGGATGAGTGTGTTTCGTGTTTGGTAATTGCAATCATTGTTGCTTTTGTTGTGGTCATCCATTTACAATGCTTGGTGTCAGTTTATTTATCTCTTGTAAAAATAAAATACAGTGTGTGTGTGTAAAAAAAAAGAGTACAGGATCTACAACTAGATTATCTGAGTTTGAATCCAGTTCTGTCATTTATTATCTGTGAGATATGGGCAAATTACCTCACCTCTCTGTTCTTCAGTGTCCTTATTTATAAAAAGTAAGGATAAAATGAGTTAACATATATAAAGCATTAAAGTATTGACTGATACATGTTCATGGATAAATAAATGTTATAGAATCAAAAAAAAAAGAAATCCAAACAATGGAATATTATTCAGACCTAAATAGAAATGAGCTATCAAGCCATGAAAAACACATGGAGGAAACTTAAATGCAAATACTATGTGAAAGAAGCCAATGTGAAAAAGCTACATACTGTATGTTTCCAACTACTGTATATGACATTCTGGAAAAGGCAAAACTACGGAGACTGTAAAAAAAAATGTGGTTTCCAGGGATTAGAGGGAAGGAAGGGATGAACTGGTGGAGCACAGAGGATGTTTAGGCAAGTGAAACAGCCCTGTAGGATACAATACTATAATAGTGGGTTCACTGTCAAAACCAGTAGAATGTACAACACCAAAAGTAAACTCTAATGTAAACCATGAAAAAATAAAATGAAATAAAATAATAAATAAACATGTCACATGCTAGAATAGTCTGGGCCATCAGTGAGGCCATGAAGGAAGATGCCTCCAGCTCTGACTGACCAATGCGGAAAAGGCATCACAAGGGAGTGGCTGTTAGGCTGAATCTTGCAGGATGGAGAAGGGACACGAAATAGAGTTACAGGTGAAGGAACAACATAAATAGGAGGTGGGCGTGAAAGAACATGACATTTTTGATGAACTGTGGGTTTCCTCCCATCCTCCACTTTGATATTTTTCCTCTTCATCCACCATTTCTTCCTAAAATTCAATCAGTCAACAGATATGTATTGGGCATTATTTTACACCAGATACTGCCCTTCCCTTGATTCCTATCCCAATTTCTGGTTACCTCACACCTGTAGAACTGCAACTACTTTTCTGTATTAGATCACAGCCCCTGGTCATTCAACACTGATTTGTGAGCACGTGTTGATGTGTACTTACTTAAGTGAGAGGCACTCTTTTGGATGCCGTACAAGGTCTAAAACTCCATAAAGCAATAACCCTGTCTTCAAGGAGTTTGAATTCTTGTAAGGAAGACAAGACAGGCATGAAAATAACCATAATTTATGGCATAATGTAAGTGCTGCGTAAGAGGTGTAAAATGAATTATAGACATTTGCACAGTGTAATAGAACTCCATTATGACATGGTTCATTAGTACATGCATTTGGATATACCATAAATCAGTTCTCAATTCACACAGAAATAATGAATGGATCAATTAGGAGGAGGAAGGTTGCTTTTCAGATGAAGCTGAGATGGCAGAACTAAGACCCAGGCTTCAAGTTCAGCATCATCTTTAATGGCTTCATAGCTCTCCTCAAGATCCAAGACAACAGGATTGTGGCAGCTGACACTGGAAGAGGGAGCTAAGACTTCAAGGTCAAAATCTAGTGAGTCATTACTACAGGCAGTGTGAAAGGAGTATGTGGAATTTTTCTATAATGTCAAGTAGGAAGATGGGAGGAGCACTGAAGAACCAGACCACCATCTGGGAGGACCATCAGAGCTGAGGTTCAGAGAACCTAGGACACGGTCAGTCAAATTCATTCCAGGGCTTACTCACATCACCCCATACATGCTCAAGACTTCATTTACCATCTTTATATAGTCTACCCTGACTTCCTCTGAGACCTAGGTATATATATATATATGCCTGCTCAACTCTCTCCCCTGGATATCTATGTCAATATTCCCAAGACTAGTGTCACCCTCCATCCATCTAAACCTGTTCTCTTGTGTTCTTTAATTGTTCCATCATCCACTACTTACCTAGTTATATAGTGAGAAACCCAAGAGGCATTCTGGCCACTGCTTTCTCCTCCTTCCCCATGGCCAAACTATTACCAAATGATGTAAATTTACCTCTGAATTATCTTTTGATTACATCCATTTTTTACACCTCTGTGGCCACCCCTCTGGTCTAGGAAGGCTGTAGTTGCCTCCTAGTTGGTCCCCCACAGCCATTCTGACTAATCTACAATCTATTTCCCACCCTGCTCTGAGAGTCATCTTTGCAAAATGAAATATGACTCTGTCACCCCCCTGGTGATGATATTTCCATTGTTTCCCATTGCTCTGAGAAGAAAACCAAAATAAGTAGCATATGTCAAGGGTCTTTCTTTACCTAATTTAACCTGCCTCTCTAATCTCATTACCCCCATCTTTCTCCCAAGCCTCTTATAATTCAACCACAGTGGGCCCTCCTTGGTATCAAACATGCCAGGCTCCCTCCTTGGTGGGCTGCACCCTGCAGGTCTGCAAGCCCTGTAGTTGCCCAGCCTCGAGACTGAAGAAAGAGCCTGGAGACAGCAACAGAGACAACAATGGTTTTTTGGGCAGGGCATCTTACACAAAGGGTTTTGGAAGACACCTTACCATGAGAGGTTATTTTGAGAATGGACTCCTAACAGACGTTTTATCAGACATTTCAATACATGTAATTATGATCCATGGGTCTGATTGTATCCAGGGTGTTGCTAAACTCAGGTGGTGAAGAGTCATGGGTCCTGGTACTTAACAGGGAGAATAAAAGCAGTCAAGGCATAAGCTGCTAACATTCATTTAACTCTTTCTTCACCTGAGCCCCAAGAACCAGAAAAGTTACTTCTTTAGCAGCAGCTTGCTACTTTATATAAAAATGATAAATGTTGACTCTAGGAAATTCAAACAATAGAGACCATAATACATAGGAAAAAATCACACTGCTCAGGGATACTACTGGTAATATCTTGGTTAAACATCCTCCCTAGGGATATATGCATTTTTTATTACATAAATTAAATCACATTTTACATCCACTCATCATGCTCACAAGGGAAATGGTTCTCGACGTTGTTATGACATCATAGGTGTAACGATAGTTGAGGTAACATTCTTAACTAAGACAAGGAAGTGGTAGGTTTTCTAATGATTCTGATTCAAGTCCTCCTAATAATGCAACTTCTAAAGAGACCCAAACTCTTAAAAATGGAAACCCACTGAAGTGATAGAAGAGATCATAGAAAGGTAGGGAGATTCTGGATGTCACCTGTGGCTGGCCTTCTGTTAACTCCTAGACTGGAAAACCAAGGCTCGCAGAAGAGTGGGGGCAGGTGGTGAGGAAGGCAGAGACCCGAACAAAGTTCTGTGTGCTTATTCAGTTTGGACATTCCCCATGATCACTGCAGAATTTCAAGGCGAGAAGCTTGAAGTAAGATTAGCAATTCATTAGTGGTAAGTTTGAAAAGTCACCATAGTCACTGTCTAATGAGGCTTTACGGTCTACATCTCCAAGAAAGAAACAAAATATCTCCATTAGCTGGTGACAAACATCCTTGTGCAGTTCTGGAACTGAGGTTTTGTTGATTGCTCAGACCCTTGAGAGAGGGTTGTGATTCATATTATGAAAAGAACTAGATTTTTTTTTTTTAGGAGATGCAACTCGGTAACTAATTTTTGTCTCTCTCTGCCAGTCTAACCGTTTGAATGTTAATTTAATTTTACAGAATATCATTTATGTAAATGTAATTAGAAGGGAAACATGATCTGGAGATGCATAGCACCAAAGAAAATTTATTACTCCAAGGGGTATTGCTCTAATCATTCAACTGCAATATTGAGTTTCCCCAGATTTAATCTAAAAGTAATAAATTACAAAAGGCTAATGCCCTGTCCAACAACAAGCTGTCACGAACCCAAGTTTCAGGGAGGGAAACCAGAAAGAGAAAGAGAGGGAAAAAAGCCTGAACTTGATTTCAGCAACAGGCTATCAGCAGCTTCACATTTCCTGACATAAAACTCAGGAGAGACAACAGAGCTATGAGAAAAAAAAAAAAAAAGTTTCATTTCCTAAATGAGAATAAAATGGTGACTTCCAACCCCCTACTGCTTTTCCCTCCAGAAATCTGACCAGGGCTCTTTACTTGTTGCTAGACATTATTATAAATGTTCCAAGTTCAGGGCCCCATGTTCCCCAACAACAGAGGGAAAGGAATCTAGCCAGGATAAAACAGCCCCGTCTCTTCACTTTATGGCGAGGCTGTTCTTTTGCAGAGACAAGGAGAAGACCCAGCCTGATTAATGTCAAGGTCCGTATTGCATTCCGTTGCGTGCATGCCGGAAAGCCAGTTCTCCCGGGGCACCCTGCCAACACAGATAAGCCAAGCCTGTTAAGAGGAAACACTCTTCAGTCTCCAGCTCTCCTGTCCATGACAAGTGAGAGGTCGTCACTGGAAGAACTTGGGGTTGTAGGTGGTCTCCCTGTTGCATAAGCCCTATACCTGAACTTGAATGTGGATGTGGCTACCTGGTCCTTTAAATGTGCTCAACAACTGCCACAATGGAAAGAGAGAAAAAAAAATCAATAAATCAATCAATCAAACAAACCACCTGGCTCCAAGAAAGAAACCCTTGGTGAGGTGCTTAAAAATTCCATAGGCGGGGTTCCACCAAGGAACGATGAAATTAAGATTTCTGTGTTTAGGAATCAGGTATGGGCATCTTTTAAAAGCTCCCTGCTGGTGATTTTAATGTGCAGTCCACAATGACGACAGTCCTGGAAAAAGGCTGATGGCCTGCAGTGGAATACCTGTGTTCAGTAGGTCACGGTATCATAGAACCATTCTCATGGATGGGGATTTCTTGGACGCAACAAAGGTGAAGGGGAAAACGTATCTACTCCCAGAGAACAGAGAAACGATTGCAGCTGGCCAGGTAGGCAGCAGTAACTATCAAGTAAAACCACATCATTTCACGTGATTTTAAAACCTAAATAATAAAAAGACTTAAGTTGTTGCTACTATTTTCTTTGCCTAAAAAAAAAATGTTAAATAATATAACCTACCTCATCTCCTGCAAGTCAAGGAGTTTGAACATTATAACCAAAAGGCACTTCTGGGGGAAAAAAAAAGCCAAATCCTAAAATAAGTTGTACATTTCTTTCATTACTCAGAAACATCTTGACCCTGTTTGATTGTTTGTTTGATTGTTTGTTTGATTGTTTTTTGTCCTGGAATTTTGTTCATTGGTTGGGCTGTTTCACTGAAAAAAGGGTGTAGTATCTGAGGCAAACGAATATTTTCAGAGTTCAAAGAGAGAATGGAGGCTACGACTCTATCAGTATTTCCAAATTTTACATATGCAATTAGCGGTATATGAAAGATTTTTTTAAATCTTTAGCTTTTTTGTTTTTATTCAAATGTTCAGTTGAAGAAATATAAGTAGCACTTCAAACTGGTGCTTCAATGGAAAATATTTCTTAGAGTGGGACTAAGGAAAATTTGACTTTATTTAAAACAACTTAGGAAAGATATATCTAGTACGGATGGCAAAATTCATGAAAATGGCACATGAATAAAATTTGTCTATAAACACCCTGATTAAAAAATAACTATATATTTTAATATATATTAAAAAATAACTATAACCACGGAGCATTCAGTATTTTTATTATGTTTCCTCTACGACCCCCAAACCCCCCACCACAGACATACACTTCACTATTTGAAAGAATTTGTCTTTATCTTCCTCTCTTCCCCAAATTAGTGAAGGTACTTTAGTAGGATTCTTTAAAAGATAAAGTACTTATTGATGATGATGTTCTGAAGTAAACAATGTAAAAAGGCAATACATTTAAGTCCATTGGTCCAGCACTTACTTCACAGAAAATCAGCTGTAGACTTCAATGATTGACACAAGCTGTCTGGGAATCGATAACTTTTTGTCACAGGAAGACAGACGAGAGAGAGAGAGAGAGAGAGAGAGAGAAGCTACTCGTTTCTGACTCCATTTCTTGGAACTATGTCTCTGCTGATTCTACTACTCTTTAATTGCACTTGCTAAACAAAACATGCTGATGGGTCAAGCAGAATTAAATTACCCAAACAAGTCATGTGGAAGAGCATCCTTTGTTACCTGATCTGTGGAGGCTGTGTTTCAAGTCTCTTCTTCCCCACTTGTGAGTACCCTTTCCCTGTCTTAAGACCATTATATCTCATGTCTCACTAAACTTTTTCTTCCAAATCACACATCCCAAGAGTCTTCAATTAAGTGATTCATTATCACAACCCCCCTGTATTATATTACAAATTTAATCAGTTAATTATTTTTTCACATAACAGATATTTAATTATTAGTTAGTTCTTCTCTTAGGAGTCAACCAAACTACATAAAGATGAGGCATAGTACAACTCGTCTTTCCCTACTTGTTTCAAAAGATGCTACATAATTGCATCAAAAATCAGCAAAAACAAGACAAAATAAACAATATAAACTGGTCTTAACAGTCATATCATGAGGCAATAGTAACAGTTTTCAGCAGCATGGTTGGGTTGCAACAACTCATAGAGAAAAATATAGTTTTTCAAATTTGTCTGGTTCACATATCAGGTCACAGCTAAAAATATAATGTTTTCAACATCACCAACCAATGACACCAAATAATGTCACCAACCAATGACCAACATATCTTTTTCCACTGAAAAACAATTTAGAAATCACTCATTTCCAGTTACACATAGGATTTTCAAATGAAGTTGATCAAATATTCCCAATTCTTATAAATTCCCAAGTAACCATACTGCTGAGATAAAATGAAATGCTGAGCAATTTTTTAAATAATACAGCAACACAGACCATCTAGTCTTGGAAATGCGGGCCATGTTTTCATATCCCACCTCCCTTTATTTTTAGTTAGTTATTTGCCTAGATTGTCTAAACTTTGATTTCAGTGTCTCAATTCACTTAGCCTGTTGAGATAATGTTTGCTGACTAATGTATAAATTCTCACTATCAACTTACCAACAGGAGTAAAAAATGGTTGTGGCCTAATAATAAAATGTTTGGGAAAAAAAAAGTGGAAGTTAGATTGTCCCTAGAATTAAATTAGGACAATTGAGTAGACTAAAAGGGAAATATCAAGGTACTACAAATGGAAAACACCTGAATAATATAAATAGACTTGGTTGCCTTAAATCCTTTTTGGAATAATGAAGGGTAAACACAAATCCATCTATCCATACTTATAAATATACAGAGAGGTTCAACAAGTTAGTTGCCCAAGTATACACAGCTAAATACACTAGTAAATACACTAGTAAGTAGTAGATCAGGGATTTGAAATCAAAGAAATACATCCACCCAAAAACTAAAGTAAAGTTTGTGAAAAGTTCAAAGTTTTGTTGAAAAGTTTAAAGGAACCATCACAGAGGGTGGCAGTGGGTCAAGTCCTTAAATGAAGGAGGCCATCCATGTGAAGATCTGGGGATAGAACATTTTAAACCAAGGAAACTCCCAATGCAAGGGCCTGAGGTAGGAAGAGGCTGGAAGTGAAGGTATTGAATAAATGGAGAATCCAGCTGGGCTGGAGCAAGCCCCATTTATCAAGGACGTTGCTGTTCAATTGCATTCTAGCACCAGAGATCGGTAATGGCCACATCTTCTAGAAATGTGAGGTGACCACTTTTCATTCCAAAAGGAAAGGAACTTTGATTCTTTTGGCATTTCAATCGTTAGTGTTTCAGGCAATTACTAGCTGGCTAACATTTGAGCAGGACTGATAGATTCCATTCAGGTCAATGTGTGACTTATGCTTTCCCATCCCAGGAAATTTGCCAAGATCAGCAGGCTATAGGGCAAATAAATGCCACGATACGTCAGAATTTCTTATTCTTTTTGCATTCCTCTGGCCTCCTTGTTTCAGGTGATAGAGTCAGGCTGGGAAGTGGATGGTGTAACCCCTAGTCCAGTGCTGCACATATAGGCACTTAGTAATACTTAGAAACTGGATCAAGGTAATAGCAGCTATTTAAAACATCAAAAGTTTCCTCCAAACATTTAATTTACTCAGAAATGAAAAAAAGCTGTATTTATTTTATAAACTCTATTGTCTTTTTTGTTCTTGTCCTTCTTTTATTGATTATTGACATACAAAAAAGGCTGTACATATTTAATGAATGATGAGTTTGAAGATAATTATCCACCCGTGAAACTGTCACCATCTATAACTCCATAAACTTAACCATAACCTCTAAAAGTTTTCTTCCTCCTGTCTATTTTCAAATAAGCATAATTAAATGTATTATCTTTTTAAAAGGTGGAATTAGTAAAACAAGGTGAATTTGGGGGGATGGGGTTGGGTGGTGTTTCTCAGGAGTCAAAGAGCCATTTTGGTAGGTTTTTTCCTTCTACCAAGAAGACACATTTTGGTATCATATAAATACAGTCTTAAATCTCAAAATATGGACAAAAGCAAGCTAGAAAATCTTTAACTTCATGGTTGATATAGGCAATGTGTTCAATTCAGGTCCATAAGCAAGTTTATCCAAAACTACCTACAATCTAAAAATTCTGCCTGGATTTCTAGAGCTCATTTTACTTGAGCTCAGGAAAATCAAGTCTAATAAAAAGTTAAAATAATTCTTAAATTCAAGTATAACTGTTAGAGTCTAATCAATCAGTCTTTGTGAGGTTATGAAAGCCGCCATGGGGAATGCATTTGACCCAGGTCTAAGAGTTAATTACTACAACTTCTGCCAAAGACCACTGTTTTCATTATGCAAGGGCTTTCCTATAGCATAGTCATTTATTACAATTTCTTAATTATTCAATCCAGCAAGGTTTATAATTATAATCCTGCCACTAATGACAAGGAAATATGTAATTCCTTGAGAATCACATTTTTTATCTGATGTTAATTAATGCCCACTGATAAATAGAGACCTAACCATAAAACCCACTTGGTGCTTGAATTTAATCTTTTCATATTCATTGTAAAACTAAAAGGAATCTGCTCCAAAGCAGCCAGGTGAGTCCAATGTGCTGGTTTAATTAACATTCGAACATACAACAGGTTTATTTCTTGGTGTGAACTCACTCTATAAGTAATATTTGGGGCATGGCACCAGCTCAGAGCTTGAAGAGGGAGGGGTGTAAGTCTCATTCTTTTCTTCACCCTAAGAGGCAGCTCTTTGTCAAGATTTCAACATTTTTAAATGTTGAAAAGCATGCACACTCTTAACATGTACTTTTTCCCTGGCTCATTATGTAAATTATATTCATGTAATGCATCACTTGGGTATTCAAGTGCAAGCCTGTGGTGTCTAATACATGTCCTTGTCAGGAGCAACAGCACTGTACATTTTCAGTAAAGATAACTGTTGAGGGGAAAGAAAAAAAATAACTGCTGTTTTCAATCAGAACTTATAGAAAGTGCCCTTAGTCTAGAAAAAGATGCGATGCCAGGCTAAGGCTGTAAAATACATTTCTGACCTTATTAGCCAGGCTCCTGTGTTAAATATAGTGGCTATAATAGAATTTGTGTGCCCTAGTTTCTGACAGGTTGAATGTTGCTTAGTGATCCAGGAGTGGAAACTGGCGGCCTGCATTCAAAGGAGATCATAGATTACAGACATTTCCTGGGTATTGCAACAAAAGGATGCTGTTACAATGGCTCCCAAAAAGGGAGACAGCCTCCTACTGCCTGTAATTAGAAGGGGGCTGTATTTGTTATCTGTTACTGTGTTATGAATTACTCCAAAACTATTTCTTTATCTTGAAACTGTTTATTTATCTGTGTGCTGGGAATCCGGGCTGGCTCAGCGGGTTCCTAGACTTCAGCGTCTCTCACAGGCTGCAATCAAGGGGTCAGCCAAGACTGTGGTCATCTCAAGGCTCAACAGGGGAAGGATCCTATCATGTGCATTAGAAGTGAGTCACTAGGCTCAGCCCACAGGCAAGGGGTCAGGAACATACAAGTGTGTGAATACCAGGAGGCAGGGATCACTGGAAGCTATTTTACAAGTCTTCCTACCAAAAGAACTGAGGTTTCTCAGGTACCCAAAATATCCTTCCCTTATTATTATGACATACTTATCATGGCACCTAGTGAAAGCTACAAGCCAACAAAATGAAATGGAAGCACTTTGGATCTCCTGCTACATCATGGTGACTGGCAGGAAATTTAGTGATGTTATTCACAGGAAGTACATGGCATGGTGCAACAAATGAACTTATTTTCAATTCCAAGTATAAGCAAAAAATATTCTTTCTGGAAAAAATAGGTGTTAATGTGCTTTTCCTTCATGTCTCCAATACACACAAAGCCTCTTCCAACGTTCCAGAGGAGACCCTCAATCCAGCAGTGGAGATGGAAGACATAGCAGCACAGCTGAGAGAGCTAGGGAGCTGCAGCACCCTGGAGCCAGCCACAACCAGTGTTACACAGAACATAGTGGATGGAAGCAAAGCCTTTGATGAAAATCACTTGATGAACACTCTGCACTGACGACTCTACTCTTGTCAAAGGCCTAAGTAAGAATAACATTTAACAATAAAGCCACTAAATCCAGAAGCAGACCTTGCCCAAGCAAGAAACACAAATGATGTGTGATAGAAGCCATGTTTAGGGAATAAAGGAGAATATAGAGCAGATCAGGAACATTCCTTTGGCCACGCTGATAAAAAGTTATCACTAGCCTTCAATGGTGAGGAACTGGGAGATTGTCACCAACATCCACTGTGTGTTTGTTATATTTTGTGAAGAGATGGGTAGGATTTTCTGATGGATGACCTTTGAGCTTTCTCTGGCTTGCTTGACAATGCCCTAACTGGGACTGATGGCTTCCTTCTTTGGGGAAAGGTATGAGGCTTCAACTTCCCACGGGTTCATGAGGTACTACTCAGAATCACTTCCCAAGTGACCAGAAATTCTAAGATTTCCAGATGCTGGGCATCTGTATTTCTTCAGAACACCCTTAACAATTTTGGTTCTAAGCCAAGACTTTTTTGAACAAAGCAAGCCCAATGTGCTTATTTCCCCTCAAGTCTGCTGTCACAATTGTCTTATAAAAAGGAATACTAGCAGGGCTGAGGTTCCTTCAAGGGAGGAATAACCTCATAGTACACCCCGTGGTGTACTGCCCAAGCACACTGACCTGCAGGATGAGCAGAGAACTGAAGACCTCCACGTCTGCTGACCCTTCTGCCCCTAAGGTCCAGCTGTACCAAACGATGTTGCTAGTGTCCCCCTGAGAACTCTGCCCCAAGTAAGTGTATGTATATCAATACCTTTAGAAAATATCATATTATTTTTGTTATAGAGTGAGTCTGGAAACAGCTAAGAATCATAATAGAGAAATCTATGTCTCCAGTGTGGAAACTAACTATGAGAATGAATGTTTCAGTGCTCAAAATCGACAACATCTGGTAAGTCACATATTTCATGAAATGCAATCTTAACCAGCTTATTGAAGCCTGTGTGTTTTGTGTATAACACTGAAATTTTATCATCGGTCATTTATTGATTTAGTTCTTTGTTGAGTCATTAAAGCTTGAAGGTTGTCTTAGCCCAGATTCCACAAGGAGCAAAATCTAAGAAAATGGCCATGTGTGAGGAGTTTATTTGGGAACATGATCCCAGGGAACCTGAATGAAATGGGAGGAGAGAAAGGCTGAGCTAGGACATCACCATGGTGATGGGTTGCTCACTCCTGAGGGATCATCTGAGAAGCAGAATGAAATGCACCTCCAAATGTTCCTGGGGTAGAAAAGGGGACAAAGGAAGAAGCATTTTCCCATTGACTTCCATTCCTCATTGGTGAACCTTTCTCCCATCCTGGATTTAATTCTTCCTACTTCTAGGTTGCACAGTCTTGGGCATAAAGTGAGTTCCTAAAGCATCCCATGCAGTAGTACCAATAAAGAAGCTTCATGTCTGCCAGAGGCAAGAGGTGTATAGCACTGGCCTGAAGCAAGGCTGTACCTACTGGAAACTGGCTGGAGCCTGCACAGAACTATTGTTTGCAATAGTGGCTGACCTAGGATTTGGGGGTGGCTTAGAAAATCAGAAATGATGCTTAAGCCTTATCTATTAAAAAGACTTTCAGATGGAAAATTCTTTTGGAGACACCATCAACCCTCAGAGGGCTAACACCTCAAGTGCATAATAGCTAGTTTCCTAGTGGAAATTCAGAGATAGTACTGAAGCTATGAGACACAATTTCCAACTTCGAATGGAGAGCTGAGCTTGTAGGTTTCACTAGGTGTCATAATATGGTCTCATTGGAGTGGAGGAATATTTTGACCCCTGAGATACCTCAGTTTCTGTGGCAATATGCCTTTAAAATAGCTCCCCCAAACTCCCACCTCATCGTATTCATGCCCTTGTGTAATCTCTCCTTGTTTATGGGCTGGACCTAGTGATTTGCTTCTAATACAAAACAAAAGTCATAGAACACTGAGTGTAAAAATTATTTTATTTACAAATTTATTTAGGCCTGACCCTATGAGAATGTAAGCTCCAGGAAGGCACAGTTTGGCCAAAAATCCTATCACAAGCCACAGGATAGTGTTTGGCACATAAGAGATGCTCAATCAGCATTTGTTGAATGAATACAATTGGATGAAGAGGGAGAGAGGAAGAGAGTGGTGGTCAGTATTTAAATCAAGGAAGGATCAAGCATGACTGATTTTCGAGTGGTGGCATGAGTAATCAGGACTTTCCCTAACAACCAGAATGAGAAGAGGTTACAAATCCCCACATTACACTGTAAAGATGGTGGGATGAGTACTCAGAAAACCTATTAGCTCTTTGGCTAAACCCCTTTGAGCTTTACTGTTTTCTTTTCTTTTCTTTTCTTTCTGTCAAAGGGAAGAGTAATAATCATGATCTTGCAAAGTTAGGAGAATGATTGTTTGTACACAAAAGCGTTTGCAAATTCACAAAGCACTGAGCAAATATTTGCTGCTATTTGTTCTGCCTCCTTGGGTACTTACCTACAGGTATCATCCCTCTCCTTTGAGTTAGAGCCATAGGAAAAATTTCAAAGTCCCAGGAACAATTTCTCTCTTTTCCCTATCTTCCAAATGAAATAGTTTGGCTTTTCATTTGGTGAAATGCAAGTTAGAAGCCAAGGCGAAACTGACGTAGAAACAGAGGTGAGAACAAAGGGAAAGAAACTTGGATGGAAGCAAATATAACTTGCCATGAGGACTTAACATGAAGACTTAAAATGTTGCCAAGAACAAGAATGTGATACTTTCTCATGTGACACATTTATTGATTGATTTCTTTTTGATGTGGTTTGATGGAGCCTGAAAGAGAACATGAGAACCCTTCCACCCAAGTTCTAGAATGTCCGGTATTGGCTTAGGACTTCACATTCCTCTTTGGTTCCCATGGATTCACTCAGCTCTGGTAAACCCAATCTCTTTCCAGAAGGCAGCCTGTAGAACTGAAGGGCTTGAAGAGAGCTATCAGTGTAATGTCTTGGAGGGAATCTCTTGAACAGCAGTAGGAAGAAGGCAGTTCATTTTGAAGTAGGAATAGAATTGAGAATAAGAGATGTGGACCAGCCAGCAATCTCATGAGTCTGTGTCCTCAGAGATGTTCAGCTTTGAATGGTAGGATTATATCAGCTGCTCAATTATTGAAATATAGCTGTTCTGCTTGATAATAACATGCTACCACCTGAGGGTCCACCTCCTGCCCTGAACACACTGGCCACTCCCCCAAAAGTCCACTCTGTTGAACAGACCTACAATCCAACAATTGGGTGGTTAATGCCTGGCTCAGCATAGCACCTCCTGGACCATGCCTTAGTGGAAAGATCTGCTTTTGAACTTGCACCAGTTGCTCAGGCTGCCCTCTATCTGTGTTAAAGATGGCTAATACTGCTCCTGACTGTGTCATTCTACACTTCCTTCTCATCCTCCTTTCTACTCTTTGAACATATGTGCACACATGTGCTTGGGCACACAAATAGCTACACTCACTGTGCCTCAACTTCAACAACTGCCCCCTGCTCTTCATTCTGTTAGCATTTAACTCTCACCCTGGGGCTCAGCTTCTGAGTCTCTCCTTTGTTGTAATGATGGCAGAGACTGCAAAGGGTGACTCACTCCATTGATGCATTTCCCCCCACATATGCCTTACACCAACTTACTCCAATATTTCTGAAAATATTTAACATTTACCAACTGTTTATTTTCTGCTGCATGCCAAAGTCTTTGTAAACCTCACTTTTCTAGTATGTGAAATGATACTAATCATATCTAGCTTACAAATTTGTTACGAGGAATAGGTAAGACAATGTGTACAATGGATTAGCTTAGTGCCTGCACATGGTAATTAAAACAAATGATAGCTATTGCTATCATGGTATATATTATTACAGTTTTTATCATTAAGTTTTTGAGTTTGAGTCCTCATTTCCTTCCAGTGAACCCATCACATTTTCAAAATGGTGTCTATAGCAAAGGGCAGTACGAAAATGTTTCTTCACTTCTTTTGTTTCTTATTCTCACTTTATTTTACTTTGTAAAGAAAAGGAGAGAGGTAAGTATTCTTAGAAGTTTTGGGTTAAATTTAAACTAACTTAACAGCTGACATTCATAGAAAATGAAATAAGCTAAGACTCTTTAAAATATATTCCTTCACAATTAAACCTCAACTAACAATTAAAATAATTCCAAGAGTTTCAATTAAGGAGCAAGAGTATTCAAGGTACACTCTCCTTTCTAGAAAGTCAGTACAGATTTTTCTTGCACAGCTTTGAAAGGGCATGTAAGACACACATTACACTTCCAGGGAGGACCTTATGAAAATCTAAACTACATCCAAAGTGTATTTTACTCCTAATAATTAGAACTGGATGAACAGCTAGAAAAAAAAATGAACCTGCTCAAGCTAAATTGGTTCAGCTCTAACTGATCTAATGCAGTTTTCTGAAGAATAATTGATATTATATAATCGTAACTGCCAGTTTATGTCA
This sequence comes from Mesoplodon bidens, assembly GCF_964165515.1. NCBI lineage: Eukaryota > Metazoa > Chordata > Mammalia > Artiodactyla > Ziphiidae > Mesoplodon > Mesoplodon bidens. The sequence goes on from NC_138170.1 coordinate 32,822,843, forward strand.
CAAAAGTGACATTTGACACTTTCCTGCTAACCATCCTAACATCATCAATCAAAACATCACTTGTGTAATGACATTTCACCAGCCAGCTTAACATCATAAATTATGACGTCACTTGTTTTATGAAACTAGAAGATTGAAGAAAAGAGACTGGGAAGACATTCCTATTGAAAACCAGCATTCGTCTTTGATTTGTATTTTCAGAATTTTTTATATTCTAATCATGTTCCCAGAATGCTTATTAGTAAGTGAGTATATTAGGAAAGAAAGAAAAAAAAAACGAAAGAAAGGAAGGAAGGAAGGAAGGAAGGAAGAAAGAGAAAGAGAGAGAGAGGAATCTCATGAAATTATACTAGAAGCCAAAACCAAATAATAAATTTCTAGCTACCCTTAGTTATGATTTCACATTCCTGGATGGTGATAACAAGATTTTATTTCACAACTGAACTGTGAAATGGCTATTCTTGGAAATCCCTGGAAAATAGGAAACAGGAAAGAAATTTTTGACTTTTGGTTTGAATATGGAAGAGTATATTCATGTCTGACCAAACCCATTTAAAAACAATTTATATGTCAGGAAGGTTGCATATTACCTGTAGGACTTCCAAAGCTAACTACTTGTTTTTCACCTGAAGCTTATAAGTATGTGCTATAGAAAATATGACAGGAAATAGACCTTCTAAGATGGAAGACACTAATCCCAAAAAATAACATTCATTTTTGTGCATCTGAAATACTGGATTTGGGGAGACTTCAAGATGGCGGAGGAGTAATATGTAGAGATCACTTTCCTCCCCACAAATACATCAGAAATACATCTACATATGGAACAACTCCTACAGAACACCTACTGAACGCTGGCAGAAGACCTCAGAGATCCCAAAAGGCAAGAAACTCCCCCCATACCTAGGTAGGACAAAAGAAAAAACAAAAAACAGAGAAAAAGAATAGAAGTGGGACCTGCACATCTGGGAGGGAGCTGACGAGAAAATGAGAAAACAGAGAAACACACACCAGATGACAGAGCAAGGTAAATACCTACTAGACCTAACAAAATGAAGAGGAAATAGGCAGTCTACCTGAAAAAGAATTCAGAATAATGAGAGTAGTAATGATCCAAAATCTTGGAAATAGAATGGAGAAAAAACAAGAAACATTTAACAAGGACCTAGAAGACCTAAACACCAACCAAACAGTGATGAACAACACAATCAATGAAATTAAAAATTCTCTAGAAGGAATCAATAGCAGAATAACTGAGGCAGAAGAATGGATAAGTGACCTGGAGGATAAAATAGTGGAAAAAACTACCACAGAGCAAAATAAAGAAAAAAGAATGAAAAGAAATGAGGACAGTCTTAGAGACCTCTGGGAAAATATTAAATGCACCAACTTTCGAATTATAGGGGTCCCAGAAGAAGAAGAGAAAAAGAAAGGTACTGAGAAAATATTTGAAGAGATTATAGTTGAAAACTTCCCTAATATTGGAAAGGAAATACTCAATCAAGTCCAGGAAGTACAGAGAGACCCATACAGGATAAATCCAAGGAGAAACATGCAAAGACACATATTAATCAAACTATCAATAATTAAATACAAAGAAAAAATATTAAAAGCAGCAAAGGAAAACCAACAAATAACATATAAGGGAATCCCCATAAGGTTAACTAATGATCTTTCAGCAGAAACTCTGCTAGCCACAAGACAGTGACAGGATATATTTAAAGAGATGAAAGGGGAAAACCTACAACCAAGATGACTACCCAGCAAGGATCTCATTCAGATTCAATGGAGAAATTAAAACCTTTACAGACAAACAAAAGCTAAGAGAATTCACCACCACGAAACCAGCTTTACAACAAATGCTAAAGGAACTTCTCTAGGCAGGAAACACAAGAAAAGGAAAAGATCTATAATAACAAACCCCAAAAAAATTAAGCAAATGGTAATAGGAACATACATATCGATAATTACCTTAAATGTAAATGGATTAAATGCTCCAACCAAAAGACATAGACTGGCTGAATGGATATAAAAACAAGACCCGTATATATGTTGCCTACAAGAGACCCATTTCAGACCTAGGGACACATACAGACTGAAAGTGAGGGGATGGAAAAAGATATTCCATGCAAATAGAAATCAAAAGAAAGCTGGAGTAGCAATTCTTATATCAGACAAAATAGACTTTAAAATGAAGACTATTACAAGAGGCAAAGAAGGACACTACATAATGATCAAGGGATCAATCCAAGAAGAAGATACAACAAATGTAAATATTTATGCACCCAACATTGGAGCACCTCAATATATAAGGCAAATGTTAACAGCCATAAGAGGGGAAATCAACAGAAACAAATCATAGTACGGGACTGTAACACCCCACTTTCAAGATGGACAGATCATCCAAAATGAAAATAAATAAGGAAATATAAGCTTTAAATGATACATTAAACAAGATGGACTTAATTGATATTTCTAGGTCATTCCATCCCAAAACAACAGAATATGCTTTCTTCTCAAGTGCTCATGGAACATTCTCCAGGATAGATCATATCTTGGGTCACAAATCAAGCCCTCGTAGGTTTATGAATATTGAAATAATATCAAGTATCTTTTCCTACCACAATACTATGAGACTAGACATCAATTACAGGAAAAAAAAATCTGTAAAAAATACAAACATATGGAGGCTAAACAATACACTACTAAATAACAAAGAGATTACTGAAGAAATCACAAGGGAAATGAAAAAATACCTAGAAACAAATGACAGTGAAAACATGTTGACCCAAACCTATGGGATGCAGCAAAAGCAGTTCTAAGAGGGAAGTTTATAGCAATACAATCTTACCTCAAGAAACAAGAAACATGTCAAATAAACAGCCTAACCTTACACTTAAAGCAATTAGAGAAAGAAGAACAAAACAACCCCAATGTTAGCAGAAGGAAAGAAATCATAAAGATCAGATCAGAAATAAATGAAAAAGAAATTAAGGAAACAATAGCAAAGATCAATAAAACTAAAAGCTGTTTCTTTGAGAAGATAAACAAAATTGATATACCACTAGCAAGACTCATTAAGAAAAAAAGGGAGAAGACTCGAATCCACAGAATTAGAAATGAAAAAGGAGAAGTAACAACTGACACTGCAAAAATACAAAGGATCATGAGAGATTACTACAAGCAACAATATGCCCATAAAATGGACAACCTAGAAGAGATGGACAAATTCTTGGAAAAGCACAACCTTCCAAGACTGAACCAGGAAGAAACAGAAAATAGAAACATAGCAATCACAAGCACTGTAATTGAGACTGTGATTAAAAATCTTCCAACAAACAAAAGCCCAGAACCAGATGGCATCACAGGCGAGTTCTATCAAACATTTAGAGAAGAGCTATCACCTATCCTTCTCAAACTCTTCCAAAATATAGCAGAAGGAGGAACACTCCCAAACTCATTCTATGGAGCCACCATCACCCTGATATCAAAACCAGACAAAGATGTCACAAAGAAAGAAAACTACAGGCCAATATCACTGATGAACAAAGATGCAAAAATCCTCAACAAAATACTAGCAAACAGAATCCAACAGCACATTAAAAGGATCATACACCATGATCAAGTGGGGTTTATCCCAGGAATGCAAGGACTCTTTAATATATGCAAATCAATCAATGTGATAAACCATATTAACAAATTAAAGGAGAAAAACCATATGATCATCTCAATAGATGCAGAGAAAGCTTTTGACAAAATTCAACACCCATTTATGATAAAAACCCTACAGAAAGTAGGCATAGAGGGAAATTACATCAACATAATAAAGGCCATATATGACAAACCCACAGCCAACACCGTTCTCAATGGTGAAAAACTGAAACCATTTCCTCTAAGATCAGGAAAAAGACAAGGTTGTCCACTCTCACCACTATTATTTAACATAGTTTTGGAAGTCTTAGCCACAGCAATCAAAGAAGAAAAAGAAATAAAAGGAATCCAAATTGGAAAAGAAGAAGTAAAGCTGTCACTGTTTGCAAATGACATGATACTATACATAGAGAATCCTAAGGATGCTACAAGAAAACTACTAGAGCTAATCCACGAATCTGATAAAGTAGCAGGATACAAAATTAATGCACAGAAATCTCTGGCATTCCTATACACTAATGATGAAGTATCTGAAAGAGAAATTAAGCAAACACTCCCATTTACCGTTGCAACAAAAAGAGTAAAGTACCTAGGAATAAACCTACCTAAGGAGACAAAAAAAACCTGTATGCAGAACACTATAAGACACTGATGAAAGAAATTAAAGGTGAACAAACAAATGGAGAGATATACCATGTTCTTGGATTGGAAGAATCAACCTTGTGAAAATGATTATACTACCCAAAGCAATCTATAGATTCAATGCAATCCCTATCAAACTACCAATGGCATCTTTCACAAAACTAGAACAAAAAATTTCACAATTTGTGTAGAAACAAAAAGGACCCTGAATAGCCAAAGCAATCTTGAGAAAGGAAAACGGAGATGGAGGAATCAGGCTCCCAGACTTCAGACTATACTACAAAACTACAGTAATCAAGACAATATGGGGGCTTCCCTGGTGGAACAGTCGTTGAGAGTCCACCTGCCAATGCAGGGGACACGGGTTCGTGCCCCAGTCCGGGAAGATCCCACATGCCATGGAGCGGCTGGGCCTGTGAGCCATGGCCGCTGAGCCTGCGTGTCCAGAGGCTGTGCTCCGCAATGAGAGAGGCCACAACAGTGAGAGGCCTGCGTACTGGAAAAAAAAATAAAAAATAAAAAAAAGACAATATGGTACTGGCACAAAAACAGAAATATAGATCAATGGAACAGGATAGAAAGCCCAGAGATAAACCCACGCACATATGGTCACCTTATTTTTGTTAAAGAAGGCAAGAATATACAATGGATAAAAGACTGCATCTTCAATAACTGGTGCTAGGAAAACTGGACAGCTACATGTAAAAGGTTGAAATTAGAACACTCCTTCACACCATACACAAAAATAAACCCAAAATGGATTAAAACCTAAATGAAAGGCCAGACACTATAAAACTCTTACAGGAAAACATAGACAGAACACTCTATGACATAAATCACAGTAAGATCCTTTTTGACCCACCTCCTAGAGAAATGAAAATAAAAACAAAAATAAACAAATGGGACCCAATGAAGCTTAAAAGCTTTTACAGAGCAAAGGAACCCATAAACAAGATGAAACCCTCAGAGTGGGAAAAAATATTTGCAAATGAAGCAACTGACAAAGGATTAATCTCCAAAATTTACAAGCAGCTCATGCAACTCAATATCAGAAAAACAAACAATCCAATCCAAAAATGGGCAAAGACCTAAATAGACATTTCTCCAAAGAAGATATACAGATTGCCAACCAACACATGAAAGGATGCTCAACATCACTAATCATTAGAGAAATGCAAATCAAAACTACAAAGTATCACCTCACACTGGTCAGAATGGCCATCATGAAAAAATCTACAAAAAATAAATGCCAGAGAGGGTGTGGAGAAAAGGGAATCCTCTTGCACTGTTGGTGGGAATCTATATTGATACAGCCACTATGGAGAACAGTATGGAGGTTCCTTAAAAAACTAAAAATAGAACTACCATACGACCCAGCAATCCCACTACTGGGCATATACCCTGAGAAAACCATAATTCATAAAGAGTCATGTACCACAATGTTCATTACAGCTCTATTTACAATAGCCAGGAGATGGAAGCAACCTAAGTGTCCATCAACAGATGAATGGATAAAGAAGGTGTGGCACATATATACAATGGAATATTACTCAGCCATAAAAAGAAATGAAATTGAGTTATTTGTAGTGATGTTGATGGACCTAGAGTCTGTCATACAGAGTGAAGTAAGTCAGAAAGAGAAAAACAAATACCATCTGCTAACACATATATATGGAATCTAAAAAAAAAAAAAAGAAGAAAAGAGAAAAAAATTGGCTCTGAAGAACCTAGAGGCAGGACAGGAATAAAGACACAGACGTAGAGAATGGACAGGGAGGGGGAAGGGTAAGCTGGGACGAAGTGAGAGAGTGAGTGGCATGGACTTATAAATAATACCAAATGTAAAATAGATAGCTAGTGGGAAGCAGCCACATAGTACAGGGAGATCAGCTCGGTGCTTTGTGACCACCTAGAGGGGTGGGATAAGGAGGGTGGGAGGGAGATGCAAGAAGGAGGAGATATGGGGATATATGTATATGTATATCTGATTCACTTTGTTATACAGCAGAAACTAACATACCATTGTAAAGCAATTATACTCCAATAAAGATGTTAAAATAAAATAAAATACTGGATTTTAAGGCAGAAAAGATACATTTCCCAAACTATTTATTGAGCACCTGTTAAGCCAGTAATTACATGAGTAAGGAAACAAGTCCAAGAGGAAGGGGAGAAATAGGTCTCTCCTTCACTTCTGTGGTCTTCCCATGATCAAACTTGAAAAATGCCAGGCATCGTACTTCATTTATAAGAGCTAATAAACAAGAGTCTGTTGCCTTCCTCTGTAGTTTACAATTTGGTAGTAGAGGGATAAAGGTGAGTTTTCAGTGTCTTAATCCATAATTTTCAAGAAAGTAATCAAATAGATTACTTTAAAGTCATTTATATAATTATGTATATGAATATCACAAGAATTTATGAAAAGATATTTTTTCTTCTTTATACCTTGCAGCTGAGCAGGGTAAATTGTAAGCAATATGGTGACATTCTTAACTTCCATCAGCATTGGGTTTGGGGCATGCTAGAGTCATACATCTCCTTCCTGGCTAAACTGTGCTTAAAATAAAAAAGAAGGGCTACTCAAAAATGTGCCACGAGGCAGATCATATTAGAACTCTCAAAATTCTATCTATCTGGTACTTGAGTTTTTAGTTCTTAAGTTCTGCCTTTAAATTCATTGGATCAGTGGGGTTTCCCACATCAGCTAATGGTAAAACAAAGAAACAAGTAAACAAAAATTAAGGCAAAACAAGAAAAGTTCTTTGTATTTGAATATTTTAGCTGCTTTGCATAGAATTAACAAATTCTGCCTTATCCTGAAATTGTTTAACTGTGACAGGCAAGTTCAGGCCTTGACAGTCATTGGACAAAGTCCCATGATACCAAGCCACAAGGTATGGCTGCTGGCACTGTTTGGTGATCGAATACCAAAAAGTACCAAAAGTTCTCATTCATCTTGGGATGATTCTTGATGGATGACTTACCCTGACAAGGGAAATTTTTAGTAGATTTCTCAAAGCTTAAGAAGATAAAGTACAAGACTATATAAGGTCTTCCTTTATTTATTGCTTCTGCAATTTTAGTCACATCATGAGATTTCTGTGTGTTGATTATTGAAGGAAAGGTAACCTTTTGACAGCATCTTTGGGTTAAATGGGATCAAAATTAAGTCTGATACTTGTGATAAAAAGGTAACTTGCTCTTGCTGCTAATTAGTGGTTCCCTTTATAATAAAAAATACCAAAAGTCTTCATATATACACATATATTTCGGGTGGGAGGGCAGGGTTATTGACTTTATAGAATTTATATTTTTTAGAATACATGGGAATCAATGTTTGAGAGCTGTTTAGCCAGTTTTGATCATGAATGAATTCAATAGCAGACTTCATAGTATAGAACAAATCCCGTTTCCAAGTAACTGTATATAAGTTGAGGCATGTTTGGCTGCATTGGAACATGAATAAATCTTTGAATTTTTTTTAAGGACCAAAGTTTTGGAGAAGGAAGGCTGTGTCACAAGGAGTCAGAAGAGCTTGAAAGGCTCCAAGTGCACTTGCTTTCTTCTCCAATGAGCAAAGCATGAATGAGGCATCCACATACTGGCACAGAGGTGTGTCAGTTGCCATGAAGAGTTCTTAAATAACAGAGGAGAATTTTAAGCAAATCTATGTAAATTGTTGTAGCATATCTTAGTCATCTCTGTAGTGGGCTGTGATTTACTTAGTCTCATTCCTTGACTTTTTTTTGGAAAAGTTTTGGCTATGAATATTTATGCCCAGACTTCATTTACTGACTGAATTTCCACTCTGTTGGAATTATGCATCCCCATAGTGCACCCAAGAAAGGTGAGCAGTTAGAGGTGAGGAAAGAGATTTCCTGACATTTTAGAAATAACAAGTTACACTGGATTAAGTACAGCCCAAGTGAGGTTACTTGCATGTTGGTGGAGTGTAATTATCTCACAATTATCTCAGTGAAACAATTAGTGCTCAGTAGAATCAGTGCCAGCCCTGCCATTGTTCTGAACTTTTGTTAAAGCATCTCACTCTGTCCCCAAATTGGGTAATTTATAATTCTTAAGGTAGGTGCTAGTGAGAAAGTCCATGGATTCCTACTCCTGAGTGTAAACTTATTTACAGCTGGTGCTTTTCAACTGACTTGTAAGTGCGAAGGTGCTAGACTTGATGTGATGGGAGTGTTTCCTTGGTGATGAAGCATTCACTAGCCAGGTTTCCTGAACCATCAGATGTGCAGCCAACAGGGAAGCCCATTATCATTTCAGTCCTCAAGGTGCAGGCTGAATGTCCCAGACTTTTGGCTCTCAATCTCCCACAGCTGGTTCTTTTTAAAACGGAACTTTAGGCAAAAGGAACTCAAGTTTGAGCACACTGACAAAGTGTACATTTTTGGAAGTCATTTCTGTTTCCTCTTTGCATTTTGACAAAACTGCCTCAAGTGGAAGGGGCAGGTTTATTTCACCTTGTTGATGTTTTTGACCAAACTTAGAAGGTATTTCTTAGGCTAAGCTACTGTCTAAACCTCAAGGATGGGTTAATCATAGGTAGGCTGGTTCCTGTGGCTTCAGTTTAAAGGAAAGCTGATGTTTTCTTTAAAGATGCTTTTAAGCAGTTCTTTCTTTAAATAGTTAAATAATTTAGAAGCAGGTGAGAAATCACAATGAATTGGGGTTTTTTTCAAAATTATTTTTTCTAAATTGATTACATATTATAGAGCCTGAAGGTAGTATCTGTGTAGAGTTAGGGTAAAGGGAATGTACTGAATGAAATAAGATTTATATTTCATAAGAGCAACTGTTTCTTTTACTCTGTAGAAAGGAAACAGTATTTGTCTTAAGTAGTAAACAGATACATGCTGATACATATACAAAAGCAGCTTATTCTTCCACTTAAATCAAGTCATACAAAAAGAGATCACCCAAAAAGGTGTTTGAAAGATGGTAGATGATTATAGTTGTTGAATAAAAAGGAGCATAACATTATAAAATACACTTTTTCTTGTTTTTCTTATCTACAACAACATAGTGAATAAAATGAACTGGATATACTACAAAGTAAGCCAGGGTAGGGAAGAAAAATGTCTAGACAGGATTATTCACTAGGAATGGCATTTATTAGCCTTTGCTAAGTACCAAGTACTGTGTTAAGATTTTACATATCATAACTAAGTCATTTATTTTACACAACCATCTTTATAAAATCATTCTGATTCCCAGATGAGATGTCTAAGCCTCAGAGAAATCAAGAAACTTGGAAATGCCATACAACCAAACCATCGTAGGGCTAAAACATAAACCTAGGTTCAATTCCAAAGTTACAATTTCTTTTCACTCTTTTACTGATTGATCAACTTTCTACCGAGGAATACTGGCAGAAAGAGAGAGGGTTCTGTTAACATTCATTACAGGGGTGCTATAAGTTTAAGCCAATACTAAACAGAGACTGGAAGATATTGATATAGGTTAAGGGTTATTCATAAGGAGAAGGGGGTGATCATATTCTTTGGGGTAAAAAAAAAGGTCACATTTATATGCTCAATTAATCTATTAAGATTAACTTATTAATTATCAAGACTAACTGAATACAACTCAGCATTAGTCTTATGGAAGCCTTATCAATTTCCAGCTTTGCTTTCACACAAATCTGCCATAAGTGGAGGGTGCAACTTTACTACCTTATTTTTGTTTCTGACAAAACTGAAATGGGATTTCTGAGGCTAAGCTACTATCCAATGCAACCTCCCAGATCAATGGTATATCAACATGCAACTGCAATCTTTATACATTTTTACTTTTTGTTAGAATAAGACTTTGGCTGATGTTTAAGTTATGACTTTTCTCACAAATTCCCTTTATTTTTTTAATTGTGTAGCAAGGCAGGTACACAAGGTATAAAGTATGCTGAACTTGAAGTGAAAGGACTCTGTTAGCCTTGATTCATTCCCTTTTAGGTGTACCATCCTAGTTAGGTTATTTTTTTCATGGCTCCAGGCTTCCTTTTGCTGATCTGTCAACAGAATGATCTAGAAAACCTCATTTGACTCTAAATTCCATCACCACTAGAAAATATTACTTTTGGAAAATGTACTGTGTGACTATATAATCCAAAACATGCTCATAAATGATAACCGAAAGCCTAATCCCTTAAGGTTCAGCTCATTATCATTATGCAGAGGCCATGCCTATTATTTTTTATTCTTTAATGAGTTTTAATGAGATGCACTACTTAAATTCAGCACCAGCTCTCTAAATGTGTTTTTCGGAATGGTTTTTATTTAGACAAACTGAATTAGGAATATCTACTCAGCACTATTTTCTTCTGAAACAATCATTTTGAAAAAAATAAATGCAAGATTTTCTGGGGTTGGCAGGCTCATTATGTTTATATTATGAGTTCCACCTACATGAGAAACTAGAACACGTCTTCCCAATATGAGATGTTGGCATTTCTTCCACTGTTCCCAACTTCTAAATGACTTTAGATTTTATTTTGTTTATGCTCACTTTTTGGTGATCTCTCCCCATCTTATTTAGACCATTTATAATGCGGATGACTCCCATATTTTTGTTTCTAGACCAAACCTTTCTCCTAACTTTAGACTACTTCACTGACATCTAACTGTTCACTAGACTTCTTTACTTGGAAGCTGTTATGGGTTGAATATACTATATGTATAAAATAGATAACTAATAAGAACCTTCTACATAAAAATAAATTAATTAAATTAAATTAAAAAGTTAAAAAAAAACCTATAGTGAACAACATTGAATTATGAAACACTACAGGTTTTTCCCTTAAGATCAGGAACAAAACAACGATGCCCACTCTCACCACTTCTACTCAACATATTACAGGGGTGTCTAGTCAGTTGAATACAGCAAGAAAAAGAAACAAAAAGCATCCAAATTGGAAAAGAAGATATAAAACTCTATTAGCAGATGTCATAATAGTCCCTATACAAAATCCCTTGAAATCTCCTAAAAAGTCAATAAAATCAATAAATGAGTTTAACAATGTTGCAGGTTATAAAACAAAAATCAATTGCATTTCTATACATTAACCATGAACAATCAGAAACAGAATTTAAATATTAAATCATTTACATTAGCATCAAAGTGTGAAAAAACTTATGAAAAATATATGACAAAATATATGCAAAAACTATATACTAAAATTTACAATACATTGCTGAGAGAAATTAAATAATACCTAAGTAAATGGAGAGATATACCATGTTCATAAACTAAAAGACCCAATATTATCAAGGTGAAAATTCTCCCCACACTTACCTATAGTTTCAATACAATCCAAATCAAATTCCAGCAAAATTTTGTAAAAATTGGTCAACTGATTCTCAAAATCATATAGAAATGCAAAGTATCTAAAATAGGTGAGACAACCTGGAAAAGATAAAGTTGAAGAATTTACAGTACCTAATTTCAAGATTTATTCAAAAGCTAAGGTGATTGTGGCATTGACATCAACATATACAAATAAGTCATTGGAAAATAGCTGAGAAACAAGAAATAGATCTATGCATATATAGTCAATTGTTTTCAACAAAGATACAAAGGCAACTAAATAGAGAAATGATAATGTTTTCAACAAATGGTGTCAGAACAATTGTATATCCATTTTTTAAAACATCCTTGATCAATATCATTTATTGCAAACAAATATTAACTTAAAATGGATCATAGACCTAAATGTAAAAACTAAAACTTCTAAAGAAAGAAAAGTAGAAGAAAATCTTTGTGAACTCAATTGGCCAAGATTTCCTAGATATAACACCAAAATATAATACTCTTAACAAAAATTTGATGAATTGGGCTTCATTAAATTAAGAAATTCTGCTCTTTGGAAGACACTGTAAATGAAAAGATAAGACACAGACTAGGGTAAAATATTTGCAAATCACATATCTGGCAAAGAACTTGTATCAGCAATATAAAAAGAACTCTCAAATTCTACGCTAAAAAAGAAATCAAATAAATCCTCAGTAAAAAAACGAGCAACAGATTTGAACAGACACTTTAGCAAAAGAGATATATGGATGATAAAACACATGAAAATGCTCAATATCATTAGTCATTAGAGAAATGCAAATGCAAGCCACAATCAGATACTAATTTACATTTTAAGTTGGCTAATATTAAAAAGACAGATCTTGGGCTTCCCTGGTGATGCAGTGGTTGAGAGTCCGCCTGCCGATGCAGGGGACACGGGTTCGTGCCCTGGACCAGGAGGATGCCACATGCCGTGGAGCAGCTGGGCCTGTGAGCCATGGCTGCTGAGCCTGCACGTCCAGAGCCTGTGCTCTGCAACGGGAGAGACCACGGCAGTGGGAGGCCCGCATACCACAAAAAAAAAAAAAAAAAGAAAGAAAGACGGATCTTGCCAAATGTTGGAAAATATGTGGAGCAACTGGAATTTTCATACACTGATGGTGGAAATGTAAACTTACACAACCACTTCAGAAAACAGTTTGCCAGTTTCTTAAAAAGTTAAACATACACCTACCACCCGACCCAGCCTTGCCGTTCCTAGGCATGTATCAAGAGAAAAGAAAGCATATGACTAGACAAAGACTTACACAAAAGTGTTCACAGCACCTGTATTTGTAATAACTGAAAAACTGGAAACTTAAGTGTCTATCATCAGGTGAAAGAATCAACAAATTGTGGAACAGTACTCAGCAATATAGAGTAATGATCCATGTAACAAAATGGATGAATGTGAAAATAATCATGATGAGTGAGAGAAACTAGAGAAAAAAAAAGTACACACTGTATGATTCCATTTATATAAAATCCTAGAAAATACAAACTAATCTATACTGACAGGAATATATCAGTGGCTTTCTGTGAATTGATGGGCGATAGGATAGGGGGTGGAGCTGGGGAGGGGTGAGAATGAGAAATCAGGAAGGAACACAAGGAAACTTTTGGAAGTGATGGATATGTTCATTAAGTTGATTATGGTAATGATTCCACAGGTGTCTATATGTCAAAAATTATTATATTGTATACTTTGAATATATGAAGTTTATTTTGTCATTTGTACCCCAATAAAGCTGTTAAAATTTTTAAAAAGGTGTTTAATTAGAGAAGTAGTATGTTCAAGTCATTCAGTGAAAACTGATTAGATTCTAACTATAGATCAAGTTTTTTAAAAAAGGAAGTTTAGAAAAAGTATCTAGATTCGTTATATGCAGATAAAATTTGAAGTTGAAGAAACCAGAAAAGGAGTAACTAAAGGAAAAAGCATAGACTCTGGAGTTAGAAGGACATAAGCTCAGATCCAGGATCTCCCACTTAATGCCTGTATGACCTTAAGAAAGTTGACTAACTTCTCTGAGTTCAGTTACTTCATCTGTAGGAGAAGAAAGCATGTATCTGAGAGTCATCATGATGTTTAGAAATCATGGACACAAAGTATCTGGTGCAAAGCAATCACCCCTTAACAGGAGAGCAGGTATTAATTGTATTTTTTAATAGATAAGAAATATATTTTTTGTTGCTCAGACGTGAGGTTATAGAGGCCAAAACTAGGGAAGGGAGACAAAGTGAAATCGGTGAAATATCTTGGATTTTATATAAAAAGACAAGATGTGGTGACTAATTAGTTTTTAGAAGCATGGGAAGCAAGAATCAATCACTAAAAGAATGATAGCTCCATCACTAGAAGTTTTTCTAGTAATCAAGGGGGAGGGTCAAGGATAGTATAGACTAGTATACATCCACACAGATAGATCCTAAAAGTGTTCTTCTGATGCAAGTCTGAAGTTGAGTCTAATATATGTTATTAATAATTGGAAGCCTCCCTGGCTGCAAGCCTCACCAGCTTCTGTGTTGCAACAATGGCTATCAAAGTTCAGTTCCATACCCAGCATTGAGCAGGGCTGGAGCCCCTGGGAAGATGCTTCACTGCTGGGCCTGCTAGAGACCAGAATCACCACATTCTACTGCTGCCATAGAGATCACCTGTACCTGTGAGTGAGTGCTGCACTGAGGGGACCGGCAGAAGGAGCTTCTTTTCTCCTGCTTTCTGACCTTCCCCGGTGCCTCTACTGCCTGAGTTAACAAGCAAGCCAGCTGGTGAACAAGCCCAGGGAAATAAGAGTTTGCTGACCCCCAGCCTGGGCAGCACAGAGCAGAACGTAAAAGTGCAGGACTGAGAGGGGACAGGTAAATAACAAGCTCAGTGTCTACAGGAGTCACTGCAGAGAGAGAACAGGGATGAAGGTGAAATGGAAGCAATGAAGAAAGAAAAATAGTTAGAAAGAAGTGAATCAGAAAAATTAAGTGCCCCAGAAATTCAATGAAGAGAGAATTTGAAAAGGCAGGCATTCAAAGGTGTCCACTGCTAGAGAGAGGGCAAGGTCTAAGAGAAGGCCACTGGATTTGACGATCAGCAGTCCTACTGACCTTGAAAATCTAGTGTTACTTTCTCAACTATTGCAGGAGCAGGTGCCAGATTTCAGAAAAGGATCAATTTCAGCATATAAGATTGTGGGTATAAACTCATCGTAAACTTCAACTCATCCTTGAAGTTTAGCAGAAAGTGTGAGAAGTCAACTGACTTATACACCTTTCTCAGAAATTGGACTCTAATAGGGTGACCAACCTGTTCCCATTTGCCTAGAACTTTTGCACTTTTAGCTTGGAAAGCTCCTGGTTCCAGGAACCACTTAGTTCCAGGCAAGCTGAGATGGCTGGTGACCATGACCCAGAATGTCTTAGAGAATGTGCACAAATAAGCTATATTCAGATTTCAACAAAGGATGAGGATGATGGTAACGTGTAAGTTCTAATGTATTTCCAGAATAACCATCGTTTTGCTCCCTGGTTCACTAATAGTGTGGTCATTCCACTTGACTTTAAATGTGATTCTTCTTCATCTAGGTCTTAACCTTTTTAGTCTGTCTACTGGCTGCAATGACATCCCAAGAGAAACATTCTCCTACTTGGCTTTTTTCAAGCTCAACCTTTTCACGACACCCCAGTTAATTAATATCTGCCCTGGGTCAGCCTGGAGGGAAACGTGTTGAGCTTGGAGATTTCCATTTGAACATTGAACCCCAGGAAGGAGCAAGGCAAATTTATACCAGTGGGTCTAATTGCTAGAAAGGTAATTCTGCAAAGACAGAAATCAGCTAAAAGATTAACACTGCTATACCAGCTTGAGTGCCCTGGCTAACAGAGAGAAAATAATGTTTCAATTAAATGAAGGGGTACTGAATTAGGTAGATTACTCAGGAGACTGGTAATGGAATACAGAGCCTTTCACCTCCAGGTCACCATGACCAATCTGGTCCAGGGCAGTTCTAGACCATAGTTTTAAGGAGCTGAGGGCTCACCCCAGCCCTTACTGTCTGCAGCACTTGATGAACTGGTCTCTCAAAGCACCTGCATCAACCTCTCAAGGTCACTGTGGGTCACTGAAGATGTATGAGGAAGGAAAGCCCCTCTTTGGAAGGGAGGGGCTGGCCCTGAGGATAGCCAAGGGCCACTACAGGGAAATTAGGATGGGGGAAATGATTCAAGATGGGGAGCCACACAGAGCGGGGGAGGCGGGAATCATGTTTCAACTCACATAGGAGGCAGTTAACTGTTTCACCTTAGAATTGAGATAGAAGTGAAAGTGGTGATTAAGCGTTTGTTCTTTGTTTGGGGAGGGAGTGACAAGCAAGGAGGAGATTTGCATTAGAAGTCAAAACTTCATTAGAGCACAGAACTAGATGAGCAAAACTGAGTCATGATATCACTTGTTACCACTCACGTTTGAATATGTCCCAGGGCTTATCTTATTCCACAAAATATTACCACAGACGGATAAAGTCTGATATAAGGAGATTAGCTTAATTCCTGATGCCAGTGTAACAAAAATCCTCTCCCATAATGGAACCCATATGTCAGCTGGGATCTCCCAGTCATTTATGATCCAGATAAGACTGTCTCAAACTGTACATTCCATACTTTGTAGGAGTCTAAAAAGTCCCCAAGATTCCTGCAAATTCTCAGAGGTTGTGTGCTTATGGTTACCCCTGTATTGAAATTCCTGCTTTTCCTAAATACATTCAGTGGATAGGTTATCTGACCATTTGGGGCCCTGCTCTGTCTGAGAAGATCTAAATGAGAAACTCAGCTGCTTCCTCCATCTCCACGATCACTGTATTAAAATGCACAGAGACTTCAGTCAAAATGGGATGTGGGGTGGGTGCGGAAGGGTGGAGGCTGTTTCTGTCACAGCAACACAGACCACAAATGGGGGCAGTCCCTGATTTTAAAAGTCTCAGAACACCCCACCACAGGGACATTCTCCTGGCCCCTTCACTCAGCTTGTGACTATCCAACTGCCCCTCTCTTTTCCCCTTGACCTTCTTGAGTGCCCCAGAAACCCCACATTCTTATTTCCTTTGCAATTCTCACTTCCAAAGTCTCTGGGACCACCTTTTTGAGCATCTTGGCAAGGCAAAAGGGCTCCCAGGTCAGGAATCCACCCTCTAGAGGAGGCGGTCTAGGTTTTAAGAAACACTTTTTTTTTTCCTCCCCACTACAGAAATACACCAAAGAACTATTTCAACAATAGCCCAAGAGACAAAACTCTAATTCAAAAAGATACATGCACCCCTATGTTCATACGAGCAATATTTA
Organism: Mesoplodon bidens; assembly: GCF_964165515.1. Taxonomy (NCBI): domain Eukaryota; kingdom Metazoa; phylum Chordata; class Mammalia; order Artiodactyla; family Ziphiidae; genus Mesoplodon; species Mesoplodon bidens. The sequence goes on from NC_138170.1 coordinate 32,839,811, forward strand.
CAGTAGTCAAGACATGAAAGCAACCTAAATATCCATTGACAGATGAATGGATAAAGAAGATGTGGTACATATATAAAATGGAATATAACTCAGTCATAAAAGAATGAAATAATGTCATTTGCAGCAACATGGATGGACCCAGAGATTATCATACTAAGTGAAGTAAGTCTGACAAAGACAAATATCATATGATATCGCTTATATGTGGAATCTAAAATACGACATAAATGAACTTATCCATGAAACAGAAACAGACTCATAAATATAGAGAACAGACTTGTGGTTGTCAAGGGGGAGAAGAGGTGGTGGAGGGGTGGATTGGGATTTTCGGATTTGGGGATTAGCAGATGCAAACTATTATATATAGAATGGATACATAAAAAGGTCCTACTGTATAGCACAGGGAACCATATTCAATATCCTGTGATAAACCATAATGGAAAGGAATATGAAAAAGAACATATATATGTAAAACTGAATCACCTTGCTGTACAGCAGAAACTAACACAACATCGTAAATCAGCTATACTTCAATAAAATAAATTAAAACAACAACAAAAAAATAGCTCAAGAAAAGGAACTTCCCAGTTCAGCTCATTTCTCAGGATATAAAACAAAAAGGTGGAAATGTAGTACCATTCAAATACATTGGCAGATTGAGTTCCTCCAAGTAGAAGCCATAACTAGAATTTTGGCACCTTGATGAAGAATTACATGGAATACTGAGCAGGGAGGGGCTGTGGCCATGTTATTAGACATAGACATGAGTGGTCCTACAATAATTCCAAAGTGATGAACCAAACCTTTAATAAAGACAGTTTGGGGACATTTGGTTTGAGAGGGACTACTTAGGGTTGAGTGCCTTGGAATGTGTTTCTGATGGGGGCGGGGGAAAGATGTGTAACTTCACTAGAGAATGCAGGTTTATCATCACCGGCTGCTGGAAAAATCTATAGGCGTCAAAGTTGTTTTTAGAAAGGTAGCTGTGGTAAGTACATAGTTTTTCACTTTCCTATTAAATATTATAGCGAAGTACCCTTTAAGCAGAAGATACTGCTTAAAATACCTTCATTCTCATCTAATTCAAGCCATCATTTTTTTTTTTTTTTTCGGTATGCAGGCCTCTCACTGTTGTGGCCTCTCCTGTTGGCGGAGCACAGGTTCCGGACGCGCAGGCTCAGCAGCCATGGCTCACGGGCCCAGCCACTCTGCGGCATGTGGGATCTTCCCAGACCGGGGCACGAACCCGTGTCCCCTGCATTGGCAGGCGGACTCTCAACCACTGAGCCACCAGGGAAGCCCTCAAGCCATCATTTTACAGGTAAGGAAGCTGAGGCCCTAAGAGGCTGGTGGACCTAGGGCAGGAAATGGGAGCTTTTCTCCTTTCCCTCCCATGTTACCATCCCCTGGTTCTCATGCATTAAAGCCATGTAGATTTATAAGAGCAAAAATGATTTATGAATCCTGGGGAATGACAATGAGGAGAATCTTTTAAACATATGTTTAAATATTCTGTGCCCTTGATTTGATGGGAGATGTAAGAGATCACGGGAAAGTTGACCTATAGATCATTGGGATGATACAGCTGAGCCAAATAAGACAGCTTTTCATTAGCTGGGTACTTTGGAGTAGCTAGGATATTTTTATTCTGGTAATGGAGAGATAGATATGGCCTCTGGGAACACTTCTTGGAAATTGTACTTTCTCCAGATGCTCAATTTGGGTGTGGGACAGATTGGCTTCAAGGCCAAAAGCAACAAACATTACCACAATCCCACTGGTCGGAGAGCTGAGTATCTTCAAAGGTTTGGAGGCTTGCCACGAGACCCTTGGGTTTTTATCATCAGTCTCAACAGCAACCTTAAAATTCTTTGGACAAGCAATAGCCATCAAAGCTGATGGTCGATAGAGCCTGCGCAGGCAGGAGTGAGCCATGGCTGCTGAGCTCTGGTAGTTAATGCCCTTCTCCAGACACTCACTCCATCAGGCTCCAAGACAGGCATTGAGCGAGGTTAACCATTTACCTAATGGTTCCCTACCACTCAGTGGGAGGTAATAAAGTTCCTCCTGCCCCAGGCTGCCACACTTACTGGCAGAAACTGGCTGAATAGAAAATATCTGGGAGTATTTTTAAGTACACAATCTGGTCCTGATAAGTAGTTATCTCCATAAAGCCATCTAATATTACATTTTATTGAATCTTTTCAAAAGCACACTTGGAAATCTCAAGTTTGGAAGTGAGGGGGGTGGGTGAGTAAGCCAAGACATCAGAAATCTATTATATGGGCAAATATAATATCAACCTCAGTAGTAGATATGTATGAAGGCCCACACATTGGAAATATAGCTTGGAAAGTGTAGACAGTTCCTACCCACATCTGTATAGCAAGTGTGTGGGGAAACAGTCTATATGCAAGTTGGTAAGAAATAACCTCGAGCCCGGAGGAAGATGGCGGAAGAGTAAGACGCGGAGATCACCTTCCTCCCCACAGATACATCAGAAATTCATCTACACGTGGAACAACTCCTACAGAACACCTACTGAACGCTGACAGAAGACCTCAGACCCCCCCAAAAGGCAAGAAACTCCCCACATACCTGGGTAGGGCAAAAGAAAAAAAGAATAAACAGAGACAATAGGATAGGGACGGGACCTGCACCAGTGGGAGGGAGCCGTGAAGGAGGGAAGGTTTCTACACACTACAAGCCCCTTCGCGGGCGGAGACTGCAGGTGGCGGAGGGGGAAAGCTTCGGAGTAGCGGAGGAGAGCACAGCAACAGGGGTGCGGAGGGCAAAGCGGAGAGATTCTGGCACAGAGGACCGGTGCCCTCAGGCACACACCAGCCCGAGAGGCTTGTCTGCTCGGCCGCTGGGGCGGGCGGGGCTGGGAGCTGAGGCTCGGGTATCGGCTTTCAGTCGGAGCGCAGGGAGAGGACTGGGGCTGGCGGCAGGAAGAGAGCCTGAAGGGGTTAGTGCACCACGGCTAGCCCGGAGGGAGTCCGGGGAAAGGGTCTGGAGCTGCTGAAGAGGCAAGAGACTTTTTTCCCTTTTGTTTCCTGGTGCGCGAGGAGAGGGCATTAAGAGGGCTGCTTGGAGAAGCCCGGGAGACAGGCGCGAGCCGCGGGTAAGGCGCGGACCTCGGAGACGGGCGTGGGCCGCCGCCGCCGCCGCCGCCGCCGCCGCCGCCGCCGCCGCCGCCGCCGCCGCCACCCGCCGCCGCCGCGGGGCCTGTGTGCGAGTGCGGGTCACTGTCCGCCCCGCCTTCCAGGGGGCCTGTGCACCCCGCCACTGCCGGGGTCCCGAGACCCGGGGACGGCTTTCCCGGGAAAGCGCACGGAGCGCCACGGGCTGCTGCAACGTCACGCCGGCCTCTGCTGCCGCAGGCCCACCCCACACTGCGCGCCCCGCCCTCCCCTCTGCCTGAGTGAGCCAGAGCCCCCGAATCAGCGGCTCCTTTAAACCCGTCCTGTCTGAGCAAAGAACGGACGCCCTCCGGCGACCTACGTGCAGAGGCGGGGCCAGGTCCAAGGCTGAGACCCGGGAGCTGTGAGAGCAGAGACAGGGAAATCTCTCTGTGCAGCATCGGAGGCAGCGGATTAAAGCTCCACGGTCCATTTGATGTGCCCTGCGTCTGTGGAGTGCATGAATGGACAGCGAATCATCCCAAATTGAGGAAGTGGACTTTGAGGACAAGATTTAAGACTTTCCCCCCTTTTCCTCTTTTTACAACGAATTATTCCAAATTAAGGAGGTGGACTTAGAGAGCAAGATTTCAGACTTCTCGCCCTTTTCCTCTATTTACAACGAATTATCCCAAATTGAGGAGGTGGACTTGGAGAGCAAGATTTTTGATTTTTCCCCCTGCTCTCTTTTTGTGAATGTGTATGTGTAATCTTCTGTGTAAGATTCTCTCTGTATAGCTTTGCTTCCACCATATGTCCCAGGGTTCTATCGGTCCGTTATTTTTTTTTCAAAAATTACTTTCTAATTTTAATAACGCTACTATATTTCTTGCTTTATTCTATTTTACTTTACCTGCTCTTTCTTTTTTTACTACCTTCCCTTCCTCCCTCGCTCCCTCCACTCCTCCTTTCCTTCTTTCTTTTTCTTTCCTCCCTCCCTCCCTCCCACCCTTCTTCTTTCCACTTTCTTTTTCTTTCCTTCCTCCCTCCCTCCCACCCTTCTTCTTTCCACTTTCTTTTTCTTTCCTTCCTCCCTCCCTCCCTCCTGTCTTTCTTTCTTTCCTTCCTCCTTCCCTCCCTCCTTTATTTCCTTCTTTCTTTCCATCCTTCCTCCCTCCCTCCCTCGTTTCTTTCTTTCTTCCTTCCTTTCTTCCCTTCTTCCTTTCTTTCCTTCTCTCTTTCTTTCTTCTACTAATTCTTTCTTTCTACTTTTTCTCCCTGTTATTCTGAGCCGGGTGGATGAAAGGCTCTTGGTGCTACAGCCAGGAGCCAGTGCTGTGCCTCTGAAGTGGGAGAGCCAACTTCAGGACACGGGTCCACAAGAGACCTCCCAGCTCCACATAATATCAAGCAGCGAAAATCTCCCAGAGATCTCCATCCCAACACCAGCACGCAGCTTCAGTCAACGACCAGCAAGCTACAGTGCGGGTCACCCTATGCCAAGCAACTAGCAAGGCAGGAACACAACCCCACCCATTAGCAGAGAGGCTACCTAAAAACATAATAAGGCCATAGGCACCCCAAAACACACCACCAGACATGGACCTGTCCACCAGAAAGACAAGATCGAGCCTCAACCACCAGAACACAGGCATTAGTCCCCCCCACCAGGAAGCCTACACAATCTACTGAAACAACCTTAGCCACTGGGGTCAGACACCAAAAACAACGGGAACTACGAATCTGCAGCCTGCAAAAAGGAGACCCCAAACACAGTAACATAAGCAAAATGAGAAGACAGAAAAACACACAGCAGGTGAAGGAGCAAGATAAAAACCTACCAGACCTAAGAAATGAAGAGGTAATAGGCAGTCTACCTGAAAAAGAATTCAGAATAATGATAGTAAAGCTGATCCAAGATTCTATTTCCAAGATCCATAATCGTGGAAATAGAATAGACACAATGCAAGAAACAGTTAACAAGGACCTAGAAGAACTAAAGATGAATCAAGCATCGATTAAAAACACAATAAATGAAATGAAAAATACTCTAGATGGGATCCATAGCAGAATAACTGAGGCAGAAGAACGGATAAGTGAGGTGGAAGATAAAATAGTGGAAATAACTGCTGCAGAGCAAAATAAAGAAAAAAGAATGAAAAGAACAGAGGACAGTCTCAGAGACCTCTGGGACAACATTAAACGCACCAACATTCGAATTATAGGGGTTCCAGAAGAAGAAGAGAAAAAGAAAGGGACTGAGAAAATATTTGAAGAGATTATAATTGAAAACTTCCCCAATATGGGAAAGGAAATAGTGAGTCAAGTCCAGGAGGCACAGAGAGTCCCATACAGAATAAATCCAAGGAGAAATACACCAAGACACATATTAATCAAACTGTCAAAAATTAAACACAAAGAAATCATATTAAAAGCAGCAAGGGAAAAACAACAAATAACACACAAGGGAATCCCCATCAGGTTAACAGCTGATCTCTCAGCAGAAACTCTACAAGCCAGAAGGGAGTGGCAGGACATAATTAAAGTGATGAAGGAGAGAAACCTGCAACCAAGATTACCCTACCCAGCAAGGATCTCATTCAGATTTGATGGAGAAATTAAAACCTTTACAGACAAGTAAAAGCTGAGAGAGTTCAGCACCACCAAACCAGCTTTACAACAAATGCTAAAGGAACTTCTCTAGGCAAGAAACACAACAGAAGGAATATACCTACAATAACGAACCCAAAGCAATTAAGGAAATGGGAATAGGAACATACATATCAATAATTACCTTAAATGTAAATGGACTAAATGCTCCCACCAAAAGACACAGAGTGGCTGAATGGATACAAAAACAAGACCCATATATATGCTGTCTACAAGAGACCCACTTCAGACCTAGAGACACATACAGATTGAAAGTAAGGGGATGGAAAAAGATATTCCATGCAAATGGAAATCAAAAGAAAGCTGGAGTAGCAATTCTTATATCAGACAAAATAGACTTTAAAATAAAGACTATCAGAAGAGACAAAGAAGGACACTACATAACGATAAAAGGATCGATCCAAGAAGAAGATATAACAATTGTAAATATTTATGCACCCAACATAGGAGCACCTCAATACATAAGGCAAATACTAACAGCCATAAAAGGGGAAATCGACAGTAACACAATCATAGTAGGGGACTTTAACACCCCACTTTCACCAATGGACAGATCATCCAAAATGAAAATAAATAAGGAAACACAAGCTTTAAATGATACATTAAACGAGATGGACTTACTTGATATTTATAGGACATTCCATCCAAAAACAACAGAATACACATTTTTCTCAAGTGCTCATGGAACATTCTCCAGGATAGATCATATCTTGGGTCACAAATCAAGCCTCGGTAAATTTAAGAAAATTGAAATTGTATCAGGTATATTTTCCGACCACAATGCTATGAGACTAGACATCAATTACAGGAAAAGATCTGTAAAAAATACAAACACATGGAGGCTAAACAATACACTACTCAATAACGAAGTGATCACTGAAGAAATCAAAGAGGAAATTAAAAAATACCTAGAAACAAATGACAATGGAGACACGACGACCCAAAACCTATGGTATGCAGCAAAAGCAGTTCTAAGGGGGAAGTTTATAGCCATACAGTCCTAGTTAAGAAACAGGAAACATTTCGAGTAATCAACCTGACTCTGCACCTAAAGCAATTAGAGAAAGAAGAACAAAAAAACCCCAAAGCTAGCAGAAGGAAAGAAATCATAAAGATCAGATCAGAAGCTCAAATCAGAAATAAATGAAAAAGAAATGAAGGAAACGATAGCAAAGATCAACCAAACTAAAAGCTGGTTCTTTGAGAAGATAAACAAAATTGACAAACCATTAGCCAGACTCATCAAGAAAAGAAGGGAGAAGACTCAAATCAATAGAATTAGAAATGAAAAAGGAGAAGTAACAACTGACACTGCAGAAATACAAAAGATCATGAGAGATTACTATAAGCAACTCTATGCCAATAAAATGGACAACCTGGAAGAAATGGACAAATTCTTAGAAATGCACAACCTGCCAAGACTGACTCAGGAAGAAATAGAAAATATGAATAGACCAGTCACAAGCACTGAAATTGAAACTGTGATTATAAATCTTCCATCAAACAAAAGCCCAGGACCAGATGGCTTCACAGGTGAATTCTATCAAACATTTAGAGAAGAACTAACACCTATCCTTCTCAAACTCTTCCAAAATATAGCAGAGGGAGGAACACTCCCAAACTCATTCTACGAGGCCAACATCACCTTGATACCAACACCAGGCAAGGATGTCACAAAGAAAGAAAACTACAGGCCAATATCACTGATGAACATAGATGCAAAAATCCTCAACAAAATACTAGCCAACAGAATCCAACAGCACATTAAAAGGATCATACACCATGATCAAGTGGGGTTTATTCCAGGAATGCAAGGATTCTTCAATATACGCAAATCAATCAATGTGATGCACCATATTAACAAGTTGAAGGAGAAAAACCATATGATCATCTCAATAGATGCAGAGAAAGCTTTTGACAAAATTCAACACCCATTTATGATAAAAACCCTGCAGAAAGTAGGCATAGAGGGATCTTTCCTCAACATAATAAAGGCCATATATGACAAACCCACAGCCAACATTGTCCTCAATGGTGAAAAACTGAAACCATTTCCACTAAGATCAGGAAAAAGACAAGGCTGCCCACTCTCACCACTCTTATTCAACTTAGTTTTGGAAGTTTTAGCCACAGCAATCAGAGAAGAAAAGGAAATAAAAGGAATCCAAATTGGAAAAGAAGAAGTAAAGCTGTCACTGTTTGCAGATGACATGATACTATACATAGAGAATCCTAAAGATGCTACCGAAAAACTACTAGAGCTGATCAATGAATTTGGTAAAGTAGCAGGATACAAAATTAATGTACAGAAATCTCTGGCACTCCTGTACACTAATGATGAAAAATCTGAAAATGAAATCTAGAAAACACTCCCATTTACCATCACAACAAAAAGAATAAAATATCTAGGAATAAACCTACCTAAGGAGACAAAAGACCTGTATGCAGAAAATTATAAGACACTGATGAAAGAAATTAAAGATGATACAAATAGATGGAGAGATATACCATGCTCCTGGATTGGAAGAATCAACATTTTGAAAATGACTCTACTACCCAAAGCAATCTACAGATTCAATGCAATCCCTATCAAACTACCACTGGCATTTTTCACAGAACTAGAACAAAAAATTTCAAAATTTGTTTGGAAAAACAAAAGGCCCCCAATAGCCAAAGCAATCTTAAGAACGAAAAACGGCGCTGGAGGAATCAGGCTCCCTGACTTCAGACTATACTACAAAGCTACAGTAATTAAGACAGTCTGGTACTGGCATAAAAACAGAAAGATAGATCAGTGGATCAGGATAGAAAGCCCAGAGATAAACCCACGCACATATGGCCAACTTATCTTTGATAAAGGAGGCAGGAATGTACAGTGGAGAAAGGACAGCCTCTTCAATAAGTGGTGCTGGGAAAACTGGACAGGGACATGTAAAAGTTTGAGATTAGATCATTCCCTAACACCATACACAAAAATAAGCTCCAAATGGATTAAAGACTTAAATGTAAGGCCAGAAACTATCAAACTCTTAGAGGAAAACTTAGGTAGAACACTCTATGACATAAATCACAGCAAGATCCTTTTGGACCCACCTCCTAGAGAAATGGAAATAAAACCAAAGATAAACAAATGGGACCTAATGAAACTTCAAAGCTTTTGCACAGCAAAGGAAACCATAGACAAGACCAAAAGACAACCCTCAGAATGGGAGAAAATATTTGCAAATGAAGCAACTGACAAAGGATTAATCTCCAAAATTTATAAACAGCTCATGCAGCTCAATAGCAAAAAAACAAACAACCCAATCCAAAAATGTGCAGAAGACTTAAATAGGCATTTGTCCAAAGAAGATATACAGACTGCCAACAAACACATGAAAGAATGCTCAACATCATTCATCATTAGAGAAATGCAAATCAAAACTACAATGAGATATCATCTCACACCAGTCAGAATGGCCATCATCAAGAAATCTAGAAACAATAAATGCTGGAGAGGGTGTGGAGAAAAGGGAACACTGTTGCACTGCTGGTGGGAATGTGAATTGGTACAGCCACTATGGAGAACAGTATGGAGGTTCCTTAAAAAACTACAAATAGAACTACCATATGACCCAGCAATCCCACTAGTAGGCATATACCCTGAGAAAACCATAATTCCAAAAGAGACATGTACCAAAATGTTCATTGCAGCTCTATTCACAATAGCCCGGAGCTGGAAACAACCTAAGTGTCCATCATCGGATGAATGGATAAAGAAGATGTGGCACATATATACAATGGAATATTACTCAGCCATAAAAAGAAACGAAACTGAGCTATTTGTAATGAGGTGGATAGACCTAGAGTCTGTCATACAGAGTGAAGTTAGTCAGAAAGAGAAAGACAAATACCGTATGCTAACACATATATACGGAATTTAAAAAAAAATGTCATGAACAACCTAGGGGCAAAACGGGAATAAAGACACAGACCTACTTGAGAATGGACTTGAGGATATGGGGAGGGGGAAGGGTAAGCTGTGACAAAGCAAAAGAGAGGCATGGACATATATACACTACCAAACGTAAGGTAGATAGATAGTGGGAAGCAGCCGCAGAGCACAGGGAGATCAGCTTGGTGCTTTGTGACCGCCTGGAGGGGTGGGATGGGGAGGGTGGGAGGGAGGGAGATGCATGAGGGAAGGGATGTGGGAACAGATGTATATGTATGACTGATTCACTTTGTTATAAAGCAGAAACTAATAAAAAAAAAACAAATAACCTCTATGTGCAGCAAAATACGCACTCACAAAACATGTCATTCTAGTGTCAGAAAATGTCAACAGATAATTGTTCTCTTTCTTGCCTGACTTTCATATGCATCACACCCTCACTTACAGTATGTTGGCACTTGCCTTAATCTGGAAAAATCTGAATTCCAGAGTTTGTTGGAAAAGAAATGCTGTTTCAGTAGTTTTAAGAATGTACTTATCTGTGTATTTCAGTAAACTCATTTGTATTTTGAATTTTTTTTAAATTGAGGTAACACTTGTTTATATCATTATGTATATTTCATGTGGACAACATTATATTTTGACTTCTGTTTACACTACAGTGTGCTCACCAATAGTTTAGTTTCCATCCGTCACCATACTGTGGAGCCCTTCAACCATTTTGCCTAACCCCTTAACCCCCTTCCCCTCTGGTAACCACTACTCTGTTCTCTGTATCTATGTATTTGTTTTTGTTTGGTTCAATTTGTTCATTTTTTTTTTTCGATTCTACATATGAGTGAAATCATATGATATTTGTCTTTCTCCATCTGACTTATTTCATTTAGCATAATACCCTCAAGGTCTATTATGTTGTCACAAATGGCAAGATGTTATCCTTTTTTATGGCTGAGTAATATTCCATTATGTATTCCATTCCATTATACAGACACACACACACATATACACATATATACATATACATATATATACCACTTCTTTTTTATCCATTTATCTGGGGATGGGCAAGATATAGACTGTTTCCATATCTTGGCTACAGTAAATAATGCAGCAATGAACATAGGGGTGCATATATATCTTTTTAAATTAGTGCTTTTGTATTACTTGGATAAATACCCAGAAGTGAAATAGGATCATATGGTAGTTCTAGTCTTTGTTTCTTTGAGGAAACTCCATACTGTTTTCCACAGTGGCTGCACCAATTTTCATTCTTACCAACAATGTATGAGCATTCCCTTCCCTCCACATCCTCCCCAAAATTTATCATTTCTTGTCTTTTTATAATAGCTATTCTAATGGGCATGAGGTTATATCTCATTGTGGTTTCGATTTGCGTTTCCCAAATAATCAGTAATTTTGAACATCTTTTCATGTGCCTGTTGGCTATCTGCATGTCTTCTTTGGAAAAACGTCCATTCAGATCCTCTGCCCATTTTTAATTGGGTTATTTGTCTTTTGTTGTTGAGTTGTATGAGTTTTTTATACATTTTGTACAATAACCCCTTTCTGGATATGTGCCTTGCAAATATCTTCTCCCATTTGGTAGGTTGTCCTTTTGTTTTATTGAGGGTTTTCTTTGTTGTGCAGAAACTTTTTAGTTTGATGTAGCCCCATTTGTTTATTTTTGCTTGCTTCCCTTGCGTGAGGAGACATATCCAGCAAGATATTGCTATGACTTATGTCAAAGAGTGTACTGACTTTATTTATTTCTAGGATTCTTGTGGTTTCCATTCTTACCTTTAAGTCTTTAATCCATTTTTTGTTCAGTTTTGTATATAATATAAGAAAGTGGCCCAGCATCATCCTTTTGCCTGTAGCTGTCCAGGACTTTTTTAAATTTTTCCTTTTATTTCTTCACTGACCCAGTGGTTGTTCAGTAGCATATTCTTATAGTCTCCACGTATTTGTGATTTTTCAAGCTTTCTTCATGTAGTTGATTTGTGGTTTTATACCACTGTAATCTAAATTTAACAATAAGTTGCTCATCCTTAAATATGGATTTATTTGAGGTTATTCCAGCCATTTTATAATCTAATTTAAATTCTTAATTTTCTTCTCAGTGATATAAAATATAGGTCTCAGTGTATTTCTTAACCAAAGATATATCAATTCCACTGAGATTTCTACTGTTTCCCTGTTTTCACTGCATTTCTAAATGTTTTTCATCTTTCTACTTGACTTACTTTTTTCTTTCTTTCCTTTTTTCTCTTTGTTGTATTTTTTGAGGAACATCTTAAAATTGAACTGAGATGATTTAAATGAAGAATGTCAAAGCCAATTATGGATTTACTGGAAATGACAATTGAAGATTTGATAGCTATGATTTAATAGGACTTCTCCCTCACAAAGTGCATGCATTTTTTCCAATTGTTCTCATTATGAAGATGGCACAACTTCTCTATAATTGACTTATTTTATAGGAGAGATGATGAGCTGAACCAAAGGACTAACTGCTTTCATCATTGTCAAGTCACCACATATATTCCCCTGAAAAGAGGGAAATAGCCTACTGAATTGGTTTGAAGGAGAGATTAATAGGGAATTAGGGCTTGGTCTGGTCTGATGGCCAGTGTAGTAAATGCTGGGACCCAGTCTGCTGTAGTAGTGAATGACCAACAAATGAAATGGTTGCATTACTACTCTTAGATTGTTCGTTGAACTCCATACCTACCAGAAGCCAAGGGAGAAAAGACTACTGACTGCTAAAGATCACAAACTTTTAGCAAACATGCATGTGTACATGTGACCAAAACATTTTGGCCAATGAGTTCACCTAAAACAAAGCTCCTATTTCATGTACATAGAGTACATTTCATTCACTTCAAAGTTTGGAAAGAGTATGGGGCTGAGACCCAGAAGATCTGCGTCCAGTCTGGCCCTGCTAATAGCTAGCTGTGTGACTCCTGGTTTGATAGTGTCTACCTCTCCAGGAGTTGCATCCATGGCACAACTATTGGGAGAGGGAAGGCATTAGAGCCTGGGAGGTAGAAACTTTGATTTCCCTTTTTGGTTGTTGGTCTGTCAGAAAAAGATGTTCATCATCCTGAACCCTCCCCTGTGCCTCCCTTTTTCTCAATTTCACCTACCCCCCATATCTTTCCTTTGCTATCCATAAACACAGAATTCTAAAGTGATAGGCTTTCAGGATATATCACACTAATACATCATCAACATTGTCATTATGATGTATTAACACAATGCATCATCATAGACCTGTCAGAGTCGTGATTTATGACTCAAAAATGTGTTGTAGTGTAGCAAGGCATCAGGGACCCAACTGACTGAATACTTGTTTATTTTTACACTTAAGGGCTTTGAAAGTAAGTTTCACACTACTTCTCCTCAAAGAAGAATTAGGGGAAGACTTTGAAAGGAGGGCTCCATTTCAAAACACTGTAGGGGCCAGTGGGTCACAATTAAGATATAAAGGTTTATGTTTTCCCATACCAATTTAAGTTCAGAATCAAACTTCCCCACGTCAAGTCATTTGGCTCCCACTGAAGAAATCTAGCCTTTCCATGACTTTCCACCCCTCTATTTAGAACTCCCTTAATAGTAAAGTGTGAGAGGTGTGGTAGGAAAGGTATACATTAGAGGCTTTCTTTTACTGCCAAAAGCAATAAGGATAATGTTATATTTTATGAGAGTAATAAATGTGATTATGCAGGGAAAATCTGCTTGTGAAGTAGCTGGGTGCTGGCATTACACATTTTCTTTCTGAGCATTAAGTTCTTTCATAATGTCCTTGTCAAAGTATTAAGCACATACTGCATGAAGAGCATTGAGCATGGTGCCAAGAGAAAGGCAGAAGAGGTGGAACCATTGCAGAGAAAGAAAGAAAGAAGGGAATTAAAGCCAGCTAAGAAGAAATATTGTATCACTTGAATTATGATAACCCCTTGGAAATGACTGAGATGGAAGAAGATTCATCAGGAAAGGCTTCTGGAAAAGATGAGTCATGGGGCAAAGTTGGAAGGACGGACGCTGGGGAAGAGACGAGAGGGATGTCTGATTGTCCCCAACTCTAGGATAATATTTCTTTCCAGAATACAGTCATTCCTTGGCATCTGCGGTGGATTGGTTCCAAGACCCCTGCAGATACCCAAAGCCATGGATGCCCTACATAAAATGGCGGTGTACAGTCAGCCACTGGAATTGGCATCTCTACACTTGACCCCACTTGCTCCCTAGAGCCTGGTTTCTTAAGAACTAAAGGCATATTAAATCTGGAGTCTGTGAACTTGGATTGACTCAGGTCCTTTCAGCCTCTTCTGCATAGCCCACCTCCACCCTTCAATTTGTCTAGACAGCAGCATTATCACTTTCACAAATGGCAAAATCTTCAATCATCAGAAATGTAGAAAGTGCCTTTGGCCAAATGTTATTATCAGATCCAAGGACCTAGGGCACAGCCCCGAACTTGACAGATCAGAGCAAATGTCACCTTAAGGATATCTGTACACTATGACACACTTTTTCTTATTGCAAAAGAAAAAATACTTAGTGTAATTACAGCCGGGCCTGGTTCGTCCAGGCTTATTCATCCCCATGTCTGGGGAGCCGGAAATGTAACTAGCAAAGAATTCACCAACAGGAGAGGCAGGGAATTTGCCAAGCGTTTGTTAATCTAAGGGTTTACTTTTTTATCCAAATGTAAAGGGAGTTTGCAAACTGGTTCAGATTAACCTGGTAAGTTGTATATTTTATTAACTTTAAAACATTTTTTAAAACCCTTTTCACATTAAAAAAAAGTACTTAGAGTTAGACAGGGCCGGTGAGGGTGAAGGAAGGTTGTCTGCTTAATAAAGTTAAAAGGAGAGATGCGTCAGCAGCTTCATTTCCACTTTCTGGTTTCAGCCAGAAACAGCTGCAAGATGTCTCTTCTAACTCAAGCCTTTTTATGATTTTTACTAACTTCTTATTCAAAAATGTCTTTTATTGATTTTCTAAGGAATCTTACCACTATGGAGAGAAGAAAGAACATATATGAACATTTTATGCCTCATTCACCATCACAGGTGAATCAAAATCTTCAAGATAATTTGGTTATTGGCTTCAGGTATTTCTGTTGACTTTTTATATTTTCCAGAAAAGCAAAATTACCCAGTTTTCCCATGTATCCTACATTCTAATCACTGAAATGGCTGCCATGATTGAAATTCATCATTGGAGCCCTATTGTCCCCAAGATAACATCTAAGCTCCTGGGCATGGATTCAGATATCTTCATGAACTAGTCTTTCTTTACCTCTCTACCTGTATCCTCCATTATTTCCATGCCTTAAATTCTAAATTCTTGCCATAATGAACTATCGACTATTTCATACTTTGTCAGACTCTCCCTTGTCTCCAAGCCTTGCTCGGGCTGTTCCCTCCATCCTTCTTGCTGCAGCTTCCTCACATTTTGTCTGGCTCACTCCTCATCCTCTAGGTCTCAACTTGGGCATCATCTCTCCCAAGATGCTTTCCTCATCATCTTAAGACAAGGGCTAGCTGCCCCACCTGTGTGCTATCATGCCAAAACTTGCCAGGATGACTGATTTTTCCATAGTACTTATCACACTGTCGTGGAATCATCATACTTGTACTTGTGTCCCTGACCACACAATCGGCCCTTCAGATGTATCTGAATCTCAGTTATATCTCCCAGAATCTAACATGGTGTCTGAAATATTCATCCCTCGTATAAATATTTGTTGAATAAACGAGCACAAATAAATAAATATAATATGTATATCGATTCCATGTCCTGGTGCAAACCTTGCATTAATTTACATGACTTCTTAAGTATATTAAATTATTTTAAACCCTTTACACATTAACAAGATCCCTTATCTTCACTCCAACACAAAGCCTTAGACATAGCAAGTGCTCAATCAGTATTAAACAATTGACTAATGAATAGAAGCTCTTTGTGCCCAAAGGAATAATAGACATCTTTGTTATGCAAAGCCAGAGACCATGCCTAGCCTAGTACCCCATGTTGTTGCTGTTTGTATCATGTTGGAATTCTTGATTACTGAAACACTAAAATTCTTTTTTTTTTTTTTTTTTTTTTCAGTTAAGCCAACTTAGACATAGGCTCCTTGGGCATTTACCGTCTTGATCAAAAATTGGTTCATCATAAGGAAGACTTTGGTCTAGTGCAGTGTATATTTTAAGAGACCCCAGGAAAAGGCACAGTTATCCCTTTATTGACCCTCTTAAACTCACTGGCTTTAAATGTCTAATGAGTGTTTTACCATTTGAGTTTAGGGCTTTGATCTCCATAAAAATGTTGATGGCCCCTGGCAGAGAGGTTCTTAGTCTGCTTAGTCACCAAGACCCTGACATTGGCAACAACACTCTAACCTCTCTTGAATGATCTTAGATGGATTTGTATCTCGATTAAGACCCTTTGAAGGCTAGACAATTAATCCAGTAGCTGGCAATGTCTGCAAAGCCACGACCTCATAAAACCGTCTGGCCAAGAGCAGAGTCTAAGGAAACAGAATTGGGTTGGGTAAGATTTGACAGGGGGAGGATTCTGGGAGAATGCTGGGATGATTGCCCTGACCAAGTGTGGTGCTGTTAAAGCCCATGAGCACCTAGTGAGCAGTCTGGGGATACTGATGTCTGGAGTAGAGTCAGATCTTGAAGGGTGAAGAAAAAAAGAAGAAGGGAGAGGAGAATCAAACACAAGGTACACAAACTTTACAGATTTTCCCTCTAACTATGCCTCAACCAGAAGTGGCATTTGGGAAACACAGTCATGTTAACCCTGGTAACCATAACTACCTTCAGCTAACATAAGGGTATCTTAGTAGCTCAGTGGAAAGAGTGGAGACATTTGAATCAGAAAGATTCAGGCTCCCTTTTGTAGTTAGGTGATCTTGGACAGGTCATCTCAAAGGCTCAGTTTCTTTGTCCATAAATAGGAATTGCGGTGCTTATGTCATAAGCCATTCTTAGGATTAGAAGTAATATATGCCTGGCAAATAGTGGGTGTTTAGTAAGTTTCCTTCCCCTTCAACAGGATTGCAATGCCTTTTCAGTTTGGCATTTAATTCTGAGTTATCATCACCTTTGGCCAATAGAATGTTTTTCGAGCCTTTTTATATAACAGGAGAGGAGAAACAGGGAATATCCATAATTGAAACCTCTTTGATTTAGAGGTGCCCATTGCCAACACTATAAAGTGAGTTCCATGTTTCTCATGTCCAAGCCATAGGGAAAAAAAAGGTGAAAATTCAGCCAATTAGTTTTAAGTTCCCTCTATCTCCAAATATCCAGGTATTTAGCCATGTGGGAGAAACAGTATATGACTTGATGACTTTTTTATTTGTCATCCATATGGCTTGGCCATTTAGAGGAAGAGTAATCAGTATAGATACCTATGTCATTTTGAGTCTTCAGGTTTTCTCATCAATCTAGATCATGGGCCAAATTATTAACTCCCTCAGGAAGCACAAGCATATGTGTTTGTTAATACCCTAATGAGTCTTTTTGTTCTATTTCAGAGCAAGGTTCTTTAACAAGAAGGTTTTAAATAAATTTAGATTTTGTTAAGCTGCAATTAATCTATTTTGCTGACTTCAGTTGGACTATTTAAAAATTCTCTGAGTGATAATATTTTTCATGAATATCACTGTTTTTAAACTCATCTTATACTTTCTCAGCACTTTTGAGATGTCTCTTGCCAAATCACATGTAGAATTGCCAACATTTAAACAGGTTTTTTTCAGAGATGAGTCAGAGAAAAATTAATCAAAGATTTTGAAAGATGAAGGAACCTCAGGTTTTCTAGCCCAATCCTTCATTTAACAGATGAAGTTGAGACACAGAAGGGGTGAAATGATTTGCCCAAGGTCACACAAATAAAATATGACAAAGCAGAGATAAAAATCAGCCTTTCCAGTTCAGTCTCCTTCTTCCTAAAAAAGAATCAAAATTCTGAAAAGTTTGAAAGGAGCAGTAGCTAGCACAGTCATGACAAGCTACTGAAGGAAACTGGGACATGGGCTGCACCAAGGAACTGTTGACAGCAGTTTCAAAGAATATAGGGAAGTTGTTCATTAATAAGTAATGGTACATGCACCTCAGTGTTCAGATCAACACTATTCACAATAGCCAAGACATGGAAGCAATCTAAATGTCCATCGACAGATGAATGGCTAAAGAAGATGTGGTGTATGTATACAATGGAATATTACTCAGCCATAAGAAGGATGAAATAATGTCATTTGCAGCAACGTGGATGGACCTAGAGATTATCATACTAAGTGAAGTAAGTCACACAGAGAAGACAAATGTCATGTGATATCACTTATATGTGGAATCTAAAAAGTGATACAAATGAACTTATTTATAAAACAGAAACAGACTCACAGACATGAAAATCAAACTTATGGCTACCAAAGTGGAAAGGGTGCGGGAGATAAATTAGGAGTTTGGGATTAGCAGATACAAACTACTATATATAAAATAGATAAACATAAGGGTCCTACTATATAGCACAGGGAACTATATCCAATATCTTATAACAAACTGTAATGAAAAGAATCTGAAAAAGAATATGTGTGTGTATATATATATATATCTGAATCACTTTGCTGTACACCAGAAACTAACACTACATTGTAAATCGACTATACTTCAATTTAAAAAAACCAATGAATTTTAAAATCCGTAAGATTAAAGTTGGGAAAATTTTTGTTTTGTTTTGTTTTTGCCATACGCGGACCTCTCATTGTTGTGGCCTCTCCGGTTGTGGAGCACAGGCTCCGGACGTGCAGGCTCAGTGGCCATGGCTCACGGGCCCAGCCGCTCCACGGCATGTGGGATCTTCCTGGACCGGGGCACGAACCCGTGTCTCCTTCATTGGCAGGCGTACTCTCAACCACTGGGCCACCAGGGAAGCCGGGGAAAATTTTTTTTTTTAAGTAATGGTGAGCTAAAGAAAAGGAGCACATATGACAATTCTAGAATTCTTACTATATCTTACACTAATACAGTGGTTCACAGTTAGGGATGATTTTGTCCCCTAGGGGATATTTGTCATTGCCTTGAGAAATTTTTGGTTGTCACAATTTGGGTGTACGTCAGGGGAATGCTCCTAGCATCTAGTGAGTGGAAACCAAGGATGCTGTTAAAGATCCTAGAATGTGCAGGATCAATCCCTGCAACAAATAATAATCTGCCCAAAATGTCCATGGTAACAAGGTTGAGAACCCCTGGGCTAATAGTCCTCAACTTTATCAGAACCAACATCTACTTCTTATAACCACCTTTACTATCCTGAAATGAAATCCATAGGAATTATCTGCAGCCTCGACTAAATATAAAGGAGAAATAAAAGTATAATAGTTTATAAGAAAATTATCTATAGTTCAGTTTGTAAAACTCAGAGACAAGTACACTGGAAGGTGCTTGTACCTATTCATTGAATCATCACTAAGGATGCAACCTATGGAGGGCTGCTGGTGCATGTACCACAAATGATTTTGCTGCCAATGACATGACTTTCTGAAATGGTGAACAAATCTTAATAAAGCTTTGAACAAAATATGATAAAATAAAATCTCTCACTAATTTTCGTGTCAGTATATGTTAAAACCATGAAAAGATACTTTGTGCTTATATGTAAAACAGACTAGGTGTCTAGTGGGACGTCCAGAAGTCCTGCAGATCATGGGCAAGTGCTTATTCTACAGGACTCTCTAGCACATCACAGGGCATGTAGCATCCCTGACCCCCATCCAATAACTGCCAGCAACACATGCCAAATATTTTAACAATCTAAACCCACCCACACACATTTCTAAAATGCCTTCTGAGAAGGCAACACTTCCCCTTTTAAGCACCACCAATTTGGACAATAATGTAAATGTATATATATCATAAGTAAATTTAATAATTGACTTGGATATAAAACAGCTTTTTAAAGAGTAATTTTACTCTTTCCTTGGTAGGCCCTTCTTTGGTTTTAACAAAAAGCCAGATTGACTCCTAAAACTTCCTGTGCCCATATTCTTTTTTTCTTTTCTTTAAAAAGAAAATCACGTAACACCTATTTCACAATAATAAAAACTGGTGTTTTCTCTGATGACCTTATTTCTAAATATGTATATTTTTTCTCTAAAAATGTTTCTTTTTAATGAAAGAACTTCAGCTTTTATTTTTGATGAATTCACAATGCTTAGTTATGGATATGATAAGCAAAATATATAGCAACAACAAAACCATCCATTTTCTGAAAAACTGCATCTTAAATGAGCGATAAACGTAGTAATTTCTGTCCCATTAGAGTGGATGTGTGTGGATTCTGATGGTGCAGGGAAGAGGAATATTTCCACGCCATAATAAGATTTTACAACAGTGAAACCTCAGCAGTTGATTAACTTCTGTTCTTCAAGCCAAGACACTATTTAAAAACACCATATTGCTACTGATTCTCAAATCCTTAACTTATGTACAAATTGGAAGATTTAAGTGGTCATCTCATAGAATCTAAGGAAATGAGCTGGTGGAAGAGAAGAGAATATTTTCCAGGTCTTTTACTTATTCTTGACTAGATGGATTTAAATCTTACTAAAAATAAATCATTGACAACATCTTAAACCATGATCCAAACATGTATGTGTGTTTTAAAGTAGAAGGTAGAGATGGGAAAGTGGATGAGCTCGTGGGGTTTGTAGGTTATTTCTACTCATAATCCGTCATCTAGAGCCACATCAATTTTATCTGTTTTATTTGTATGTTTCCGAAAGATTTTGTTCCAACAAAACATTTCTCCATCTAAAAAAAATTGAAAACCACAGCTTTAAGGGAAATTAGGCAGCAGACATAAAGAAATATAATATAGGTCAAATTTCATCACAACAAATATTATTGTGACAAAATCTCTATATAGCAAAAGATTTCTGAGCCCTAGGCAATAACACATTCTTCTTAAGAAATATGCAATACAACAAAATCAAAGAATCTGGACAATCTTTTTATTACAATGGCCTTTGACCTGTATTCTTTGCTTGGTGGAAGAGTGAATCTGTCAGTTGGAATTCAGTGTTGTTAGTTTCCTCTAGGTATAACCATTTCCTTTTCTATCTGTTTGGTGTCTGCCAAATGTTTATAGTGAAATAAAAGACCTGAGTGGGGCTTCCCTGGTGGCACAGTGGTTGAGAGTCTGCCTGTCGATGCAGGGGACGTGGGTTCGTACCCCGGTCCGGGAAGATCCCACATGCTACGGAGCGGCTGGACCCGTGAGCCATGGCCGCTGAGCCTGAGTGTCCGGAGCCTGTGCTCCGCAACTGGAGAGGCCACAACAGTGAGAGGCCCGCGTACTGAAAAAAAAAGAAAAAAAAAAAAGACTTGAGTGGTTAAAAAGTCACACCTAGAAGTGTGCCCTAAAACTCCTAATTACTATTCAACTTTGGTGCCAAGAACAAGAGGAATGATAATCATAAAAGGAACATCGAGACCCCATATGATAGGGAGAGCTGGTTGCCACCCAATGTCCATTTTCTCCCTCTTCCTTGTTATCCAAAACCTGATTTTACCTGTATACATTAGCAACTGACATACAGCCTACTTTCCCCAGCCTCCCTTGATATTAAATATGGCTAACGAAATATAAAAATGTGGGGTGGGTTTTCAGAGAAGGTCACTTAAAAGGAATAGTCTAAGCAAAGAAGAGCTGTCATCTTCCTTCCTGTTTCTAGAAGTCAGTGATAATGTCTAGAATTTCCTCTGCCATCTGGAAAAATTCATTATCCTTGAAGATGAAAGCCATGTGTTATGAAGCAGAAAAAAACAGAAAAATCTTGAATTCCTGGTGCGTTTGGAGAGCCACCCAACAGCCCTGGATTGCCTATCTCTGAACCACTATTGCAGGAAAGAATAAATACTTGTTTGATTTATCCTCTAGAATTGGGATTCTGTTACTAGCAGCCAAATATAAATGGTATATCATCCTATCCTAACCAGTATATCCTTCTTTTCCATATACTTTGGGATTATATTGCTTGTATTTTTCTATTCAGTCAAAGTATACCATGTGCCTTTATTATGTACCAGGACCTGTACTGAGACTTAAGGTTTTAGTAACAGAAATAAGTAAGACATGCACCTTTCTTTCATGGAAATATCTCTAATTCCAGTCATTCTAATAGGCAACATAATATCCTTAATGGAGATTATAGGGCCACACTAAAAAAATGCCTTAAAATTCTGAGTTTCTTTCATGTTAGTTTTATTTTTTAACAATCTACAATTGTTTTCAGGTTCATTGAGGTAGGATTGATACAATAAGCTGCACATTTTTTAAGGCCATAATTTGATAAGGTTTGAAATGTGCATACACCCACGGAATCATCGTCACAATCAAGATAGTAAATATATCCATCACCCCTATGCATTTTCTTGTGTCGTTGCAAAGTCCTTCCCATCCACACTTCCCACCTCCAATCCCATCCTCAGGCCAACATTAATCTGCTTTGTATAAATGTGCTAGTTTTTTTTTTTTTTTTTTTACCAACAGTTCTGATGGAAAGGCACATGGCTATATACTCGCATGTTTTGCTCAGTCTAGAGAGCTCATCTGTTTTCCAGATTTCTAAGATGGCAAGCTATTCTGTTATTGTTTGTTTTCTATAATTTATAGGACTATATCTCAGGTTAGCTACATATGGATAAGAAAGGAGGAATCCTTGATGTTCATCTTTTCAATTGTATGCGTGATCAATGATAAATATTTTTATTTGTAGGTATGGATGGATACCAAGGTGAGACTTACACATATCACATGACTGCTGGAACAGGGAAGTTACTAACAAGGATTTCCATTTAATTCAGAATTCTCCTTGGATTCTAGACTCTCTATTTGTATCTGAGGGCATAAAGAGAGGGAGTGCACATACGCACACACACACATGCACACAACATTAACTTTTTAAAATAATTTCAAATATTACAAATATAAGGAGCTTTTATGGTATCATACGTTTTTCCTTAATGATTTCAACTTGTATCGTTGACATACAAATTAACTCTTGGTTCGACTTATAAGAAGCCAAAGATTTTGTGGTAATTGTGGGATAAAATTTCCCAAGATATCTTTGAGAGAAAGTACCTTTTTAAAGAAAAGGAATCCCTATACCACACAGTAAAGCTCTGGAAATTGAAAGACATCTAATTCCTATAGGTTTCTAGCTTTGAAGAGCTTGCACAGTTCCAGGTTAGGATACCCTATTTGAATGGATTTGACTCAAACTCATAAAACAACCCATCTCATGCGACGGGGGAAGCAACTTAAGAAAGCCTACTTGTAAGTTGCCATAGATCGTCATGTGTGACCCTACCTCCATGTGATTTCCTGCTTCTTCCAGGTCATTAGCCACTGATGACTGCTACTGATGGCTACACACCATAGACAAGGGGGGAAGAGTAAACTTTCAGAGTCCCTGTTCTCTAATATATTTCTCTTCCTACTCTTGGACCCCATTCTGAATTCCTCCAAGCAGTGTTCTTTAGTTAGATGTTTGGATTACACTCCCATGCTGCCAACAGCGCATCTGTTTTCTCTCTCCACTAACGAAATCAAATGTAGGTTGGAAACAGCTCATTGACTATGTAAGAAGATAGGTCCCTGCAAACCAGATCAGAGCCAAAACCATTAAGCCATTACGTTTCGTGTTCTCATGTTTTATAGCCCTCTTATTCACCCTCTGTGGTAGGAGGTTTTCTGACGTACTTCTGACCTCTCAGGGATAAGTCATTGGCATCTCAGCCCCGTGGCTGACCTTGTGGTCTGGGCTCATGTAGGAAACAAATTAGATGGTGTGATTTGAGGGGTGCTGGGAAATTCTCTCCTCCCACCTCCTTTTCCTACCACCCAGCCATCACTTTACCAAATATTTAGACTATCTCCCAGATCACTGATACCTGGTCACCAAGTCATCTTGAACTGTCAAGAGTACAAGTGGAATCCACACTGGAAATGTTGACCATTACATTAATATGATGCTACCCAATTAAATGAAAATTCACAAGTTAGAGAATGCTGATCATACCTCTTAAAACTGTTGGTAGCCTCTCAACTATTGCCACTTTTTTAATTCTTTCACAGTGACTTGCATTTAGAAAGTGCTCAGTAATTGTTTACTTGACAAAAAGAGATGGAGAAAAGAATGCATGAAACACAGACAGGTGAGCTCTCACTTAGCTTGCGAGACACACAGGGCCCTAACTATTTCCTGACTGAATGAATACCCTGTGTGATATTTGACCAAGCTTGTCATAAATTCTCTTCCAGTGAATTTCTAACCTTAGCTCTCTTAGTGTTCATAACGTCTTTCATGTTCCTCTTAGAGTTCTAATCTCTGAATTGCTCTGAACCCATGTGAGCAAAATAATAGGATTCCTATTTGAAAAATATAGTGTGTTCCAGTTCACTCAAGTCAAGGCAGTAGTAGGGTAGATGCAGGGACAGTGAGCTAGGAACTGAGATCTGGAGATTTGGAGAGCAATCTTTGCCATGCTGTTCTGAGGCCACCATTGATGGCAGCTATACAATTTATTGTTCCAACAGGACACTTTTGAGTGTGAAATGAAAGTGCTAAGAAAAATTAAGCTAGAGCAACAGGTGTACACTGAGCCAACCAGGACACAAGCTCACCTGCAAACTAGGCAAGTTAACTTCTCTGGGAACTTCAGTTTCATTATCTATAAAATTGAGTCAGAAAATATTACCTGCTTAGTTTCCTCAACTCTAAAGCATTGAGTCAAGAGCCAATCTTCATTTCTCATTCCTAGACTCTCAGCTACGTTTAAAATAGGAATACATACTTTCTCTGATTTTTCACTTCTCTTCCATGTCTATTCAATGGAAATTTCTGGCCACACAAAATCCTCTTAGAGATCAATTTCAAGGAAGTCAGTCTTTCTAATGGTCTGTCTCTAGGTGTAGAGCAGCTTTCAGCACTGCCAGAAATGTAGTTATCCAGAGAACATGTGGGTCACTATCTCCATGAACTATTCCCTGAATATATTTTTCTTTTAATTATAGCAGGAAAATAGTGATGAAAATGGTGATGGGAAGACTGTTGCAGGATATTTACTCTTCATAGCTGAGCTCAGTTCCAATTCCTTGGACTCCTTTTTTTCTAGAACTGCCTCATTTCCATTCATCACCATCTGTCAGCCATAATGATGCATTAAACAACTGTATTTTGAAATAGCCAGTAGTTTCCATATGGCCCTTCTTCCCAGCCAACAAGAAAAACAATTTATTCCTTACACATATATTATTTCACTTGATCCTCACATCAACTCTGCATGAAAATTAGATGATTCGGAGAAAACAAGTGACTTGTCTAAAGGGACATAGGTATCAAGCAGCAGTCAGAATTGGATTCCAGTCCAATTTTATTATGCCATGTTGTATCTCAAGAAATCCTGTGATGGATGAGGTAAAAAGACTGATCATGCTTAGGAATTTTTGCTTTATAAAATATTTAAATTATTTTTAAATACCAGAAATATGATAGTAAAAATGGCAAAAACAATATGGTCAGTTATGGTCCAGGTGTGAAATTCTTCTTATTCAGCAATTAATGATTCTTTCAACATGGTTGTCCTTTATCCACAGCTAAGGGGATGTTATAGATAACTCTTCGAAAAGATAAAAAGTCTTTCAGGATATTGGAACCAGCACTTGCAGATCATCCAATGCTGTTGCACCCTGATTTTTTTTAAAAAACACATTTCTCACTTAACCACGTATAAACAGACAGAACGGGAAAGAGTATTCAGTGTTGTAATTGCAGATTTAAAAAGAATGGGAATGGTTTCAATCCTTGAACTTTTAAAGGGCATATTAAATACCTCATTTTAAAAATGGTGAACAACTCGAGGGCTTTTACATGCTCATTAAGAGAAAGAAAGTTAATGAGACTAAAGACTCCCTGGAAAAATCCACTGGGCTATTTGAATGTATCTTCTTGTTCCTTATTAGGACAGCCAAGGAAACTGAGTTAGCCACCTCCCCAGAAAGACTTGGGATTGGAGTTCAAAATTTAGGTGCTTTAAATAATCACTCAGTATGCGCCAATCCACGTTAAATGCTGAAGTATTTATAAATATTTCTTTTAAATACACAAATTTTTAAGTTTACCCAGACAGGTGCAGGGATGTATCATGTGCCAACAAACTGTCAAAACTTTTGACGAAGAGTCATCAGGCTGCGGCAATGTTTTTAGAAGAGCACAGGTCTGTGTGACATAAAATCCAATGCCAGGGAAAATCGCCAGCTCCTTCTGCAGTAATTCATTTAAAAAAAAAGATTAAAAAAGAGTTTTCATCTTTCTGCAGACGTCATTTGCCTTGCGAAGTAATGTAGTCATGTAAACCATTACTATGCCTGACTTAGCCTTAAAAGCCTCTGGACCTAGTAAGTGATCAAGGTGTGGGAACCACAATTGAAATTCTGGTTCTCCAAGCAGGGTTAAGAGACTGACAAATTCAAGCAATCTTTGCCAAAGAACAGTAAAGCCACAAGAGATTGGAGTCAGAAGAGAGAGCACACCACTGCTCTTTTGAAGAGTCACAACTTAAAACAGGAAACAGAATAATTGTTTAAAGTGTTGTTGAAGCGTTAAATTCATTACATACTTGGAAGTAATCCCTCTTATAAGGTGCGTATAGTTTATGGACTGATTTTGATATTGTTTTGTACTTTTCTCAGCTTTAAGCAACAGGTTACCAGTATCAGAAATAGATATGCTCAAAGCTCTTGGGAGAGTTTCATGTTTATCAATCAGCCAATATTTACTACAGACTCAGTAAAGGCAAGGTGCTCTGCTAAGAATCAAAGGATTTTTTAATCACATGAGACAACAGCGATAGCAACAAAAATTGTGGTGTGACCTTGACCTTCAGAGTCCATCCTCTAGCTGGGGGAGTCAGATACCGACACCTACCAACATAACCCACAAGTACAAGGTAATAAAAGGTTAAGCACCCAATGGAACAGCTACATAACTGGTGGAGGAGTTCAGGTAAGGGATAGGTCACTTTAGGAAGGACTGATCAAGAAACTCTTTATATAAGAGGAAGGATTGAAAGTGTGCTCTGAAGACTGGCTAAGAATGTAAATAGAGAGGTAAAGAAAATAATTAGAGAGGTAAGGGGTACAATGTTGATAAGGGAAACAGCTGGGGTAAATGAGCAGATGTGAATAATGTATGATTTGAGTGGAGAGTTATGGTAGATGAGTTTGCTAATAGAGACAGAGAAGAAGAGAGTCTTTAATGCAGGTTAAGTAGTTTGGACTTTATAGGCATTAAAAGGGAAGATTTTTGAGCAGGAAAATATCTATAAATACATATATTAAATTAGCGTATGAGGTTCCAGTTGGATTTGAAATACAAAGGTTAAAGTTGAAGGTACCAGGTAAGAATTTATTCTAAGTCTTAGTCTGAGGTTATAATTCAAGAAATCAAAATTATGAAACCCTTAGGATGTCTGAAGCACCATAGTAGTTGCTCCACGACACAGAGAATTGAAAAACAAATCACTTACCTTTGAGAATTAGAAAAAATTACCCTGGAATATCAAAAGAAAGAAAAAATCTCTGATTATTTCAGTAAATTTTTATGCTCAAGTACAAGAAGACATGAATTCTATGGAACAGGAGAGGAAAAGTCATATGAATAAAATATAATAAAATGAAAAGGCAGCACAATGATTAAAAAATAAGAATGGTATAAGGAAATTAAAAATATAGCAGGAAAAAATTTTGGAGATAAAAAATACAGAATTATAAAGAAGAAAAAAGAAATTTATGAAATGGTGGACAAATTTAAGAAGTTAAATTATTTTTAAGAAAATATATGTGATATAGTTAGTAAAACTTCAATAATAATATTGATTGGAAATTCCAGATTACATGAACAGAAACTAAAATCTGAAAACTAAGGAGACTTGAGAAGAAATAAAAGTTTGACTAATGTTCCCTCTTATATAGAAAGACTTTAAAAACTATATTTTTTTACTCTAATTAAAACAAATTAGATTAAAGAATGCTTTTGAAAAATTGAAAAGTAATCAATAGTTGAATTAAAACAAAATATACTCTTCCTAGTACACTAGAAATTAATATAGAAAAGGAAGTATGACTTATATTCTGAATTTCAGAAAATAGTAAAATAATAAGAAAGCATGACTAAAAGAATTATAGAAAGTGACAGAAGGCCAAATATAACAGTTATAACAAGTATAAAAGTGTTAAATATTCCCTTTTTAAAAACACTCAGTTTGAAGAAAAAATCTAACTACTTCAATTAACAAGAATATATCTAAAAAAAACAAGTAAGTTAAGAGTAAAAAGTTGAACAAAGCAAATTATATAAATAAAAAGAAATGAAAGGGTTGCAACAGTCACATCATACAAAACATTAAGGCAAAAATACAGAAAGAGAGACAGTTAATTCATGCCAATACAGGGTACAACTCACTAATAATATATATTGTTATAAATTTCATATAGGTAATTTTATTATATCAAAATATGATATATAAAATATAAAACAAGTACATAAAATATTCACAAATAAATTTTTAAAAGTCAATAGAAGAGAACTAAGACAATCTTTGATGAATCAAGCAGCAAAACATAAATATAAAAAGAGATATAATAATATAGATACTTAACTTAATAACTATATCAGGCTTTGTATCCTCCAGTGAAAGAATACAAGTATACCTTGCTTTTGTGTTGTTGTTTGGTTGGTTTTGTATTATTTTTGCAATATCCCTGCAGTGTTTACAAATTCAATCATTTAATTGGCTACACCCATACACACACACACACACACACACACAAATCTCAGCGATTATTGCAGATATACCTCCCAGAGAGGCACATTCTAAGATGGAGATTAGCATTTAGAAGGTTCCACATCTATGGAAGGGAAGGAAAGGAGGCAAGTTTGTACGAAGGAGTAGCAGAGCTGTGAGTTGGAGAACAGGATCAGTCATTGAATTTGGCTTCCCAGGGATGGGAGTGTGGCATTGGGTGTGGCAGCTTTTCAGCGGGGACAATCCCCAAGGATTGTGATAGCTGAGGGCTATTTACCTGCTGCAATCCCAGGAGGAATAAATATATTTTTCCATTGCTGAAAGAGAGTCTGAACTGTGCATCACAATGTCCAGCACGGAAAGCTTAAAAAATTAGAAATAATAATGGTCATATTTTCCAATAGAAAAGAAATAAAGCTACAGGTTAAAAATAAAAATATAAATTAACTCCTAAAACTAGAGTATTAAAATCTTGTTTCTAAATAGATTTGTTCAAAGAGAAAACCAAAATTGCAATTACTTCATATTAATTAATAATGAAAAAGAGTAATCTACATATCAAAATATAAAAGATGTGACTAAATATATGCACAATAAGATATATTTTCTTAAATGTTTTATTTAAAACGTATTACCTCATAATGTTAAGAAAATTAAGGAACAAGCTGAAGACAGGGAAGAAATATTTGCAGTACATATGTTTGACAAAGGATTTCTATCCACAATATGTAAAGAGCTCCTACAACTCAATAGTAAAAAGACAAACAGCCCAATTTAAAAATGGGCAAAAGATTTAAACAGACATTTCACAAAAGAAGATATATAAATGGCAAAAGTGCACTTAAAATGATGCTTAATATCATTAGTCATCAAAAACATACAAATAGAAATCATAATGACATACTGTCTCACTCCTACTAGAATGGTAAAATTAAAAAGATCGACAATATCAAATATTAATGAGGATGTGGCTCAAATGGAATTCACATACATTGCTGGCAGTAGTGTAAAAGTTACATCCTCTGAAAAAGTGGCACTTTCTGATAAAGTTAAACTCATTACCTGCCCTATGACACCCATTTCTACTATTAAGTATTTACAGATTGCCATAGGAAAAC
Organism: Mesoplodon bidens; assembly: GCF_964165515.1. Classification (NCBI taxonomy): domain Eukaryota; kingdom Metazoa; phylum Chordata; class Mammalia; order Artiodactyla; family Ziphiidae; genus Mesoplodon; species Mesoplodon bidens. The sequence goes on from NC_138170.1 coordinate 32,869,548, forward strand.
TTGTACAAGAATGTTTAAAGCAACTCTACTTATAAGGGCCTAGAACTCGAAAGAAGTAATATTTCATCAACAGGAAACTAGATAAACAAATTGGGGCATTCATACAATGGATTATGACTTGGCAATGCAAAGAAATGAATCATGAACATAAGTAACAACATGACTCTCAAACGTATGATTTAATTTATAGAGAGTATAAGAATAGGCAGGTGATGAAAATCAAGGCACACGCCTCTGGAGGTGGACCTGTCTGGAAAGTCACATGATAAAACCTCCTGGGATGGTGGAAATGTTTTAGGTCTGGATTTGGGTGTGAGTTACATGAGTGTATGGATCTGACAAAACTAATTGAACTGTACACAAAAATTCAAATGCATTCCATTCAGTGCATTCCACTCTCTGCAGATCATCCCTCAATAGAAAGAACAACAGTGTTTTCAAAACTTTAAGAATTTTATTTCTATGTTATTTAAGTAATTTCAGAGCGTCAAAAATATGGAAATCTCTCTCATTTATTTTCCTGTATCTCTGATTATAAAACCTAGTACTGTGGATGAAACACACACACACACACACACACAACCTCTACAAAACTGAATCTAACGTTATGCTAAAAGAATTATAAATTATGAGCAAATTACCTTTATTTATGGAAAATGAGTATAACATCAAAATCAAAGTATTAAAAAACACTATCATTTGATAGGTGTTTAAAAGAACTTGATAGGAATTAACATTCATTCTTGATTTTATAAAATAGCTAGATGGGGATAATAAGGCAATTCCTTAAACATTAAAAAGTCTATCACAGCACACCCATCCTCAATATCATAATAATGTGAAATACTGGAATTATTTCCATTAAATTCATAAACAAAATAAGCCTAATATTTCAATAATTATTTATTTCTATTCTGGAAGTTCTTTTGTAATAATACAAGAAAGACAAAGGAGTAGAAGCTTTAAAAATGTGAAAATATGGAACAACTAATAACTTTCTCATAAGTGTAAAAAGGATGGATTACTTAATAAGTAGCTTGGTATAATTTCCTAACATTTAAAAAAGATAAATTTCATAGCATACTTCAAATATATTAGAAATAAATTACATTTTAAATTAAAAGCAAACAACCACAAAGCCACTAAAAGTAATTATAGGTTAAAATATACATAATTTTATGGTGGTTGAAAACATTGTAAACTTAAACCTATGGCAAAAGCCTTAAAAAGAAAATAAACAAAATTTGGGAAAATCTCTTTTAAAAAGTCAAACTTTTCTAAGGGTTTTTTATCACAAATATATAAAGAGCATTTGTTTGTAATTGCTGCAAATTATAAGCAAAAGACAATATGAAAAATAGGCAAATGACATGAATGGAAAATAAAAAATAAAAGTAGTTACAATTTGTTGCTAGTAAATTTAATTAATGAATTCCTGTTTTAACCACACAAATAAAATTGATGACGTTTAAAATAAGAATGACAATATCTATAACCAGCAAGACATTGAAAATGGCCTAAATGAATAGAAATATGTAATTGTCTAAACAAATCATGATATGACTGTGTCACAAACTACTCTGCTTCAATTATAATCATATGCTGTATAAGAAAACATCAGTGGAAACACAGACAATAACTGTGTCATGAATAAAATATGTTGCCTGGTATCTTTGTAACTTGACATCATTTTTGGAAAAATTAATATTCATTTTTAAAAAGACTAGAGCATATACACCAAAATATTAACAACATTGTTTCCCCTGAGTAATAGAAATAAAAATGAATAATACATTTGTCTTTGTGGTTTTTTTGCTATACTGTCCAATTTTGTCTACATCAAAAAAGAAATAAAAAGATGTTTTTTGCAATCAGAGAAAATATATACAAAAATGATAAAGATACGTGCCATAAACTTTTAAAGCTAACCATAACCTGATTAATAGAGGTAAATTTTCTTTGTTATTCTTCAGCTGAAAAACAAACAGATGAATTTTCTAATCCTGATATACTGTTTAAAGCAGAAAAAAAGAAGGAAAAAGTAAAAGAAGGAATACCAGCCTAAGCTCTGACAATAAGACAGATGAAGTTTTTATCTCAGAATTTTATGGGTTCTTAATACCAAGATCAGACTGATAGTAAGTGTCCAAATTTAATTACTGTTATTGACACTTTAGGACAAAATGAGAAAACAGGAAGATAGCTACCCAGAGATAGATCCTACAGAAACACATATTTCCCTGGAATATAAGTAGCAGCAGCCATACAATGTAGGTTATTTTTTAATCAAGCTGAGCTTCATCAGCTGGTGTGAGTGAGAGTTACATGAAGTATAGTAATTTAATATGACTACTAATGTTTTCTGAAAACATTTAAGTCTGGATCCAACATGAGCTATCAGCATGGATACCTGTGCAAGATCCAATTTTCTTTTGGCCCTGCAAAGTGGAAAACTATTCTCCAAAGTATCAGCAGTGTTTGCAAGGTAGTAAGCACAAAAAATAATTTCAAGTGGTTCTAAATGGTACTTGGGAAATGTCTCTAAAATTAGATCCTTTCTGACTCTTCATTATGTTGCACAAATGAGAGGCCCCAAAATTATGGCTCAACGCCAATTTTACATTCAAGGTCAGATAGGCAACAATCAGGCAATGGTATTTTATTCTCCCACACATATGAAATTCTGTTTGAACTCATCAAAGTGAATTTATAGACATGCTAAACTATCCAATGAGAAGATTGGATGTAAGTAGGACAAGTTCCCTACTTGGTTTCCTAATGCAAGTAAATTACTAGCCAGACATTATTTCACTTGGTATAGAGGGAGCAGAAAGTTAATAATTCTTGTCCCAACCTTGACCAAAATACAGGCCTGAATTTTTCAGGACAACAAATTTTAAAACCTTGGCAGTGATCATTCAGGGATATTTCTGAATAGGACACATTCACATGAAGCCTTTTTCCCTTTGCCAGAATCTCTATAACTGCTTGGAACTTGGAAGAATGAAAACAAAATATCTGAGTGTAAATGGGACCAGAGTTGAATATTTATCCACTGCAATTTAATCTGAAGAGATGTTCTTCTAGCATTTAGGGTTTGGTTGAATCCCACAAAACCCAACAATATTTAGAACTAAAATGGTTCTCTGTCCTTAGTTCACCTCTCAATATCATGCTTATGTGGGTGTAAGTGAACCTCATGATGTTAAATTCCATTTTACATCCATTCCATTCCAACTGATGTCAAAGTGGAATTTAACATCATCTCCTTTGTGGTTGAAATCATGTTGCATTTTTTATTTAGAGGGTTTCTTCTTAATATTTTAGAGGTATAAAGTTATAGAGTCCAAAATATTCCTCTCTGGGCATGGACCAGAGGCTCTGAGAAGGGGAAGGACACAGTCTTACAAATGAATAGCCGGCCGAAGAAAATGTTTTGTTAATCCTTAATAGCAAAACAATAGAGGAAAGATTTGAGGATACCCCATATAATTAATAGGGTAGAACTAAGCATACCACACACGCCTCCAAGAAGATCACAGAATGCACTGTGGAAAAAAAACAATACAATGGTTAATCACTTCAGAGAAATCATGCAGAAAGTACTATGTGTACCACATCCAAGATAATGATCAAACCTCTTCAAAATCATCCCATCTGGTAAATCACTTCCAAAGCTCAAATTACACGGGGCCATCCTTAACTGTCCTTGACCCTTCAGGCACATAAAGCTAGTTTTACTTCCACTGCTTCAGCAACGAAAGCTACATGCAAGTAAACAACAACAAAATCCTCTTGCTCTTCTAAAAGACTGAAAAATGTCTGTAAGCTTAAGAATGAAGAGGGGAAAGGGTGGCAAACTACCAAGTTGGATTTTCAAAGGGGATGGAGTGAGACAATGGCATTTTGGGTTGTACTAAGAACACACAGAACTGACCTCATGCACAAGGAAGGTGATCCAAACTCAAATCAGAACCAGGCGGTTCAGAACAACAGTCTCAGGAACACATGATCTTCTGGAATAATGGGACTAAGAACAAATGAACTGTAATCGTGTTAAATATTTATGTGTTTAAGAAACAGAATTTTCCATCTAACTTATTGGTAAACCATCCATCCAACTCTTAAGAGAGATTTTGTCGCTGCTGTAATTCCTGAAATCTGTATTGCCATCCAGTGTTATCCAAATTCATAGGATTGAGCTGTTATGATTTTAATTAAACTTGCAAAGTGGCATATTAGGAGCGGATCTAACCAAAGAGACAATGAAGCAAGAGGGTGAGGCTTAAAATAATATTAACAATTAGTGTTTTGTGGTTTCTCTTCAAATACCAAAGGAGATTGAATTGGAGTGAGGAGAATATTGGCTAATAAATATCCAGAGGAAAAAGAAACCACCTCTATTTTCAATCTGCAAGTATGAGGGCAAGGAATGACCTCAGTTAAGTATTGTTTATAATGTTTCTCTAAGTTCAATTCAGCATAATGAATTTGGTGACACCCCAAGCAATTCTGCAGCAAGGTAAAATTTTGCACCCAGGACACTTTATGTGTACAGCATATACTAAAAGCTGAATTTTCGTAAAATATGCATAGATAAATTCAGAAGAAAATGTCAACAGATTCTTAATTCTTGGAAGGCTAAGTGTACACCACCATCTACTTCAAAATATAGATAGTTGAAAATGTTAAACAAAAGGTTAATGGTCAATTTTACTTCCTTTTTCTTGCAGCTCTCATTTAAACAAGTTGCACACATAAGTGATGCTACAGGCATAGGATTTTGCATTAAGTTTGCAATGTCAGGTTTGTTTATAAAAATCATTTTTTTAACCACTGGCCCCTAGGGCTCTGTTCTGGGCAGTTACAAGCTCCAAGCAGTTCAATTCTGATTTTTAAAAAGATAGCTCTTTTTTCCATGAACTTTCAATGGAGACATTTCAGATCTTGGCACAAAACATTTGGTTTATACTTTTTGTGGCCTTACAAACTTACAATTAAGTTTATTTACTTAGTACAGAAAGTGTACTTCTGTTTGCCATGACTGGCGGGTGGCCACTGCCAGCCCTGGGGAGACCTGCAGAGTTTTTATTCCTCCTCTCTCTCTCTCTCTCTCCCTCTCTCTCTCTCTCTCTCTCTGTGTCTCTCTCTGCCTTGGCACCAGTACTGTGAAAAAATTTCCTCATAGTGCTTTTGAGAGCATTTACCACAGTTTTGTTCCTATCCAGAACTTTTAACTCCATTCATAAACCTAGTGGTCACACGGTAGTTAATAAAGGGCAGAAATCTTTAGTGTCTTTTCCACAGTGGTTGAAATCGTGGCTTCTGTAACTTATGCCCAAGCATAACAATGCTCATAAACAGTTGTGGAACACAAGAGCTCCCATTCCTGGATTTGCTGCCATTTCAAGGAAAATGCAAAGATGTTGCCGAATACTCATGAGAAATAATTGCATGTATTTGCTTTGCAGTCCATGGTAACCTGGCAACATCATGCAGTTTTTGCTTTGGTCTCAACCACAGAACTTAAATTAACGTTTTTCTCCATCGGTTTTTTTTTTTTCCCCTCTTTTTAGCTCAAGAGCACCAAAACATAAAGTAAATGTGATCGTTATGAGGTTCTAGAAATATATTGTAGCTGGGCTTCCCAGATAAAGATGTTCATTAGGGGCTAGCCTTTTATGTTATGGTGAACACTATGTGGATTTCTACGATGTATCTTAAATGTCAGTATGGGTTGCAGGCCAAATGGTCATGACTCTCACAGCTAATTACTCATACTCAGTCCAGGAAGTACTGTTGTTTGCAATGTGGCTTAGGCTTGTATAAACTTGATTCTTTGATATCAAAGAAATTGTCCATGGCAAAATTATGTGTGTGGTGCAACTCCGCAGGGTAAGCTTTCAGCTAGGCTTGACCCAGGGAAATGGGCAGAACGGAGACCGTTCTCTAGGCTGCTGTCTATAACTACCACTTTGCCATCTCCCCTGTCCACGTACCTCTCCTGAAGCCCATTCAGAGAACTCTAGAATGTTACCTGAGCTGCTATTCTTTACACAGCAATCCCTGAGTAAAGAGAAATGTCATTTTTATATGGCAATTTCTACCAGCTCTGGAACTGACTTGAGAGTCATATTTGGAGGCGGTGCCATTGCATGAGGCACCATCTGTGATCATTCATTTCGTAACTTGGTAGTGTTAGAGCTCAGAGCAGCATCATAGAATCACAGCAGTCAGGAGGCTGACGGAAGTTTCTCTAAGTCTATCAGTGCCCCCTGGAAGACTCCCTAAGTGTAGACAGTGGTCTATCATCTTAAAAAAGATCTGTGTCAGCATTATCAACCTCGTCGCCATTTTCAGTGCCAACGTCAAAGACCATTCACAAAGTGTCTGCTTGTCAATAGTACCAGGATCACCCTTTTATTTAAAATATAAATAAATAAAATGTATGAAACTTCACACTTGTCCATTAGAAAAGCCCAGCCTAAGGTAAGACATTATAGTGGATATTTGTGTGTTTTTTTAACTTAATGCCCATTTCCTCTTCTCGGTAGCTCTTGGATTTTCTTTGGGGGAATTGTCTCTTTTCCATTGTAAGTAGTTTTAGTGGGGTGGTAAAGCAACATTCTGCTAGAGAGTTGAAGAAGTCCTTGGATATTCTTTCCTCTTTCATTCTCTCAGGTCTTAATAATGATCACATCACACAGCAATCTCCTTGAGCATAAGCTAGAAATTGTAGAGACATTTTCATTTCCCGACATCTCAACTCCCATAGCCATCAGGCTCTGTTGATCACAGTCCATAAATATTTCTTGAATCTCCTTTTTATCCCTATCTCTCCCTCCTACCAGAGTGAGGGCCCGTGGTGTCGGTCCCTACACTAATGCGATGGTCTCCTCAGCAGTATACCTGCCTCCTCTCTCTCTCGACCCCAGCTCTTTGCAATAATAAAAGTAACTCTTTAAGTAACTGATCCCTTATGATGGGCCAAACATTATGCTAAGCATTTTTAAAAATCTAATCTTCACAGCTCTCCTGAAGTAGATACTACTTTTCTCACTTTATAGACACGGAAACCAAGGCTAAGAGATATTAAAAACTTACCTATGATCTCCCAGGTACTACCTATTCTAGCCAAGATTTGAATTCACCTCTGCATGCTCCAAATTCTATGTTTTAAAGGAGGTAGAAATAGTCACATGTTACAAATGTCATTATTTATTTCTCTGCTCAAAATTCTAGTGGTTCCTAAACCATTGCCTGTACGATAAAGTCACAAGCAAGTGAGGCTTTCCAGAGTCTCTCATGGTCACCTGAGACCCAGACATCCAGCCATCTCTAACTGCTTGGTGTCCTTCAAATAAGTGACATTCTCTTTGCCTTTCCATTCCTTTGCATCCACTGCTCCTTCAGTCAGCAGTGCTTGTTCTGTTTTCCTCCATCGGAAAAATCCTTGTCTTCAAGATGCATCTAAGATGTGATTTATCTCTGGGATCATCCCTGGATCCCCTGGCCTAGTGCTTATTCAGCTCCCTGGGGTACCCATCACCCTTTGATATTCCTCTACTGAGTCCTCCTCGCACTGTGCTCTGAGCACTTGTGGGCACGTCTGTTTCCCCATTAGGCTGTGACTTCTTCAAAAGTCTGGGTTTCACTGGTTTTCTATCCTTCCTGCTTCCACCCTGCCCCACCTTATTCTCCACATACGTCAGGACATATCATTCCTCTATTCAAAACCCTCCAGCAAACAATTTCCTATTATATTTAGAATAAAGTCAGAAACCCTCAACAAGGTCCATAAAGCCTGAGGTCTGTCTGAACTCACCCCCGCCTTCCCTCTCTTTGTCCAAGTTCAGCCACATGGCCTCTGAGCCATTTCTTGACCAAGCCAAGGACACACCTACTCAGAACTCTGGGGCTGACCATTCCCTCTGCCTGGAAGGCTCTTTGTCCAGAGGTCTACCTGGACACTCCCCTCGCTTCATTCAGATCTTTGCCAAATGTCAGCTCCTCAAAGAAACCTTCCCTGACCACTTACATAAAACATAGAGAATTGCAGCCACTATCACTCCCTTCACCCTTCTTTCTACTCAGCACTGACCATTATATGTCATTATATGACACACCTGGGTGTGTATCTATCTGTCTGCCATGTCCACTGAAATGCAAACCCCATGAGAGCAGGCCTGTGTCTGCTTTCTTCGGTGCTAAGCCCCAGGGCTTTTATGAGCCTCTACTAAGTAAGCATAAATGAATAAGTGACACTCCTCCACAACTTTCCAATGTTTACAGCATTGCCAGTTACACTGCAGGGGCTCAGAACACACTTAGCATACAGGAGTGAGTTATGGCGCAGAGCATGAACAATTGCCATGGAATGTTCCCTTACAAACTTGATAGGTCAAAGCTTCTTACCTCCAAAGGGACATTTCAGAAGCTAATTAAATGGTAAGAGGATGCTGATTTGATAGACAGTGAGGCAGAATAGAAGGCAAAGAGAGTTCCAAAACAGAACTCTTGAAATCTTTTACAGATGTCATATTTCAGCATCTTGTGATCCACCCTGTCACAAATGTCTCCAAATCTAAGTCTTTCCTGATGTTATCACCAGAGAGAAAACAATTTCTCCTTGTTAGCCCATGAACCACTTCATAGACAGGAATGTTCCAAATCAGGAATCCCTAATCCTTTCCTCTCTAAGTGAAATGAAGCTGGCATTCTCATCTGGGACCATGTCTCAGAAGTGTATTTAAGTCAACTGCAGCATAACCTTTGAGCCATCATTAATTCTTCTTGACCTTTAGGAAACCAGGTGTCATGAGAAAATACCTCTTCTACTGTCTGCCATGGTTTTCATGATGTATTAGGAGACCCTAAGATCCCTTTCCAACTTCATTATTTCCTTTTTTCTGAATGACCTGATGCGTGTTTGGTATAAAACATGAATCCATCATCTGTAAATGACTCCAGTTTCATCTTTAGCAACAGTGCTACTTACCTGATATTTATTTCTTATAAATAGAAAATATATTCTGTATATTTCAGTTCTCAAGTCTCTCTCCTTCTCTCTCTCTCTCATGACTGACGTTTGGAATCTGGGTGACTGAAAGGGATGTCATTATATCAGAAAGTCTATACAGATTGGGAGGGAGATTATGTTTTGAGGGAAAAGGGGATAAATTCTGTTTTGAACATTTTGATTTCAAGATGGTTTTAGAAAACTAAATTCAACTTCTCCAGAAGCAGATAAATGTAGGAGCCTAGAGCTCTAGTCATACTCCCCACCATCTTCCAATTTATCCCAAACAATGGTGAGAGACAACTCTTGCTCTAACATACCTTGGTAATCTTTCCTCCACTACCAAGAAAAGAAAATTCCCCACGGTTTCAAATATAATTCAATCATACCCAAACCTAGGTATTGAGGAGCTACTGTGTTCCAGGCATTGTCCTTAGTTTTTTAATATATTCAAGGACTGACATAGTCCCAAGCACTTAATCCAGAGCCTGAGTCTTTTATCATGTTGAGGATGTGAAACCCTAGCACATGATTAGAATGCTTTGTACCCTCCCTCCTCCTCTACCCTCCCTTTTCCCCTCTTTTTTCTTCTTTCCCCTCTCCCCTTCTCTTTTCTCTTCTCTTCTCCCTCCGTTAATCTTTCCCACTTAGAGGAAACCTTACTTTCTGGGTCCAAACTCAGCATTCACTCTAGCTCACCTTCAGTACAATGATTTTCTTCCTGATGGCGTTGACAAAAAACTTTTGTATGTCTTTCCCACCTGTTTGTCAAGTTTCCCACATTGGACTGAACTCTCCTTCTGTTTGCTTTTTTCACATTATAAGACATGCAGGGTAGGATGAATGACTTGGCAACATCCCTCAAATCTCAAGGAGGAAATCAGCAAAGGGTCAGCTCCAACCAGCTGCTCTCTGGACTGACCTCATTCACCTTGAAATCAGGGCACTGGAAGCAGAAAGTGGAGAGGAAAACCACACGCGTGGCTGCGTTGCTACATCCTCTGGGAGAGAACGTGTCTGTGTGTAGTGGGAGTGAGGGAAGATTTTTGTGCAAAGAGGAGAAAGCTATGCAGTGGGACCAGAGGCAGACCCGCCTTAGTGGGTGTGACAAAAATCAGGAGAAATATTCCGCTCAAAAGAATTCTCCTGCACCTACACTGGAGGATGGCTAATTCTATCCCATGGTGTGAGTTGCCTCATTTCTGCTGGGTTGTAACGTTAGGGATGTGAGCATGCAATTAAGATTTTCCTGGCATCACCTCCACTTAACCCCATGACAATGGGGAAGCAGGATTTCTCCATCCTAACAGCTAGTTCAGAGCCCAGGTGGCAGTCCACTAGCAGCCAACCGGAGGAGAGACTGAGTGGCAGTTCTAATTGACCATTTCTACCCAGGATCCTCTTAAGAATGTACAATATGAGCTGTCAGAGCCCCCTGCCAATCACAAGAAATCTGACCCAGAGAAAGCACCATCTCAGAGGGAGGGCTGTTTATACATCCAATGAATTCATTTTCTGTTGTGTTATTTTTAGGCCATGACAGAGAAGAGCCTGTCTAATCATATCATAAAATCATGAATTTAGTAGACTATAGATGATACCTTCAAACCTAAATATGTCCTCTGGCTGCCCAAACAAGGGGTCACTTAGCGTTTGACATCATCAACTCTTAGAGCTCCAAGTTTCTTATTAGGGGTTACTTGGGAGCTTTTGCAGAGTTGCAGCTTACCAAACACTCCGGAGGAGTTGCTGTTTTATGACACAGGGTGAAAAAACCCTAAAAACCTAATTTGCATTTCAATGCACAATAAACAGGAATTCTAGATGGGCTGTTTTCCTGGAACGCAAGGGATGAAGGCAATTTATGGAGACATGTTCCATGCCACATTTGCCTGTTTCTCTCTCAGTCAATGAGAGATTTTTTACTCTGACACAATTTCGTCAACACACGTCATAAGCAATGGGGGCTGGAAAGAAAGAAGCCCACAAAGGCAAACTAACTAGACAGACAACAGCTCATCTGTGGCACCTATGAGTGCTCAGCTCTGGTGGAATGATCTGGCCATAATAAGGCTAGACACATGGATTTCTAAACGTCTCTACAAGTGGTTAGTTAGCAAGGTGGCCACTCACCCACAGATACACTGACAGGGGAACTACAGGAGAAAACACGTGTTTCCGTTTGCAGCTGCCATCTCCACTCCATCAGGGGACACAGCCGGTGTCTTCTCTCCCCAAGTTGACAGGAGGCTGTGGGAAAGATGACAGAGCTTCAGACTCCCCACCCACTGAGCAGGAGGAAAAGGGGGGTGATCAGGCTGAGAAATGCCCTTCCAAATTCTCCATCCATGAATGGACACACACAGGTGTGTCTCCATTTTTCAGGCTTACATTATGCAGCTTGTTTCTGAGCCATGATGAATTCTGCAGGAAAAGAACTATGACAGCTTAAATTATTGTTCCCAAATACTCATGGCCCTCTCCCTGCAGGAGAATCAGATTTCAGTCCCCTAAGGACGGGGCTTGGCCATGCAACCTACCCTAGCCAGTGAACTGCATGGAAAGTGATGTGTTTCACTGATGTGTAGAAGTTTTAGGGCCAGTATGTGGTCTCCAGGCTCTCTTTTTCCTCCTGCTTAATGACCAGCAACGTCCAAAAGAGGAATTGCTCTGTCAGCCTGGACCCCAGAGTGAAGACAACATGTAGCAGTACTAACATGGACCCAAGACGAGTATAAGCAGGAAATAACCTTTATTATTGTGCACCACTGAAATTTGGGGGTCCTTTGTTACTGCAGCATCATAGCTTAGCCAATTCTGAGTCAATTTAAGAAAGGACCACCTATAATATATCTAAGAGTGGGTGACATCCTTGCTTGTGAATTTCACACATTTCCTTCCTCTTGTCATGATCTCTCTCTTACCTCTAGCCCATTTGTGTCTGGATTAGTTCTAACCTTGGTTTTATTCATCTGATCTTCCTCAAGTTGGCTGGACAGCTCTCTGGACCTCAGAACTGAACACACGTTAGGCTGATGATAATACGGCTAATTCCACTGGAAGAAGCAACTGTGTGGATCTGACAATCATAGAACATATTATTCTCTTTGAAAATCAGTTTATTATCTTTGCAATGGACACATTTAGCCAGTTTGAAACAAAAGTATATAGATGCTATCTCTTAATATTAGAAAGATGTGGTCAGAGAACTATATGACAAGAAAGACCTATGATAATATAACATAATCTTTTTAGAGACTCTATATAGAAAAAGGATCCCAATCTTAAAATGGTTGGGAATCAGGAATTTTTCAAGAATGAAAGTAAATGCTGTATTTCTAGGCATAAAATCCACTGCATAGCAGGGTACTTTTACCTCATTTAATCCAATTAGTATACATTGATTACCTTCTATGGGCACATCATTATGCTTTTTGCAGGAAACAGTTTTGAGGTTCACACATGTTCCTTATTTGCTAGTGAAAGGCAATATCCACTTACATCTCATCCAAAACTCATGACATTTTATCTTATTCTTCTCCTTTAGGTTTTAAGAGTTAATCACCTCAGCAAGCAGAAGATCTAGATCTGAGTGGGTGAGAGTTTCTCAACATTATCAATTATACCACTAATTACAAAAGACAGACAGGGACAGAGAAAGTTAATGGCTTGACATCACAGTTAGAAAGCAACATTCCAGAACCATAAAATGTTGAATTTGAATAAAAGAAAGCATCTGAAATCCTGAGACCCAGAGAGAGGTTTAGTAACTCACAAACAGTAGATCAGAGTCATGAGTTTTTGTATCCTCCCCGAAACATTGGCCCTTTCCCTATAACTGTGTGCTGAGGGTGGGCTAAAGAATCCCATCTGAGATGAAATTTGCTTCAAAAAGAACATAGAGTATGGGAAAATTAGGAATATGGAAATTATGAATACCAACAATCTATTCAGAATAAGTGCTCTATTTAGAAAAAAAACCTCAGCCTTTGCTTGGATGTCTCCAGTGACCAGCAGCTCATCTGTTCTGTTGTGGGACCTCGTTGATTAGTAATAAAGAATAAACACCTTCCTCATGGGCAGTTCCACAAGCGGGTCTACTTTGTTCTACAAGATTAACCTAGGCCAGTTGTTTTCATACAAAGAGAGGTGCCATTTTGTCCCCCCCAGAAGACATTTGGCGAAGGGTAGAGAGATTTTTGGTTGTCCTGACTACTAAAACTGCTACTGAGAGGAATACTAAATATGCTATCATGCACCAAACAACCCCCCAACAAAGAATTATCTAATCCCAAACTCCAATAGTACTGAGATAAAGAAACTCCGATCTAGTCCAAACCCTATTTGATACAAAGCCCTTCGCATATTTGAAACGAGCTGTGCCATTCCTTCTAAGTCTTCTTTCTGCTAATACCTTCAGGTTTCTCCTCATCCTACATATGACTCAGTTTCTCCATCCTGTGGGGACTCTGTTGGACGTGCTTCAGTGTGTTCTCATTAACTGCCTCAGCCGGAAGGGCACGCTATCCTCTAGATCATTCATAGATCCAAGGGACTCTTAATCCCCATGATCACAGCACCATATGTGTTCAAAGCATGAAGTACCAATAAACCATCACAGAAGCATGAAAAGGTTTGCCGTCTTAGATCAGAGTGTGGACTCAGCAAGCCTTCGGGGTATTTAGATGATGGTAGAAATAGCATTAATTGCAAAAATAACATCTACTGTGTACTGAGTGTTGATGATATGGCAGATACCTTCCTAAGGTATTTATATGCATTATCTTATTTAATCCTCCCAGAAATCCCACGTGGTAGGTTGTGTTATCATCATTTTTACAGATGAAGAGACCAATTCCTAGGTAGGTTAAAAAACTTGGACAAGGTCATGAAGCTAGTGATCGGATTGACCAGACCCAAACCCTGATCTGCCTAACCTCAAAACACAGGCTCTTAATCCCCACAGTGTGCTCTAACCCATCCTCTTCAAAACATGGATAAAATGGCACATTTTGCAAAAGAGTATCAAACTACCATGAAGTAGCTAATGTATCCATCTTAACATGCATGCACATATCTTGGCAGGAGGTCTCACTCCTTTGCAACCTAAGACCAGAACACACTTTGCAAGAAAACAAAGCTACTAGGATGAATAGGTCTCATATTTTAAGAGCCAAAAGCTTTGTGCGTTCTTAATAGTCTCTCGGGTAAAAAACAAATCAACAGCAATGTGAAAAAAGAAAGGTTTCCAACATTTTCATGACCCTCTGTTCAAGAAAGTTGTCCCACTCAAAACTAAAAACTCTGGACTGTACCATCCCAGATTCATGACTATCCTGGGGCCTTACATGAGTGAGAGATAGCTACAAATCTTTGTGCCTTCGACATACCAGGTTTATTTGTTTCAAAGGAGTTTGGGTAGTTTCTGCCTAGTGCTTCTACATTTGCACCTTAAGGACCAGAGCTTTTAGGCTTATGACTCATGGATTTTTTTCCTTAGAAAAAGTGTGGACTATATTTTTTCTTTTGGCAGCTCTTAAATTAGTCAAGTTACCATGTAATCTTTGAGTTTTACCAAGTAGCTTCAAGGATTAGATACTGAGAGCTCAAGAAAAATGCTTGTATTACAAACTTTCAATATGTTGCAACTGAGAGCTGGTCTTTTCTTTCTTTTACAATCCAGGAACATATTTCTGCCATATTTATATAGCACTTTACTGAAGACAAGGGAAACTGCTAGCAGAGGTAAGGGAGAAGTCACCTGGCATTTAGAGGGCAAAGCTCTTTTGGCAGCAGAGCTCACATTAAAACTCATCATAATTTCACTTTCATTTTTAAACTGAAGAGTCTTTGATATTGGTTGGGTTTTTTTTCAGTATAAATGTCTCCTCTTTCCTTACTCATAGGATGACCTCAGTTCTACTCTATAGGTGAGAGCATCCCTGCCACATAACTTTCTTAGAATGTACTTGAAAAAGGATGTCTCTTGCTTTCATCATTTATCCACCCCCGTGTCCCTAGATGTCCCTTGAAGTTGGATTCTCCCAGTACCTTTCCATCTGCCCCTAGTGATTGGTTCTTACTCCTCCAAAAACAGGACCTGCATTAGGCGTAATGGAAGGGAGAGCTGATCCAGCTCAGCACCATTAAAGACAGACCAGAAAATCCAAACCCCTCCTCTCCTAAATAATGTCAACTCTTCAAGTTGCCCAGTGGGATTTCAAGTCTCTAGTAGGGATCAGAAAACCTTCCTTGTAAATGCATGCTGGCCATGAGATTGAATAAGTATTGCCCTTGGGTCCCGTAGTCTTCCCTGCCTGACCAACTATGTCAGCTAGAATTTATGAGAATTAATTGAGATAAGGGTCTGAAATCTCTTTAATCATGGTAAGGCAGCTCAAAATTCAAAGGATAAATATTATTACTAAGTAGGAGGCTCTGGTCAAAACAAAATCCCCATTCAGGTGGATTTGAAGAGGAAAGATGCACCAAATAAACATTCCTCAGATCAGACACTATCACTTCTTGGGAACATTTCTGGAATCCCTCGGACTTTATTGAATCACCCTCACCTGTGTTTTCCCGATGAACTTGCACAGCACTTCTTATACATTATCTCTTATAGCAACGATTGGTGATTTTCTCATCTGTTCCCCTATTGGATTGAAAGCTCCTTACTAGCTCCTACTACATGCAGCGTTGGCTACATGACAGGCACCCAACAAATGCCTCGATTTAATTAATAAGTTAGCTAATTAATAATTAACACAAGTCAGCATTTGCTGAGTGCCAAATAATGGGCAAAGACATGTGGTTTAGGATTCAAAGCAGGGCTGAGAAAACACAAAATATGTTAGTAAGATAAAGGATCTATAGAACAGTTGGGATTCAAAGAAACACAAGGATGAATTTGATCCATCCATCCACCCATCCATTCATTCAATAAGTATTTCATCTTACTACAGGCCAAGGAAATGCACAGACCTGGAGATTCGATTTCAGCGAGGGGAGATGGCACGGGAAAACCTTGGGAAGTCCTAAATATGAATATATTTATAAAGTAATGAGCAAAGAGGTTTATCCGGAAGGGAAAAGTGAGAAATTAGGTTTTAGAAGGTGGCTGGTGTCAGATGGTGCCAGGCATGGACTGCTTGGCTAAAGAGTTCGTACTTTCTTCTATAAGCCATGAGGAGATAGGTTGCAGAAGGGCAAAATAGATGGGTTGCAGAGAGCAAGGGCTGGTGGCAGGGAGACCTGTTAGGAGACTGGTATAGAAATTCACGGAAGAGGCAGAATCCACAATTAGGCTACTAGCGAATTACACCCTGGAGTCTCTCTCCCTACCCTAACTTAAGCTGTGGATGTTCCTGTGACGATATCATAATTCTGTTGCTTTTTAAGAGAGAACCTGGGCAAGAGGAAGAGGAGCTTGTGGGCATAAGAGTTAAGCAACATTGAATTCAAGGCTTCGCGCTATTTCAGCTTGGGGGCAGCATCACTCAAGTGGTTAAGGAGACTGGTAAATCCTGGGGGAGCTGCCAGCTCTCTCCTTGTCTAGGCTTCCTTCTATACCAACCATAAACATCTTAGTTTGGAAAGACACGTGTTAGACAATGACAGTGCCCATTTACAATTATGTCTTTATTTCTGAGTGGAATTAGATTACAAATATTCCCCAACATAATTCATATATTTGCTTATTCATTCATTTTCTACTAGCAGGGTGAAAATGAATAAAACATAGACCTTCTAAATTATTAACTTTTTCCTTGGAATTTAAAAAACAGAATTGATCCTCCCAATGAAACACTGACATGATTATTATTACTTGTGTCTTACAAAGTTTGTACTAGATAAAGTTTGTACCCAATTCAAAACTATTTTTAGGATATTGGGAGTCATTCAAGAAGCTTTTCGATATACTTTAAGAAAATCAAATTTTCCCTTCTCCTAGCAATTGGGTCAAGTGACATAAAGAGCCAAATCAAATGGCAACCTTATCTTCCCAAACGTTTTCCAAAAGACTCTCCCATTTGGGGGTCCAACAGCTAGCTGTCTGTGACTAGTTCTCCTATATCATTCCTCCATTCCTATTTTTACTTTAAACGCCAACACTTTTTGCTGTTTCCCACAATGGTTTTCGCCTTTCTTGGTAATCCAATGCCCCAGCCAATTTACTGAGGTAAAGATGTGTTTATATAAAAATTGCTATCAGGAAAACAGTTCAAGAATTGAGAGAAGTCAGTGTACATTTTAACTGACAACTCCATAAATAGATGGAAATAGAGTCACATTTCAGGGTCCTGAACTGCTATGTACATTGCCTTGTTCTCTTGCTTGGACCTAAGCATGGATTACATTCCCACAAAAACTTATTCAACAAATCTTAATTGAGTGCCTACTATGTACTGGGCCCTAGACTGGGCCATGAGGCTGCACCAAGGGGCAAAACTGCACATTACCACGACGGTGCTGCTTGCTAACTTATACTTTATCTATTGAGCCACAGGACTTATACTTTCCCAACTTTTGATTTTAAGCTCTGAGAGGGCAGAGACCATGCTTCATTCATGCTTTATTCACCTTTACTTTTCGTAGACCAGGCATGGACTAGACATCGACAAGGAAAAACAGAAATTTTCCTCCATTTGTGATTTCCTTTGCTTTGCATTCCTCCAATATGTCTATACTTACATGAGTTGTCTAATCTAGACTTTGACACACCAGTTCGAGTTGGTTATTTATACATACAGAAGTTCAGCTTTCTCACCTATAAAATGGGTCTAATGATAGCTGCTTTCCTACTTACAGTGGTTATTTTGAAGCTTAAATGAGACACTGGCCAATGAAAGCTTTTTGTAAACTCTTAATAACATAAATGTAAGAAATTATTTTATTTACTCCTAAGATGGCTCGGAATTGTACCTTGGTTGTTTCAGAAATGAAAGTTTTAGCTCTTTAAATAAAGCACAAAACTCTTCGAAGACCGGGTTCCATATTGCCTACGGCAATGGTGCGCTTATCACAACATGAGAAGATGAGAATGAATGGGGAAACGCAGAGCACTGGTTCCATAGCACAGTCATATCTAGTGGAGAAAGGCATGCACGTAGAGCTACCGAGAAGAACATGAGTATATTAGGAGAGCAAACCAACCAGGCAGTGAAATCTATAATCTGTTTTACCTCGTATGGTCACCTTTAAATACATGTCACATCTGAATCCATGGAATGTGGCTAGTTGAGGAACTGAATTTTTAACTATTGACTTGTAGTTTTAAGTTTAAATAGCCACCTGCAGCTGGTGACTACCCTACTGGACAGCACAATTCCAGTCTCAGCTTGGTCATTGGTTATGCCATTAGCTGTGTGACTCTGGGAAAACCTGTTACCTTCTCTGAGCCTCAAAGTCTAGAAGAGGAAAATAGATTAAGTCATCTCCTAGGTATCGCTTTCAGGTAAAATGTTGTGTGAATCAAAATACAAGAATAACAGTTAAGACACAAGCGCTAGTCTCAGCTCCATACAGATTTCATATTAGCATGTAGCATGTGGAAAATCTACGTAAATGCTAGTTTTTAGCCTCTCTGTGCCTCGATTTTTTCTTCTATAAAAAGGAGATAGTAAGAGAAACTGCCGCTTTGGGGTTATGAGGATGAAATAATTTAATAAATAGAAAGTAATAGCACAGTTCTTGGTGCACAGCAGTGATGAAATGCTACAATAAATATCTAAGTTCGGTTCACTCTCTCCAGTTTCTTTATGCGATATGTGCCATCTCAACTGCACAGGCTCTTATGAGAAAACAATGAGCTGATACGCACGATCAATTTGAAATGCTAAAAAAAATGGACGAATATTAGTTTATATCTTATTTTTTTAAATCATGGATTTGGTTAAGCTTTAGGTTAAATCCAATCTCTCATAATGCATTCAACAAATATTTACAGAGTGCTATAAATAGTGCCAAGGACTATTTTTCAGGCTGCAGCTTATTGTAGAGAACAAAACAATGGCCTACCCTTGGGGAGTTTACTTTCCGATTTGCGGGCACATGCGCAAACACACACACACACACACACACACACACACACACACACACTCATTCTTTCCGTTCTCTCTAGAGTCAGTCTGCCTCAGTTTGAATCCCAGCTCTGCTACGGACCATCTGTGTAACTCTAAGAAAGTTGCTTAACTTCTTTAAGCCTCTGTTAGCTTATCTGTAAAAAGGGACTAATAATGGAAATGTTTAAGGACGAAGTGAAATAATGAGGGTAAAGCACTCAGCACAGTACCTGGCCCTCTGTAAGTGGTACATAAATGGTAGCTATTATTGTTTTTATTATTAGAGCAGAGAAAACCTGCTTTCCTCCTCAGGCTCAGTTCTTAGCTGAGCTGTGGGTCATGCACGTGAGAGGCCGTGGGCGATCCCCTCTCCTGTTTTTCATGTTCCTGTGGGACTTCTGGACAACTGTCCATCTTGAAATCCCCCAGAGAGAATACTCAGCAGTACCAGACTCTGAGTTTATTGGATTGTTTCGAAGAAGAGGGAAACTGATCTATTCTGCCTCAGAAAATGGGTCTTCCTTAGGGGAGGGAGGGGAAATGGGGAGAAACAACTTACACACTAGAAGGTGTAGGGGAGAGTAGGGGTGCAGGGAAGGGTACATGGTGAAAATGGAGAAGACTTACCACCTCCTAGTCTGCATTCAAAGCTGATCAATCCCTGCATTTCCCCAGTATTTTCCTGTGCTGATTTTTGCTAACATCAGTCAATGCCTAAGGAGAAATCTACAGGGAAAGTGGAGGTAGTTCTGCCAACTAGTTATTAAAATAATGGTCCTCGCCTCCTTGTATAGGCTGCCGATAACACAGCAGCACAATCAACCATGAGGACCCCTTCTCTTTTCCGCACTTGGCTTAAAGGATCTTTTTCGTGATGTTTTCCTCCTCTTTAAGACTCAATTTGATGCTCATTTTGGTCTTATTTTTTCAATGCATGCAAAGAATTGGGAGCTGGAGAAGGATGTACCTTCCTGAAAGATGACTCCAGATCCTCACTGCTCTCAGGGGAACTTGTGAGTATCCAACCCTCAAAATCCATGACAAATCAACAGAGATATGCCCTAGAAACAGCCAGGCTGACTGTGGCTAGGTGGCTGCCTGTAAGCAATGTTTCCAGAGCTAGAAGGATCCTAGGATGTTTATATCATTGTTTACACCCCCCATGTCTACAATATCCCCATTGCTCCTTCCTTTGGATCATAGCATTGAAGACCTCAGATAAAACGGGAAACCTGCCAGGGAATTGAGCTATGAGACCCTATCAGTACTCGCTCCTCAGAGGTCCACAGAGAGGGCGACTTGGATAGGGGAATGAACCAGGGTGAGGGGTCTAAGAAAGAAACGGAGGGCTGCTCCAGGTGGGCTCTCTGCAGTGGGTAGGGGTGAGGGAAGCCTGTTTGAGAACAATAGGGCCTATATGGGACCTTAAATGCTGGGGGTCAAGTAAGGACAGGTACAAAAAAAGGAAAGAAAGGGTCTGGGAAGGAGAGAGAAATTCATCTCTAAGACCATCCTCTTCACTGTTTTGCTAAGGGCGCAACTAACTGCCTTGTTATATAAAGGTCAGGGTAACCCCATAATTCATGGCGTTTATTTTCCCTTTCTGGAAGTTGCAATTGTGAACTTTGGAGATCTGGCAACAGTAAGCAAGGATGCTGCCAGAGGGAGGAAAGATCTAGTACAGTCCTGCATGGGCTATCGCTTGCTCAGATCTTACGGCAACCTTGCCTTGTATGGCATTGGAGCCATGGCTTTCCTTCCAAAAGATCATGTCTTCCCTTAATCCCTTGTCTGTATCTAAAGCCAGGCACTCCATAAATGACTATCATAGCTGCTCCACTGAGTGTTTAGACAGCAATAGAGAAGGGACTGAAACCTTGGGACAGAGCGGGACTCACCCACTCCCCGTCCTGAAAGCCCTGGGCTTGAACTTCAGGGTCTGTTCCCAGTGTCACATGCTGATACCCCTCCCCTCCTGTTTGGATAATTTAGTAAATTAGCAAAGGAACAAAAACAGCTTCTATTACACATCTCCTCTTTGCCCTCAAAAAACAATTTGGGAGACCAAAAACTTTTCATTAGACACTTGTAGTTTAACAAAGCATGTCACATTCCTCGGGAAAAAGGGTGGCATTTATTTCTTTATTTTTCCTTATTCCTGAAGCGGCTTTAATCTCATGGCAGAGCTCATGCTGCGTTGAAGCTGAAGATGTCACCCACGATAACCGTGGACTGCTGTGACAGTGGGAAGGGAGGGGAAGAATTGCCTCTTCGAGAGGGGTAGGGGCACTGAATGCGAGAGGAAGGGAAAGACGCCTTTGATTGAGTTTACAAGATTCATTCACAGCCCAGCAGGCAGTATTCACACTATAATATTCACCCTAACACAGATAATTTGATTTTCACCCTGGTTATCGTGCATTCAGACATAGCAATACATGAAAATATATGCTTTAGCAGTGCATTTTAAACAAGGTTGCACACTTTAAGTCGGAATATATTAGAGGTGAGTGCTGAAGTTAATGACTGTAGAAGTCTCAGAAATCTCCATTCAGCACATGGCACAGGCTTTGAAATGACTCAAAACATTTTTTACATACTGTTCCAGTGGCTCACTGTATATTTATATATCTATCTACATACAGGATGCAGTGAAAATGATAAACTTGCTTGCTTTTTAGATTGTTCACGGTTTGAAGAGTCTTTAACTTTCTTTAGAATCCCAAAGCAAAGTGGAAACTTAACCCCACCTGTACACCTGGAAATGATAACCATTACTATTATAACTAAGTAGGGAATGATGTATTGTCTGGGTCAGACCACTTACCCGGTAAGGGAGGGAACAGCCCAGGTGCTTTAGGTGACTTTTTCAAGGTCACATAATTAATAAGTGAGGAGTTGAGGTTAGTTTCCATGCCTTCTGAATTTGTGTTCCCTGCTTTCTTTCCTGCCTTTGGAATGGAATTAAATAAAATATGGGAGATAGTCATATAGTTAAAAATCAAAGTTTTTGTCTATGGCCCATTGAGCACATAGGCATACCCACCAAGACACCGCCCATCCTGACCTCCAGTCCTACAGGCCTGAGAGTCAGCCAACACTTGTAAAAGATTAGTTCACTGCAAAGATTGCTTCCCCAATGCCTTCATTCTTCTACTGCTTACAATATTAGTCAATAAGGGATATTTCCTGGCTATGGGGAAGCCAGAATGGAGAGCACTGGTCTTGGAAGAACTTGGTCTTTTTTTTGTTTGTTTGTTTTTTGGGTTTTTTGTGTGTTTATTTTTTCTTTTTTTTTTTTTTTTTGAGGTACGCTGGCCTCTCACTGTTGTGGCCTCACCCGTTGCGGAGAACAGGCTCTGGACGCGCAGGCTCAGCGACCATGGCTCACGGGCCCAGCCGCTCCGCGGCATGTGGGATGACCCCGGACCAGGGCACGAACCTGCGTCCCCTGCATCAGCAGGCGGACTCTTAACCACTGCGCCACCAGGGAAGCCCAGACCTTGGTCTTTTAACACTATAGTGTGACCTTCTGAGACAGTATGACTCTCAGAGAAATACAAATTGAAGGTCCAGTAGATTGACTTGCCTTCTTATGGGTGACGAATCTCTGTCACGTGGGATGAATACAGACTTTGATTTGGGTCCTGGGTCAAACACTCACACTTCACAAGCTGAAGATAATTGCTCCCCAATGCTAATAAAGCAAACGGATGCCTGGGACACATCAGGAGACAGGGGGCACCAGGGGAAGGGAGGAGGCAGATGGGGAGGCCCTCGCCTCTCCCCCTCCACCCATTCTGGAGCTTTCTGCACTCTGCAGGGTCCACATTCCCTTCACATCACAAATCACCAAATTATTTTGCTCTCAGAGGTCTGAGCAGTTAGAAGTCGATAGGACCAGAAATCGCTCAAGAGGCCAGGAGAGCCACTGAAGTTTGCTAGGACTCAAGAGTGGGCAACCCAAAGCCTCCATCTCCAAGAGGCCTTAGTGAGACCTGTGGGAAAATGATGTAGGCAACCTGGGAAAGGGGTGCCTGAAATAGGTGTTTTCTTTTTAATGCTGGAAACAGGCATTTTAGAATTGCCTTGTTGTAACATGCTTTAAAATGAATGAGCTTCTAACTAGTCTAGGAGGTAAATGAATGTCATTCATAATTGTTTGCCAGCCCTGTGCAGCCATGGGCTTCCAGCAGGCTGGGACACTGCCTGGTTTGCCCCCAGCATTTGTTAACAACATGGTCTTTGGGAAGTTACCGAGCCTCTCTGGGCAACAGATTCTCCACCTGTAAAACTCTCATGTCTCCCTTACAGGGTTATGAAGATTTAAATTAGCTCATTAGGATAGAGTACTTAGAACAGTGCCTGACACATATTAAGGGCTCACTAGAATGCTTGGGTCCCTTTGTTATTTAAGTGTTAGGCCAGATAAAGGACGGCCATGATACCACTCAGTTATTCAGAAAGAGCTCCAAGAACCAGGCTCTGGTATTTCTTCTGGCACCACCCTCCAAAATAAGGTGATATTCTCACAAACTGCATCCTGCTTCAGGGAATATAAGGCACTTGTTTGGTGAGATAGAGCATGCTTCTTGCCCTGTACCACACAATTAATAGTGATTAACAA
Organism: Mesoplodon bidens; assembly: GCF_964165515.1. NCBI lineage: Eukaryota > Metazoa > Chordata > Mammalia > Artiodactyla > Ziphiidae > Mesoplodon > Mesoplodon bidens. The sequence goes on from NC_138170.1 coordinate 32,893,258, forward strand.
CCATTTTTATTAGGATGAGAGTGGTGACAATAAAATTAAAGGAGCACAGACTCAACAACTAGCCAAAAAAGGAAAATTCAAGCACCCCACACACACTCACACCTAAATGCAGAGGCAAAACAATCTTTCCTCTCTTCTGTTTTCCTGGGCTTTCTCCATAAACTGAGCTCTCCCAAGACAAAGGAAAGAACTGCTCCGTGTAAAACTATGGTCTCCATGGCTACTTCCAACAGAACTGCCTCATTTTTCTAGAAAGAATCAGAATGCTAGCTTAGCCAAACCACCGGCTGCTCCTAAAGAAGGATTGCCTCAGCCCAGAGCTCAGGAGGCCAGCCGTGGGCCCAGGCTGACTTGGGCTCTCCCTGTGCTTTTGCAGCCTCCCTCCCCTCCCCACGTCTGGGCAAACGCTGGCAGGCCCCAGCTTGCAAGCCTGCCCCTCCCGACAACGTGGAAAGAAACAGCTCAGCGCTGGTTCAAGTGCAGCAGCGATGCTGTCATCAGAGCCCATGCTCCCACCTCACGCTCGGGAAAGCAGCTGGTGAATGTTGTGTCTTGCGCTACAGATGGATCTGGCCCAGCGCTCAGCATATCTACTTAGACAGGTGTTTGACTCTGCGTTTTCCAGGTGGCCAGAGGAAGCTGATCACTTGCTGAAAGAGGAAGCCATGCGGGAGAGGGATGGCTCCCTGAACCAGCAAGAGGGCAGAGCCAGCCACTTGGCTTTCACCCATCTGTTCACCAGACATGGTCTTAAAGCCAGAACAGGTCCTCTTGGGGTTCGTACTTCCTTTGAATTTTAACGAAGAGAAAGGGGACTCTGTTGTCAGTTCACACTCTTTTGGCAACAGTGGTCTTTTGGTCTGGGGAGTTAACTAGGTCACCAGGATTAGTGGCAGCTGGCTTTTCCAGTCAGGACATCTCTGCTCCAACAGCCCAGGCTACCAGGAGTGCGTAAGAAACTGAAGGAGCTGCATGGTATGTTTCTCCCCAGCGTTGCTGTATCCACCTTCTTGAGCGGAGGGCAGTGAAAGGGACGCTTTCTGGTCACTGGAATGACATCCACAGATAACCTAGCCGGGAAACCACAAACAAAGACAAACAAATAAAACAGCTGCTCCTCGGAAGGCAGAAATCAAGTAAACATTCAAGCAGCTTTTTTGCAGCAAGAAGATTCACAAATGATATTCCATAAAATCAGGAGCAGAGGGGACTGGTTACCCCTGTCTCCTGGGGGTTTCAATGACCTGAGCTCCAGTGCCGACACAAGGTACAATGCCATTTCCAAGGTGAACCCGGGAAACCCAAAAGACTAATTGGAAGACCTTTAGGTCTTTAGAGAAAGCACACAAGTGTAAAAACTAAGACCAGAAGAATCTCCCACAAGGACTTCCCAAGAGAACAGGGAGGAGAGAAAGCAAGCCTGCAAATTCCCAAAGACCCCCTGTGAACAAACTTGGCACTCTGAAACTCTCTTCAATGTTGGGGGGTGCGGAACCATCTTTCTTAAGTCCCCTCCAAGATCTCAGAGTAAATGGAGTACATTTGTCATAACATAAACGGGAGGAAGGGGTTGGGAGGGGGTGGGAAGGAGCCTTCTCATGAGGCCACCTGCCCCAGAACTGGCACTGTGGGGCTCCTGCACCTTCTCCTTGGGTCCTGTGACCCAGCAGACCCTGGCAGGGCAGGAAAGCAGCTGTCAGTTTTCACATGGCACTCAATTCTGGCAAGGGAGCAGGTCCAGTGGAAGTCAAACCCTCGTCAGGAGCCCATCAGCCCCAGGATGGCGGAGCTTCTGCAGACTGGTCTCAGGTCACAGGACTGTGGGAACGCATGGCCTCTTACATCTGACTGTACAAGTCATAATCCTTCCCCTCTGGAAAGCCCAAGGAAGCCTATTACTGGAATTTGGGATGCAGAATCCCTATATACCACTAAGTGAGAGATATTCCAAGGATCAAGGATGGTGTTTTCTATTAACATTTATTTATAATTCATATTCTAAATTGTTTTAAAAGGGATCAAAGACTAATAAGATGATATATATACACACACACACACACACACACACACACACACACACAAGTGCGCAGGTTAGCCCGATTAAAAAAACATGGCACTCAGCTGTGGCACTATTAAAATTTGGGGTCAGATAACTCTTCATTCTGATGGGGGATTGGGTGTCCTGTGCATTATAAGATTTTTAACACCATCCCTGGCTTCTACCCACTAGATGCCCCTACTTGAGAATTACTTGAGAATTAGATTTAAATGAAGATGTTACATAGATATTATGTAGATATACAATGATCAAAAGTTATAGACAGAAATAAGGAGTCTAATGTTTTTAAAAATTCAGCCTTAACTTTATCCTGTTCAGGTTCAGAAAAAAGGAAGCCAGGGTGGGAGCTGGGCTGTGACAGTCCTGGTGTCACTGATGTTTACCTAGTGCTTCTGCCCAGGTTTAGTATAGTTGTGTATGTGAACTCATTGGGTCCTTACTGTTATCCCTATTTTACCAGTGAGAAAAATGAAGCTTAGAGAGGTTAACTACCTTTTCTAAGGATGACCAGCTAAAAAGCAATAAGGCCACGCTTTGACCAGTTTGGTTGACTGAACTGCTAGACCTATACTGTCCCACATGATAGCATGAGCCACATGTGGCCACTGAACACCTGGAGGGTGACTAGTCCAAAGTGAGCTGTGCTCTAAGTGTAAAAAAACACTCCAAGTTTCAGAGATATGTTGAAATGATATTTTGACTATGTTGGATTAAACGAAATACATTATCAAAATCAATTGTACCTTAAAAAAATTTCTTTTAATGTGGCTACTAGAAATTTTAAAATGCAAATGTGGCTTGCATTACATTTCTATTAAACAGTGCTGTGCTAAACAATACTATCTCCCCTGGCATCAGTTTTAAGAAAGGCTGAAAAGGAGAATAATGTGCTGTGGGCCAGGAGGTAGATACCCAGAGTAAGGGAACAAGTATTGTCCCCTTTTGTGATCAAACTAAAAATAAATACAAGGAAAACCAAAGAAATCTTTTTAGAAATAAAGTTATCTGTAAAGTTGGTAAAGGGTCAAATGGGGGGAAAAAATTCGTTTCCAAGTATTTATTATCAAATTCATGTGTCAGCCCAGTTTTTCTCTTCATGGATATCAAATGCTGATTATTTGATCCCACAATCAGCCCCGGGTGGACCTGCTGCTGGGCCAGCTTAAGCATGCCCTCATCTTCTTCTTCCTGATCACTCCACTAGCCTCATCTTTGTGCATTTCAGCTGGTCCAGGGCAAAGGAAATTTTCCAATCATCTTACAGTTCCAGTCACTGGCGATTTATTTATTTTTTAATCTTACACAGATTTGTCACTCAGAATGAGTCTCTGGGTGCTTTCTTGTTACCTGTTCAACCCATAAGGTCCCTTGTGCCTCTTCCCCTCATCTGGAAATACCATCTTCCATCACAATCCCACCTCTTCTGCAAGGCCAGGCCATGGACTCAGTAGGTAAGCTGGTAGACTGGGGGACCAGCAAAATGGTCTTGATAACTAATACCAACTTCATAGAGTTGTTGTGAGGATTAATACATGAATGCAAGTACCACCTGTGAAATACTATCTGGAGTGTGCTGACTGCTTCCTAAATTCAGCTGCTGGCATTTTTAGTTGTCTTTGGGTTAAAAGGGGGCCAAATCATGTATGTGAGGAAACTCCTTTTCCCATCTACCCATGTACCTCTGCTGATTCTCTCTCTCAACCATTGGGGAGCTCGATGTGATGGCAGAGAGTGAGCAGTGCCCCAGGGATGGAACCGCAGCAAGAGGAAAGCTGCTCTTACCACATTGTTATTAGAGTTTGATGAACAACTCTGATCATCACACAGTTTAAAATTATGGGATTCAGGGCCAAAGCCGAGGGATTTGTTTCAAATCGGTAAATCCCCAGAAGAGGAAGTCTCTAAAGCAGACGCCAGGAGAGCACACCCAGAAGGCACACGCAGCGGGCTGCAAAGGGCTTTGTTGAAAAGGCATGGGGGCTGCACTCCATTCCAGCATGGGGCCAGGGTTGCGGGATAGAACAAAAGCAGGCGGCAGGCTGGATACAGAGGAATGGTACCCCACCTCGACTCAGTCAATAATGGGAGATGGATGATGGTACCCGCTGAATAACCTCACTTTGCAACTTTTATGCGAAGGTTTGACAAATGACACCAGCAAAAGGTACAAGGGAGTGATTAAAACCAGCCCTTGTGAAAGGCAGAGATAAGCATCCTGGGGCTCAAGTCTCCTTGAGTTCCCCCATTTCCACCTCCAATCCCTGACACTGCCTTGAGTTTTCCAGAGTTTTCCAGAACTTTTTCCATCTAATCACGTCCTTCTCCCTTTCCTCTACTGCTCCCCATACACGAACTTGTCTTTGGGACCACTTTATCCAGTCCAGTCTGTGTGGCTGGACTCAGAATACAAGGCTTCATTCACTCATTCATTCAATGCACCAAAATGTTCATCAGCTTGCTGTCAAAGCAGGAATTTCCGGCATGTGTTTAGCAATGACAATTTTCCCAAAATCTTTACAAAGAACCTTTCCTGTTGAGGAAAATCATGTGGAACTCCTATTAAAAACAGATTCTCAGACCTCAAAGGAGATTTACTGAATCAGAATTTCCCTGGGAGGTGGTGCTCTCTGGGGAGACCCAGGAGTCATCATCCAGAAAGCCCAGAGAGAGAGATGGCTGTGCTTTCTTGTACCACTTCCCTTGCAGGGAGCTGTGGCTCGAGGTGGAGAAAGTTGCCTCTCATGCTCTGATCTTTCAGCTCTGTCCCCTACTTGGCTGAAACCTTCCGTCAAACTCTGATTCAAATGGTGATCCATGAAAGGGACAATATCCATCCAAGGCAAAATCACAGGGACCCAGATTCTCAGACATGTGGGTGGCTCCCAGGAACAGAAATGAACCAGATCAGAGTCACTGCAGCCAAGGAGAGCTGTGCCTCCAGAGAGGCCATGGTGTGGTGAGAAATGTCCCAAAGGCATTGACGATGGCAAGGAAACGAATTACGCTCAGGAATGGTAATCCTCAATGTGGTCTTAATCTCTCCTGCATTACGCAGAGGTGTTGGGAAATGTCACCCTACCTGCTGGTAAAGATGTGTCTTTATGTCCTTCTACCACACTCACTGGCAGGAAAATAATTCACCAAAGCCCTGGTTTTTAGCATGTTCTGACCTGCTTCCAGGAGTGAGAAAAATATGGAAACGAGCTGCACATAAACACCTTGAGAAAATGTGCTTAGGAATCCAGGCCTAAAATAACAAATGACTTGACTCCAAATATGTGGGCAGCTTGTCAGAAATCAAGTCTCCCTCCCTCCTTTTACCCTGGGTAAAAGGAGATATGGGCTACCCTTAAAAAACCTTTTCTTTGTCCAAGCAGTGGGTCTGTACAAACCACCACTGAACTCGGAGGCCTCACTGGGCGCCACGTTGATTATTTCCCGCACAAACTTCACGGATGATGCTAAGATAAGCCAGAGCTAAGTTTAGCACGCAGTTTATTGATACTGGCCCTTAAAAATAAATAACAAAGTGACTCCTACAAACTCTTTCTTCCCTGTCTCCAACCATCTCCATATGCTTTACGTCTACTGTATTAAACATAATACCATTATTATTATACGTCAGTATATGTCAAGAAACCCCTGTGAGGAGAGGCATGAACAGCAAGTGAGCACCCTTCCAGGGTGGCCTGTGGGACACGGGACAATTAAAGCATTAAGAGGAAGTATCCATGTATGGGGTTCTTGGGAGGCCCACAAGCCTGCTACAGTCAGCAACACCTGTGCAAGCTAGCAGGGAGAATAATGGAAAGGTAAGATGTCTGAACCTTATAAGACAGACCAAACTCATTGAAGATGACAGCTGTCATTCACACAAATGTTTATTGCACTGTATGGGAGGGTAGTAATAGGTGTTGGAGGGTCAGGCTGACCTGGAATACTGAACAAGAGCACTATGTGGGCTCTGACCCTCCCCTTGGCACAAACGGACCGCCACCACATACATCAGACTGAGGGTCACAAAGGATCACCTCAAGAAATCCAAAGAAGGAAAGCTCCCCAGTAGAAGAATGAGCTTGGTGTTACCTGTCTCATTGATGACCTTTTCCCTTTTCATTTTATTTTTTTTAACTGTCCTTCAAGGGGGCCGAAAAGCAATTTTCATGCTATGGCTCTAAATATCATTTTATTCCTCCAACAGGGTTCTGAGCATGCCCAGTAGGAATGATTTAACACTGCATTGACGACTTGCTACAGAAGAACGTCATGTGGAAAGGCAGGCTGCCACAGCTAATGGGCTCTTGTTTCAAAGGGATGCTGTGTGTACATTACCAGCATATGCAGAAAGTGCAGAAAGGCCCAGGCAGCCATTAGGAATGGAGTGTTGTTGATGATGAAAAGGCACTTTGCCGGGGAGGGAATGGTGGGAGAGAGAAGGCTTATCTGTCTTTTTGATTAGAAATGCATGCTTCCTTTCATCATCTGAGCTGAAAAATTGGCTTCTGCTCTGGGTTTATGAAACCATTTTTCTTTTTCCTTTATTCCCAGGTTTGCAAACTGCTTAATAAATTAGTTACTGTGAGGTACATGGGTGCCACAATAACCTTAGAGGCTTTTCCCAAATGCATCCTTAATATTTTATAAGTATTTAAATAGACTTATTCAGTTTGAGCTGGCTGATTTATGAAAGCTGGCATTCTGGCACGAAAAGGGGGTTCCATGCAGATTAAATCTGATCCAAACAAATCTAAGAGGTGTTCCCAATTCATATGAAGTTTTTTTTTTTTAGGAATTAGAGTAAAACTTTTGGATACAGTTAACTGTGCAAACGAGGTGAAGAAACATCTGAAGCGCAAAAGCTTGAAATGGGAGCATCAGGCTGGTGGTCACGTAAGGTATTTGGAACAGTTCATTCCTTTATTCATTCACTCATTCAACCATCATCACAGAGAACGCTGGGAATTGTGCTAGGCGCTGGTGACTTTCTGTCCTCTGTTTGGTCTAGCTTTAAAGATTATAAGACAAAACTTACGCGTCTCTATAGCTCTCAACCCACGGAAGAGAACAAAAGTCGGATCATCTTGTGTAAGTTACCATTCTGAACTGCAAATGAAAGTGACCACCCTTTTTGAGAGAAAGGACAAAGATTTTTGGCTCCAAAGGGTGGTTCTTATCTCCAGGGAAAGTGAAAGAGCCTGCTGGGAGTTCCTATGAGATGACTCCCATGTCAGCAGGTCAGGGTTGGCCAACACCGCCCCCCAAGACAGTCATGCCTTGGGCATCCATTATACCCTCTGCTGGAACTAGAGCTTCCAAAGACCACCCCGAGCCTCTGATCGAAAAATCAGATTCCAGACTCCAGCAGCATCAGATGCTCAAGCAGAATCCCTCCCTGTGTGTCCAAGTAATCTGTGCAAAGCTAAATTCTATTCTACTGGCTTAAAAAAAAAAAAAAAAGCAGACTTGGAGATTTATATCAGGTCACGAAAGCTTTGGAGAAAAGTAGTCAGAATTAAAGAGAACATAAATCATCTTTTCAAATATATTTTTTCTTATTTACCAGATTTCTGCGGGCATAATATTTGTCAAGTTTTAAGTCTAAATAGTCAGACATCCAATCCTAAAGAGGACGAAATATGTTAGAAAGAACACAATGATCACTTTCAAGCAGCATAATAGATAATGCCCCAGTGATACTTTAGAGAGTATATGAACAATTAAGGTAATTATCCATACCAAAAACTATTTTATGGAAATGTGCTACAAAGAAACAAAATTACATTACGGTCTAACTGATCAGAAAGCAGCAGCCACATGGGCAGTCTTTCTAAGGCCTTACCTTTTCTTTTCTCTGCTACTATCTGTTTCACTAAGAGAGCTGAAAATTATACCATTTGTGTTAGCATCGAATGCAAATGGAATGGTTGTCCCTTCTCTAATCAAAACACATTTGTGGATTGAAATACCACATGGGGCAATTTTCAGTTAATCATGGATGTTAATAAATATGACTCTCAGCTCATAAACAAACATTACTTTGGCTAATATAATATAGGAAATTATTGTTAAGCTTGATCAGACATGCAACAAAAACTGAACTTTGAAGAAAGTCAGCAAATTAGCCATCTGAAATAGAGACAGGCAGCAACAGTAATGAAAGATTAGATTTAGCTAAAATGCTTCGACAAACCATGCATTAGCACTAGGAAATATTTAAAGCTGGCTTTGCTGAAAATGGCAAATATTAAGTATTATCATAGTATTAGTTTCTTTAAAGAGCAAAACCCAGATTCTTAGGGATTGGAGATTTAAAAACTGGAAAATCAGGTTTACCAAAGTCAGTTACCCAGAGCCTGAGTTATAGTAAAGCCCCTAACAACAAACGGTGTTTTCAAATGAAATAGAAATATGTAATACTCATTCTAGTTCCATCACTGAGCTTATAAACCAATTTGAGATTCCTTCCTTTAGCCTTCCCTAAATGTAAAATAGGTATTTGTTTTGGTGACAAAATATCTAAATGTCTATAGAAGTATTCCAATCCTCTCTAAGACCAGGGCTAGATTCAGACCCGCAGAGGCAGTATTACAGGAAAACTTTAGGCACTATTTCTGTCTCCTGCCATGCACTTAAAATAAAACACTACGCTTAAACCCCAGACTTCTTAGGTATGTAAAGCCAAAAGATCTTCTATCTAGGTTTACTCATTTCAAAATTCTAACATGTTTCTTTAGAAAAGCTCTAATATGAGCTTTTCTCTTTTGCAGGCGTGAGGAAGCCTCCACTTGCTTTCTGGGTACCCTACTTTCACGTCTGCTGTTGGGTGACCCAGCACATGAGAGAAAAGTCCTTGAAGTGAAAGTAGTGTGAGCGAGTATTAACATCTAGGTTTTAGGAAAAAGAAGCGGTATTTTATCTGTTACATTATCTCTAGGTCAATCTGCAGATTAAACGCTATGTATGGATGCAGCTAAGTGAAGCGTCTATGAAATGCAAGTTTCACCTGAAAAACTGCAGTGACAAAGTCCAAAATCAGCACTTCCTTTGGATGATATGCATAACTATCTCTCTCCCCTACTTTTACTGAAAATGTAGACATACACCTAGAAAACAAGAACCTTGAGTAACAAATGAGTTCATACTAAGGGGGCCATTTTCAATATGTGTGGAATCATTTTATGAGCTACCTTCCACTTTTTAGAAACTCCTATATCCTTAAGCCTGGCAATTAATAATATGGCTGGTAAGGGTAATAATTGTATCTATTTGCCAAATACTATGTATATATCAGGATTTGTATAGTGTTGCTTTAACTTACTAATCACTTACAACAATCCTATAAGGCAGATACTATTTTTAATCTGCATCTTTTAAATGAGAAAACTGAAGCTTAGAGAAGAAAAGAAATTTATCTTGGTTAATGGTCAAGTTGGGATCTGAACCTAGCCAAACTTCAGAACTGCCGGTGAGGATCAGGGAAAGCATAACCTTTTCAAACATACGCTGTTAATATTCTGAATTCCTTACATTAAAATATTCTGTGCAAACCAAAATTGCAAAATATCCCCATTCTACACTGTGTAATAGAAAATAATTACCCCTATTTAAAAAAATAGAATTTCTGTTTTTAGCTTTAGGATCGCAGTTTGTTGCCCTGTCTTCTCCATTATCAAGGAAATCGAGTAAAAGAAATATTATTCTGCAGGTCCTTGCCTGAATCCACTTGTCCTCCTTCCTTACTGAAAACCAGACTAAACATTTAGAATGTCTACATTTAAAAATTTCCAACAGTAATGAATAAACTGTACCTCGGGTACTCTAACCAGCCCCCCAGATAGTTAGCATTTATTTTATCAGCATTTTATTCTGATAAAACGGCACCAGTGCACACTCATGGCCTGACTCTTTCTGGGTCCATCCATCCTTGGACTTTTCTCATACGAAGTCCATGAAAAGCACAGGCTGCTCAGAAATTCACTGTTGGAAGACCATGAAGAAGGCAATGAACTTTCAAGGCCTAGTATCTTAAAGGAACCTATAAATGAAATAGGTCAAGGATGAAGCACGTAAGTGGCTGGGAAAAAAAAAAAACTCCATTTAGTTTATACAACTTTAGCTTCCCTGTCTGTTCAGATTCCATATAAGGAATAGTAACTTTTCAAGCCCGTAGGCCTGGACATATTTCTTGGCCTTATAATTCTCACAGTTCTAGACATTCCAAGGTAGAGGGTCATTCAAACAGAGTTGTAATTTCTTGTGTATATTTATTTCCAAAGTATCTTATGCATAGTTTCCCAATGAAATCATAGATGGGGGCTAGGAGCATGCTAGCTGGGTTTTTTTCAAGCATGCCCAGAAGAAGCAGTCGAAAAGAACTGCTTTGGGCTCCTCAAGCAAAAGGGCCAGACTTGAGCTTTCCCCACTGTATCATCCACTCGAACTGCAGATTTTGTCTTGGACTGATATAAGAAGAGAAGAGAGAGGAAAGGCGTTCATGAGATTTAAGGAGTAAACTTCCCTATAAACAGCCAAGCCAGGTTGCTAGGTTATGATAAAGTCCAATGCAGATATGCTGAGAGGCCAACCACCAGCATTCAAGTGTCTCCTCAAATCCCAACCACTCAACTGTCTTAGTGCTCTGGTCACTTCATCTGTGAAACAGGCGGGACAGACCAACATGGCGGCATGTTCTCTCTGGATCTGGCAACTACTAAGCATTAAAAGTCAACTTTTTCATATTTCTTTTCCTGTACTCAAAAAGTAACTAAATAGTGCATATATCGTTTTACATCTTTAGTTGAAATTTGAAAGGCAGGATGCTTCATAAAGTGAGGAAGTTTTGAAAATCTACACAAATCCAGGGCTCATTGCTACTAACTCCAAGTTAGTAACAAAAGTGTTTCTTAAACTTTATTACAAACGCTGAATTATCTAAGGAAAAAATATGTCACACTCTACGCATTTAACCAGTATTTATCATGATCCACTTGTTCATTAAGTCCCTATTGACCAGACATTCCTCTAGACATTTGGGATGCATCAGTGAATGAGAAGTGGATCCAAGCCCTCCTGGAGCTTACATTTTCATGGTGGGAGAAACTCAATAAACAATAAAGATAATAAATTAGAAAATTCTCCTATAAGTTAAAGCATGTTTAGTGCCAGGGAAGAAAGAGAAAGTTCAAGAGCCTAAAGGATGGGGAATTTGGGAGTTGAGGTTCGGTGATAATGTAGGCTGCCCTCTCAAATACAGTGGTCAGCAAAGGCCTCATAGAAAAGTGACTGATATTTGAGCAGAGACTTCTAGGTGGTGAGGAAGTGAGCTATGAAGATATGTGGGAAAGAGCTGGCCTGGGGTTCAAGGAACAGCAGATAACTATAAAGACTGTGGCTTTCTGCCCCAAGAAGCAAGAGAAGCCTTGCAGGGTTTTGCCTAGAGTGATGACCTATGTTTCTAAATTCAAAAACTGTATTAACATCCATAAAGATTTCTCTGGACAGTTAAAATATATACATATGTAAGCATAGCCTTCTATTCTTATTATTGCTACCAAACCGCCATCTATCGGGCACTGAGCCCTGGTTTTCTAGTTGGAAGAACAGAACAGTGTTGCTCCGTCTAAACTTGCTCACCCATTAATCCTAAAGCCTAACTCAAGCATTTGCAGAATTGAATTCTACTGGTGTTTGTTAAGTGCCCACTACTGGGCTAGAAAATGTACCAGGCACAGTTGGGAATAAAGAATATCAAGGGCAGAACAGAAGGGCATACAACACACAATTTTATCACTTGACCTTGCTCGCTTTCAGGCTTTTCATTTCCAAAACAAAAGATCTTCTATTTCTCAAAGATATGGTGAGGATTCATTGGAATAACGTGTCAAACACCTAGAATAGTGTTGGACACACCTACTACAGTTTGTCACTTAACAAACGTTACTTATCTCTCACCTGAATCAATGAAAGAATATGTTATTATTTTAAAATTAGGGCTTCCCTGGTGGCACAGTGGTTGAGAGTCTGCCTGCCGATGCAGGGGATACGGGTTCGTGCCCCGGTCCAGGAAGATCCCACGTGCCGCGGAGTGGCTGGGCCCGTGAGTCATGGCCACTAAGCCTGCGCGTCCGGAGCCTGTGCTCCGCAACAGGAGAGGCCACAACAGTGAGAGGTCCGCGTACTGCAAAAAAAAAAAAAAAAAAAATTAAACTGAGGTGAAGCCAAGGAGGTACCCAGTGTGCTAGTGGAGAATGTAAATGTACCATCAGCAGAATAGGATTTTAAAAGACATTCAGAAAGAAGTTTAAGATGGACTTGGAGAATATGGAATCTTTATGCAGCCAGAACTTAAAGTCAATCAGAGTGCAATAAAGACAAAATAGACAATGACCAAAAAGATCTCCGCTCTTAAATTACATTTTCAAGAAACTCTTCCTAATTATATCTGACGGAGACTACGGAAAATACAACCTGGTGTTGGAAAGCTTAGGTGTAGCCATTTACTTTTGCTGTGACTTTGATCGAATAATGAACCTGCTAGGACTTGAGATGGAGAACAGTCTAGCACAGATTGAGTTACAGAGATATTTGGGTGCAGAGAATCCCCAAAGTTGTATTACTTAAGAAGCTGCCTCCAGCTGCTAGAACGTTCAGCATGGAGGTTGCTGAGAGTGACATTACACCAGTATCCCTGGGTCCCCAAAGCTGGGCCCATGGCCAATCAGAGCCCTAGCCATGAAAGGCAGGCTCAGGCACCATGTTATGCACTCAGCCATAACTCGGTCCACTTTCTGCATGTGTCTGGCTGCTCTACACCACCCCCATCCTCAGACCCCATACCCTTTTGCTGCAAGGGCTGCAAGATCCAGGATAAGAATTGTGGCTTAGAAGACTCCATAAGACGGCTTCTGGGCTTGAAAGAAAGCAAGGATCCAATGGAGCTTAGAGGCAACATAGCTATGATACCCGATTAGCTGGGAGTTCATTTAGGAAACACAGTTCCCTTTATTTGATGTACTTTCAGCATTGCTTATGAGCTACACCCTACTTAGGAGTATGAACCCTGCAATTATTTCCCTTACATTATGAATTATTTATCTAGTCAATCTAATATTCTTCCCTTATGCATCTTAATACCTCGATTAACTATTATGAGTCATTTGCTATTTGTATACCAGAAAACCACTTTCCAAGTTATTACTTATTGGTCATAATCAATTAGGAAAGTTTTTAGACTGTGGCTGTCTTATATAAATACACTGGTAAACTTCAGCTCCTACGATTTCTGACAATTAAATTGTTCTGTCACTTGGGGACTCTCATTAATCTCAACTTGTCATCCTTGTTTATGCAGGTTATAATGGGCTATGTGTGTAAGTGAAATGAGACACTGAAAGCCTTTGGCTTTTTAACTCTTTGATGAGAGTAGAATTGAAATACTTCCTTAAAGTGGTCACTTTGATTTGTACAGTCTGAAGGAACTGTGTTCTGGACAGCAGCTCATCAACTCTGCCATCACCCCCAGCAATCTTTATGTAGATTTGTAATTAAGAACCAGAAAGAGATGAGCTGGCTCCTGCTCCCACCCCAGATTCTTTTTTTTTCTATTTATTTTTTATTTTATTTTATTTTTTTTTGAAGTATAGTTGATTTACAATGTTGTGTTAGTCTCAGGTGTACAGCAAAAGTGATTCAGTTTTATATATATATATATATATATATATATATATATATATATATACACATATTTATGTATGTATATATCTTCAGATTCCTTTCCCTTATAGGCTATTATAAAATACTGACTATAGGCCCCTGTTCTATGCAGTATCAAAGGGGAAAGGGAGGGGAGGGGTAAATTAGGAGTTTGGGATTAACATATACACAATACTATATATAAAATAGACAACCAACAGGGACCTACTATATAATCTCCTAGATTCGTGATACTTGTATATCCTGAAAAGGAAATCTCAGAGAAGAAAATCAAATTGCATTGCTCTCTGTCTTTACTTGTCAACTTCTAAAAGCTCTGGATATAACTATTACATAAATGGGTAAAAGGAAAGAGGCGCCAGAGTGGTCAGAAAGGTCCTGGGGAAAAATGTAGATGTCAAGTGCCATCGACGAGGGTTTGATCCATGGCTGGGATTTAAATTCAGGGAGTTGTTATGAGAGCTACTACTGGATTAATATTAAAATATAATTTATTGGACATTATTTATGATGTGAAATATGCAAATAGTACATTAATTAAATTCAGGTGTCCCTACCTATAGCAAAACCTCTGATGATAATTAAATTATACAAAGTGACGCAAGTCAAAAGATTAGAAATATGAACAGAAATCTAAGAGCTTTAATAAAGTCATAAATCACTGTAAAGGAAATGGTAGGTATTATTATTACATTGAGAGTCTGAAAAGAATGTGTAATAATAGAGTTGATGAAAAACGTATCTGAAATAGAATTGTAAGGAATAAGGGGAGCTCATTTGCCCAGATGAATCTGCTAATCAGAAACTGGCTTGAGAAAGAACAGTTTGGCAAAAAAAAATTTTTTTTTAATTTTTTAGAGTCCAGATTCACCACGGTTGACTTCCCAAGAAATTTCAAGTGGTCTCATATTTGTTAAGCATGGTAGAGGGGGACCACGTTCATTCTTTGGAAAAAGCTTTAGTAACTTTTTGAGTTTTCTGAGCAGTGTAATATCTTTGGACCCACTTCTGAAAAGCAGTAACCGTTATGCAAGGACTTTCCTCCCGAGGTTGGAATAGAATTACTACTTAGCATCAGACATACTTTATTATGATTCTGTGGTTCTATTTTACTATTCTGTTCTCTCCTGTACACAATGCCACCAGTGTCTCACTGACTGAATGCTTGTTACATGCCAAGCCCTGTACTACATTCTCATTTATCTGCACAACAACCCTAGAAAGCAGATAGGCCCCATTTTATACCCAGATAGGAAGTTTCAGTAATTTCCTCAAGGTTAAGGCAAGGATGTAAGCCTAATCTGCCTGCTTCTAGACTGTGACTTGAACCGCTCCACTGGCTTGCCTCCCTCTACGTGCCTGATTTATCCTTGAGCCCCAAGTCTATCCATTTCCCCATTGATCCCTCCTGAATCTGAGAACATTAATGGCAGCTGAGTCACCTACAGTGCCAAGTCCTTGACAGCAAGAACAATGTCTTGTTTACATTTAAATCCCCCACAGTGCCACACACAAAGCAGTTATTGATAATATTGGAGGGAGACAGTAAAATAAAGAGGCAGATGAGAAGAGGGAATTGCTGAACTTAGTGACTGATTATACCTTTCCACTATAGAAGGCCATATGTTAAAGAAACGCAATGGAAGGTCAGTTAGGAAACATGGCGGCTCACCCAGCTGTACTGCTGCATGGTACGTGTTGTTGAATAAATAACTTAGCTTATCTCAGCCTCCATTCCTCATCTATAAAATGAGGAGTTGGCCCAAGTAACCACTCTGATCCCTTGCAGCTCCCACATTCTCTGACTTTATATTCATTTAAAGGTGTTTCTTCGCAGCCCCACCAGTGACCATGATAAATGTGTTTGTACGAAGTCCTTCCATGTACCAAACACTTTGTATATATTATCTTCCTGTGATCCTCATAACAACTCTGTAAGGATAGTATTATCTTTATCCTTCAGCAGAGAAAGTGAAGCTTAGCAGGCTTACAAGCTTAAGGTCATGCAGTCAGTGAGTGGCAGTAAGGTAACCCTGATTTCATACATTTAGAAATGTACAAGTCTACCAGAGCTTGAGAACTGTTGAAATTCTTAGCTAACTGCCTTCTTAGAAAGCACAAAATACTATCCTGTGACCCTGAAAAGCTTCTAATGTGTTTTCCTCAATCAACAGGAATCCGGGACTTGAGAAAATGAAACAATCACTGAGATGTGATTTTTGGAATTGCGATGTTCACAGTCACAACTGTGTCTCTAACCCTGGGCAAGCATCTCACAGAAACATCAGATCATTGCAAACCTGTCAACACTTGGCCGTCTCCGCCATGTCTCCTAAGGCCAGACCCCCAGAGCACTTTCTGTCTGTACTATTTGGTTGTCACTTAATCACACACTCCTTTATTCAGCCTATTGCTTCATGTGCCTTACTCTGGCCTGGCCAACACAAACACAAGTTCCTCAAGGACAGAAACTGAGCTTTTTATTTCCTTCCAGCCTTAGAGTATCCACAATGGAGTGGAGCCCATTAAGTGGTTCTCCCTTTCATTCAGCTTATTCATCACATTTTCAGCAGAGGATCAAACAATGTGTTCTTTCTCTGCCCCAATTCCGGTGCCCTAAAAGTACTAGCAATCCCACAGTTCACCTGTTACGTAACTGCAAACTACCCAAAAGAGTCTTCAGTACCACTTTATGCTGCTGAGCCTGGCATTTGACTGCCAAGATAAGCATGGTGCCAAGGTGAAGAAGATGAGCAGAGATGCCTCCTGCCTTCCAGGGATGGGTTTGATTTTCATAGCATTCTTCAGGTGATAGCTTTCTATCAGTCCAAGGTCAGTTTAAAATCAGGCCCAAGAGAGATGGAAGATGATGGAAATCATCCCAAGATCCCAGGGAATCCTGTCAGCCCCTTCCCTTCCACTTACACTGCGCCTGCCCCACTTCTATCAAAGCTGAGAGCAACGACTTAAGATTCCTTCTACTCAGCAATACATATGACATGCTGCCTGTCTTCTGCTTGAACAAATAGTGCACAGCAGAAAATCCTTCAAAAATCTCAACAGGGCTGGACCCAAATTTTTTGTTTAATGTATCATCTTAAAAGAATCAAGCAAATAGGGCTTGGGGTAGAGGTCTTGATAACCCTTAGAAGACCATGAACTTTGCAAATCAAGAGAGAAAAGCCATAATCCAAGAATATGCTGCAATATGACAACAGTTGTCACTTAGGACAAAATTGTTTGATTTCAACAACAGAATCAGGGAGATCTTCAAGATACATCCTAAGAGTATTAGAAGTACCTTCTTCCTTGCATCTGGAAAGTTCAGGTGCAAAATATTAAGATCTATCATGGAAGTTGTAAGACAATTTGCATTTTCATTCACCAAAGAAATCGATATCAAGAAGACAGAAGGCAGAAAGATAACAGTAGAACCAAGGATGCTCAGTAAAAAATAGTTACTGTGTGCTAAGTACATACTATGAGCCAAGCTCCTTTATATATCTGTTTCATTTAATCTTCACAAAGACCCTAGGAAGTAAGATCTATCCCTATTTTGCACATGGAGTACCTCAGAGACCTCTAGTCATAACATGTTTGTTAAGTGCTGGGCCCTGCATTCAAATCCAGACCTTTCCAAGTCCAGGGTGTTAATCACCAAAATTCAGTTTGTGTCTATCCTGGCAGATGGTTAGACATTCAAGACTGATTCTGGAGTTTGATTTGCATGATTAATAAAGTCGGAGGGATAAGGAACAATTGCCAACTTCCCTAGATACCTCTGTTGTGCTGAGCAGGAGCCATTGGTCTCTCCAGGTTTGCTAGGAAAGGGACAGTACATCAGTATAAGGCTGATGTCAGAGGGGAGGCTGAGAGTGCTGACTTTGAACATGGTCTTTGAAAGTGCTGTTAATTGAAAAAGCTGCACAGTGTCAGGGCTGAGCAGGGATCCAGCTGTGAACAGCACTCTGAAGAGTGTTGATAGAATCGGGACTATCCAGCTGTGAGGGGCCCGGAAGTGCTTGAAGAGGTGACAAGCACTGGAGTACTCCCTTGGCCCTCCCCAGCAGTTGTGGCCATGAACAGCAGAAGCTACAGAGACTCCCTGCAGCCAAAAGCCACAACCATGGCACTCTCAGCCTTACGCCTTGTCAGGAGCCTGAAATTACCCTCACCAATCATGACAGACACAAAACAGCTGCTCAAGGTACAAAGGTGCCCCTGAGAGATGTGAAAAGAACCCGGACACAGCCTCACCCCATGAGAAGTATCAGAGGGGCCTAAGCAGAGAAACTCTTCCTTGGTATCTCACCAGCTCCTGGACTTTGGTCAGTGGGTAGAAGGTGAAGGTGAGGTATGGTCTGCTTGTCATCCAGGCATAGTGTTGAAAATGACATCCTATCCACATGATGTAGAGGAATTAGCAGGGGCTTTGGATTCAGAGGGACCTGAGATCAAATCCTGATGCTTCCGTGTACTAGCTATGCAATCTTGATGAGTTAGATAAGACTTTCAAGCCTCCCTTTGTAACCTTTAATGACAATAACAGTCATTTCCTGCTAGAGTTAGGGCAAAAATATTAAATGAGATAAAATATAAATTGTGACACATGGTAGATTTTTTTTAATGTTCATTTTCTTCCCTCCCCTGGTACATCACGGAAGGTGCAAACAGCTATTTTCTGCTAAAAAAAAAAAAAGAAAAGCTCATGGCATTGGAAGCCCAGAAATGCCAGGTGAGAAGTAAGCAATCTATAGAGAACTTGAAGCATGATGTAGATCGCCAGTGGTGATGTCACCAGGGAAAGTGAGTGGGTCACAGAAGGAAACATATTGAAGTGCTCAGAAATGCCCTTTCAAGGTTGGATGATTTCAGATTCCTAGAATGGTTTAAGCATCTGTGGGCAAGGTGATACAACACAGAAAGGACTTCCTACATCATCAACCTTCAAATCAATACCTTACCCTAAATGGAAAACTATATTCAACACCATCAAATGCAGAAGTTGGTATGTAGATTAGAATGTTTGAAAACTGTGACCTCATCTTTACCTATAAAGATTCTATCATCTTTCAAGTCCAGACTCCATGATGATGTGCTCTGTTCCAAGTGGCAGAAAACCCAGCTTAAGTTGGTTTAAGCTGAAAAACATGGTTCAGGTAACCAAGGAGTCCAGTTCAGCTTCAGTTCCAGATTGATGTGGACTTCAAATGACATCAGCAGGATCCAGCTCTCTGCTGGGCTTCTCTGTGTTGGCTGCATCTGAGGGTCTGCATGGTGGCCCACAGCACCTTCCGGCTCCCTTTGTCAAAAAATCCAGTCCAACAGCAGAAAGAAACTGCATCCAGGATGGCACAAAGAGAACACATGGGTCCAGATTGGAGTTTCTTATTTACTGGTAAACTCAGCTCCAGATGAGTGAATTGGGAGCATTAGCTTCCTTGGGGCATGTGATCCTCTGGAATTAAAGTCAGTACCACAGTTGGCACATGGGCTGAGAGTGAAGAGGAATGGTAACCCCAAAGCAAGTTGGGGGGTCTTTACACAAAAGTTGTGTAGATACTGCACAGAGAAATCACCCAATGTCCACTGTTACATCCAAGCCCCAGAGAATAATGACTTTACATTCTTTACATGTTTACTAACTTTTTTGTGTGTCACTCATACAGTGTTTATCAACCTGGTATTTTAGGTGAATGATTCGCGCCTCAAGGGCAGAGACTATTTTCAATGTCTTTGTCTCTGACCACATTGTCTTTCACAGTACCTTTGCCCATAGTGAGTAAATTAAGGGGATTTCATAGAAATTAATGAATTTAACACACACAAGCTTTGAACATGAATAATTGAAGTCGAAAGTTGAAATAGTTGACCTGTAGAAGAGATTATTAAGAGGAAACAATGTTAGACTTATAAGGTTTCTGGAGGAGTGGAAGGAAAGGAAGTCAGAGGCTCTTTATTCAAGAATCATTGTCAGAAATCCCCAACTTCCTTAAGGAATTTATTAAAGAGATTGAAAGGGCACATTGCTCAAAACCACCAGAAACCCTCCATGGAAAAGAAGGCTGAACATTCCGAGTCAACCATCAAGATAAATAACTAAAGAAAAATATTTCAAAAGGTGAAGGAGGCAGGTGAATTAATTGGAGTGGAGAGGATAGAGAAAAGGCAAAGACTCTGAAACAAACAAACTAAAAAAGAAAAACGTTTTCCAATAACTCTATCAAGAATTTGGGGGGGAAAGTTCAGATAAGAAAGAGAAATTTACTATCAAAATTACCCAAGAAGTCTGTTTGCAGGATTAGATCTGGTCACCATCAAATCCTATCTGGAGGAAGTTCTCATAGCTACATGAGACAGAAAAGTTGATTAAGTCTCTTAAATACGTTCACACTCTTTTTTAATTAACCTCTGGGACTCCAGGGTCATGGAGTGTAGATTGCTTCTATTTTATTAGCGGTCACCAATTTTACCTTGTCAGGACTGCACAGCACACAAACAGGTATGAGAAATTCATTACAGCTCTGTTGTTGAGAAAGATATTTCAACTGAGAATCTCCTTTTGAGGGAAAAAGTTTTAATGTGTCTTTGGGTCAGGAGAACTTTTGACCACATAGAACAGGAGATGGCCAAATTATGGCCAGTGGGCCAAATTCAACTTGATGTCTGTTTTTATGAAGTTTTATTGGGATACAGTCATGTGCATTTGCTGACTATTATCTGATGGCTGCTTCTGGTGCCTATATGGGCAGAGCTGAGTAGCTGCAGTAAGGATCATGTGGTCCAGAAAGTTTAAAATATTTCTCATCTAGCCCTTTTCAGAAAGAGTCT
Organism: Mesoplodon bidens; assembly: GCF_964165515.1. NCBI lineage: Eukaryota > Metazoa > Chordata > Mammalia > Artiodactyla > Ziphiidae > Mesoplodon > Mesoplodon bidens. Next base: position 32,913,860 of record NC_138170.1, read on the forward strand.
GTTGATCCCTGCCATAGAAGAAAGAGAATCCCAGACCACAGAACACAAGTGTGGTTTTTCTACCAGTTCTCAAAGAATTTTCATGTTAACAGCAAAATGGTGGCAAGATAGTTTGTCATTATCAGTAATGACTTATGGACGGTGAGTAGAAAAGCAAAAGAGAGAAAGGATGCAGGAGATCTGGTTACTGGGGAGAAGGCTCACTAAGGAACCAGGATGGGGCAAGATACGGGAGGAGGAGGGGCATGTCAGACATCCTTGGAGAAAGAGAGAGAATGAAAGAGCAATTAGTAGAAGAGCATCCGGTGCCTTTGTCTGCCTCAAAGTGTTTCTCCTGCCTGCTCTTGCTGCACATTTGAATGTTTTATTTCTTCGACCCTCCGAGCATTACCAAACAGTTATTATCTGAGCTCCTAACAAACAATTATTCCAGCTCCTAATTTATATTTCAATCATTTTAACTACTGATCTTATGATCACATCTAGGCTCTGATCACATTAGTGTCTATTAACTATGCAGCAACCAATAAAATCTGCATGAGAGACTTATTTCATATATACTCCCTCAGTGCAATTTATTAAAATAATGTAGACTATTAACGTTTAAGCTAAATGTAATATATATATTTAATATAAAAATTCTCATTAGTGTGATTAATAAAATTTTTAGTGTAAGCTGATATTTAGTTAGAGAAAATGAACAAGTTAAGCCAACTGAACTATTCCAGTTTCATTAATTTAATTAAATATGACTTTTACATGATGTAGGATTAGGTATATACACTGATAATTCTAACATATTTAAAGAATCAGAAAGTTGAATCCCACTATCAAAGTTACAATCAAATCACCAAAGGTCATGTTAGATAAAGCATACTAACTTCTCTCACTGAAGCTCCCTCACTTTTCTAAATATGCTCTCAGGAATTACAGAAGTTGAAAAGTAATATAGTAACACTGCAATGTTTTCCTCCTTAAAAGGTCTCATTGTTTAGCTTTTTCCTTTTGAACTGCACTAGGGCTGTGTGTGTGTGAGTGTGTGTGTGTGTGTGTGTGTGTGTGTAGGGGAGAGAGAGACAGAGACACAGAGACAGAGAAAGAAAGACAAAAAGATCTCATCCTCCTTCTTTAAATTATCTCCATTTATATAGATATATTTCCCAAAATGATTTCTGGAAGTATTGGCTGGTCAGACTCCAATTTCTCCCATCTGGACTTTTCCAGAACCACCTTGACCTGGGCTGATGTAACTGCCCTGACACTTCCTAACTTTGCAAATTTTGGCAAATAACTACTTCAGCCCAGTGTCTCTATCAGTAAAATGGGAATGAGAGGTTGTGAGGATTAAGTGAAATGGTTAGAAAAAAACCTCGCCTCTAATTTCTACCCCTCAGAACTTGGTGTCTTTGCTGCTGTCCCAAAATATGTTATGCTTTATTACTTCTTCTCTTCAAGCATAATCTCATGGCCAGTGTGGCTGAATTATTTTCTACGTTCTAAAACTCTTTCCTAGATTGCCAAGACCGTGAACCCATCTTATTGCTCTCTTCTCTCTTCATCTCCATCTTTTTCTCCTTTGTCTTCTGTGCTGGTGTCATTTTACTGACACCTAAGTCGTCCCATGACCATTTAGGGCTCAAAAAGGTGGAAGAGGAGATTGAGTAGAGCACAGACACTCTGGTCCAGGGGGTCTGTGTTTGAGTCCCAGTTTACTTGCTTCATGGTCTTGGTTAAGTGCTGAGTCATTTTAAGTCTTGATTTCCATCCCTGCCAGATGGGGATGACCAATCATAATACCTACTTACAGGGTTAGTGTGAATAGTGAATAATTACCACAAAAAGTGCTTTGAATCATGTCTGGCTCGTATCAAGAGCTTAATAATAATACTATCAATAGTAATGGGGGGGGGCTTCCCTGGTGGTACAGTGGTTGAGAGTCCGCCTGCCGATGCAGGGGACATGGGTTCATGCCCCGGTCTGGGAGGATCCCACATGCCGCGGAGCGGCTAGGCCCGTGAGCCATGGCCGCTGAGCCTGCGCATCCGGAGCCTGTGCTCCGCAATGGGAGAGGCCACAGCAGTGAGAGGCCCGCGTACTGCAAAAAAAAAAAAAAAAAAAAAAAAATAGTAATGGGGGTGGAGATTCCTAGAAAAAAATCACTGCTCTTCTGGAAGCTAGGTCATGCATTGGTGATGAGGAGACCCAGAAACGTCTCTGCAACTAGCAGAATACTGGGTACTGTGATGATTCAGTTCCCTAGATGGAGGAGAGGGCATTTTCTATATTATTCCGAGGACAGCCACTGATGCCCCCTCCTTTGGCTCTAGGGGTTTACTTCTAAAGGGTGTGCTTGAGAATGACTGAAGCTGCCAGTACAGCTAGAAATACAGTCCCTTTCAGAGAGTAAGATAAAAGCAAAAAGAAGAAAACTCGCCCCTAAAATCTCCCACTCTCGGAAACGCACCAAGAGCCCTGATGTCTGACAGCCTGGTTTTGCACCCAAAGCAAAGAGCTTCTGCCTCTGCTGCTAAGAAGCGACAGGGATAACGTGAAAACAAAATACTGACTTCCAGGCCTAAGATCAGCACTCATTATTGTAATTCTGAAACCAGGGGGAGAACCAGAACCCAGGCTGAATTATCACCCAATCTCCTTAATAAATGTGGACAGGGAAATATCAAGAAAGATGCTGGCTAATAGGCTGGGACAGATATTCCCACACCAAATCCATCCCAATCAGGTGGATTTATTTGGAAAGGACAGTCAGGCAATAATGGGAAGCAATTATTAAATGCACTGCAGCGAACTTCTGGAGGCAGGGAAGAGCCCGTGGCTGGCATTTCACATCCTTCCCTGAAAGGCCTTTGATCACTTAGCCACTCTGTCCCTCCCCCTCATTCAGCAATAATTTAGAATGAAGGCAGCATTGTTCAGGTGGAGCTCTCAGGCCGAACAAGTCCTCTCCTCCCCCTCTGTAACAAACTAGTTAATAGAACTTGTGTCAGCACTTTTGTCAATTTCCCCTGCCCCATGACCCTTATTTTATTTCAAAGTTAAGTTAGAAAAACTTCTTCTGCCAATAAGCCCATCGATTCAAGGAATCCATCTCTTTTTGGCAACTCCATTATAAGAAGCTGTTTAGGGGTCCATGACATGGAATTAGACTGCTTGATTTGAACTCTGAACCCAACACATATTAGCTGGACAATATGACCTAAACTTTCTGTGCTCAGGGTACCCATCTGTGAAATGAGGATAATGTATCAATAGTACAAGTTTCATTGGGGGTGTTGTACAAACAATTCACAAAAGGGCAAGCTAATTAAGCTAACGCCTTTCGCATCATAAGTGCTCAGGAAATTTTAGCAATCATTGTAATCATCATCATCACCATCATAAAAATTACCATTATCCTTTGTATTTGAGACACCCTAGTTCTCTGAATTTGGGAGCAGATATTATTTAAGATCTCCTTAGAAAGACTTATAACATGGGATTGTGGTTAAGCATTAGATTGGATTTAAGACACCTGACCCTTTGTAAACTGTACAAATAAATAGTTATTACAAAGGAATTCAAGGACCATTTTTTCCAGCTGTGGAACAAGGACAAAGAATTGGGTCCACTGAATCATGTTTCAAGGCCTCACATCTCTTCCTTTGTCTTCTCTGCATTCAAGCACTCATTTTCTGACTAGGGTGAAGAATATGGTCTGTGCATGTGATCTGGGATCAGTGTGGTCCACTTCAACTGAATTATGACTATGCCTTAGCTATGGGAGCAGTCAAGACATAAACCCCACCAAGCTAATCAGACCCTTCCACCAGCACCCCAAGAAGCAAGCACGTTGGTTTCACTCTCTCACTCAGATTTTTTTCTTCGTGTCCTTTATGGTCATGCTACTAACTGGCTTCCCCAAGATGCCACATAGGACACCTGAGTTATTTTGCAAGAGGAGTGTTACATCAATCAGAAAAAGATGGATCCACTTCAACAATAAATACAAAGCAAAAGAAGAAAAAGCTGTCTCAAAAATCAGTTCTATTTTATGAATGAACCATGACTTTCAAAAGTTAACAGACCTTATTACCTGTGTCTAGTTATTCCATCTGCCAAGTTAAAGCCCGTGAGGAGCTTTGAACCATAATGAACAAAATGCCTCAAGACCTAAAAGATACCACCAAACACCATCTTCATGGAATCAGCCTTGCTCAGAAAAAAGCTCAACCCAAGTCTTTACCAAACTTAATCCAAGTTATGCAAATAACCCAATCTCAGTAGCTTAGTGCCAGGGAACTTCTGCTTACCAAAATCCATACGGGCCCAGATTCCATAACATGATTAAGACCTGCTTTTCAGTAGATAATACATGGTTTTACTTCATTCATGAAATAGTCCTGTGTTGATCGAAACAACAAAGAGAGAAATTAACTTGGTCTGGGTGGCTGTTTGAGCCTGAATTTTGAAAAGCTGTGTCTCTTAATTTCACCCTGACTTTAAAATATGGCACACCTGGACAATCTGGTTCTCTCCAGGGAATGTGCTAACTCGGATTATTTTATGCATTTGAGGTCTACCATATGGAACAACAGTGTCATTAAAATGGGCATTAAAAAGATTTGTTCACTCAGCTAGATTTAGACAGATAATAATACTTGCCACTTATATAGTACCTTTCTCCTGTCCATCTCAAAGTAAGTAATTTGTAAACACATATTGTTACGAACACTTCATAAAACAAGACTGTGTTAGCTTTTTTCTCTGTAGAAAACAGTTCCAACATGCCATACACGAAGTCCGCACCAAGATAAAAGATGGTACAAAAATAACAACAACAACAACAAAGCAGTCCAAGAATGTTAACTACTTATTATGTTAAACAGTAACTACAATCTGTCCACCCCTGGCAGACAAAGAGGCTCTGCATATATGACAAGAATTTGTTTTCTTTTGTCTCACCTTGGATCCACAAAAATGAATTTTCATGATAATTATAAACACTGTTACTTAAATTAGTTGAGAGTGAAATTGGCCAAAACCTCATCACTACTTTCACTTTAGTAATTCAGTGTTCTGATGATAAGAATTATTAAGATTCCTACGCAATTTCTATTTGGATTTTCATAATTGTCATACTATTTGTATATCTAGCTCTTTAGGTTTATTTCTCAAAAGGCCAGAACTCAGAGGTATAGAGAACTGTTCATTGTGCCTTCTACACCATTAACATTCCCCCTAGCTTTAAATATTTGTAAAACTTATTTGTAAACTTATATGTATCTTTCCCCCCCATCCCCAGTCTCTCTGATCATACAATGCCCACCTTCTCTTTATTTGCCATCTTTATTTGTGATTTCTTTGCTTGTGTGGCACAAAAGACTTCTCAGGAATAAATATTACATACCCAAGAAAAAACTCTGAGCTTCAGACAGTTCATTTATCAAATAATATGTCACTATAGATTAAAAAACATAAACATAGATTAAAAATCTATCCTGTATAGGGACTTCCCTGGTGGTAATCTGCCTGCCAATGCAGGGTACATGGGTTCGCTCCCAGGTCTGGGAAGATCCCACATGCTGCAGAGCAACTAAGCCCATGATCCGCAACTACTGAGCCCATGAGCCACAACTACTGAAACCCATGTGCCTAGAGCCTGTGCTCTGCAACAAGAGAAGCCACTGCAATGAGAAGGCCACACTGAAATGAAGAGTAGCCCCCACTCACCGCAACTAGAAAAGCGCACATGCAGCAATGAAGACCCAGCGCAGCCAAAAATAAATAAAATTTTTTAAAAAATCTATCCTATATATATGTACCTCAGTTCACAAGAATTTGTCAGATGGGGTAGGATAAAGATCGCTGTGCATGGGCTAACGGTATGAGTAGAAACTTGTATTCAAGTGAACATTCCATAAGATATAAATGGATACAATAAGGCAGCCAATTATATACCATACCAGGCAACAGGAAAAGAGCCCTGTGAATGTAGTCTAGATAATGTATGTTTAATGTAAGAATCTTGTATTAACAGTTTCCAGATGATCAAATTTTAAAGCATCTTGACGTATATATACTACCAAATGTAAAATAGACAGCTAGTAGGAAGCAGCTGCATAGCACAGGGAGATCAGCTCGGTGCTTTGTGACCACCTAGAGGGGTGAGATAGGGAGGGTGGGAGGGAGATGCAAAAGGGAGGAGATATGGTGATATATGTGTACATATAGCTGATTCACTTTGTTATACAGCAGAAACTAACACAACATTGTAAAGCAATTATACTCCAATAAAGATGTAAAATTAATTAATTAATTAATTAATTAATCAATGAAAAAGCATCAACTTTTAAAGAGGTTACTTATCATTCACAGGGTTTCCATAATACTAGAAAAGAGATTGAAAACTTAAATGATAACAGGGACTAACTAGTCACCATTAATGAATGACACATGCAGGTGTGTGGTAACAGGGAGGAGTGCATCATAACAATAGTTTGCTGTGATGTGTATCCTAACAGAAATTCTTTCTTTAAACATATCAACATATGTTTATACATGCATAGATAAGTTTAGAAGTAAATGCATGGTAATTAAATGCATACACACACTCACACATACGTATACATGCCATAATTTGTAAAATCAACATGGGTGAACCCTGTTGCAGTGGAAAACACATATGCCCCTTTGAAGAGGGTGGCTACTCCTCAGTACTAGGTAACTATGTCCATGCGAGAATAAAGGCCCAGTGGACAGATATTCTGACCTCCCAACAGGAACTGCAAATTTGAATTTTTTAAATGTGAAAGCTCTTAATTTTTAAATGTTGGCTCCAATTTTTTAAAAATACTACACCTATCAATCCAAAGCACTTCACTGATTTAGTTCCCAGCACTCACAGAAATATTTATAATGTAAATTAAATTCACTAGTTAGAAATAGTTATGTTTCATCAACAAAATGAAAAGACAATTTGCAGAATGGGAGAATATATTTGCTAACCATATATCGGATAAAGATTAGTAACCAAAGTATATAAAGAATCATACAACTCAATAACAAAAAATAAAAGACCCAATTAAAAAATGGACAAAGGACCTGAATAGACATTTCACCAAAAAAGACATAGAGATGGCCAACAGACATGAAAAGGTGTTCAACATCATGAATCATCAGGGAAACGCAAACCAAAACTACAATGAGATATCACCTCACACCTGTTAGGACATCTATTATTTAAAAAAAAAAAAAACTGTTGGCAAGGATGTGGAGAAAAGAGGTCCCTGATACACCGTTGGGAATGGAAATTGGTCCCAGCCATTATGAAAAACAGTATGGAGGCTTCTCAAAAAATTAAAACTAAAACTACCATATGATCCAGCAATTCCACTACTGCGTTTTTATCCAAAGGAATTGAAATCAGAATTTCAAAGGAAAATACCCACACTTCCATGTTCATTGAAACATTACAAGTATCTCCCGATTTTTGAAAGTTCCCTTTATACCACTTTGCTTTTACAAAAGACCTACATTAGTACCTATTTTCACTAAAAGAAATCCAAAGAGGATTTTCATTTTTATGAAAAAAGACAAAAAGTCAAAATAGCATTCAGCGTTGGTTTTGCAGAGACGTTAAAGAGACAGTGGGCACCCAGAGCAGTGAGAGTGGGCCGGTCAAGGTCCTTCCCCAGGAACCATACGTTACATCTCAGTATCAGGCCACCATAGGTTAGATCTGTGTCTGTGAGCATCTGTGCTTTATCTCAGTTTATTTTGTGCATCCGTTAGCAAGATGTATCCTAAGGTTATTTCATCTTCACTTCATGCCATTTCAGTTTAGGAAAGGTTTCACAGGAACACTCTGTTTTCGGATATCTGGGGAAAACTGTATTCACAATAGCCAAGATGTGGCAACAACCAAAATGTCCATCAGTAGATGAATAGGTAAAGAGAATGTGGTATGTAAATACAATGGAATATTATTCAGCCTTAAAAATAAAACAGAAATTCTGTCATTTGTAACCACATGGAGGGACCTGGAGTACATTATGCTAAGTGAAATAAACCAGACAAAGAAAGACAAATACTGTATCATCACATGTATATGTGGAACCTAATACAGTCAAACTCATAGAAGCAGAGAGTTGCCAGCAACTTGAAAGAGGAGGAAAAAGGTAGGTAATGTTAAAGGGAACAAAATTTCAGTTATGCAAGGTAAATAAGCTCTGGAGACCTACTACACACCATAATGCCTATAGCTAACAATACTGTATTGTATACATAAAATTCGCTAAGAGGTAAATTTTACGTTAGATGTTCTTATCACATAATAATAATAAAAATAATAAAGGTGACAGGAGGAAACTTTGGGAGGTGATAGATATGTTTATGGCCTTGATAGTGGTAATAATTTCATGGTTGTATACTTAACCCCAAACTCATGGAGTTTGTATACATTAAATATGCACAACTTTTTATATAACAATCATACTCAATAAAGTGGTTTTAAAAAAAAGACATAGTTATGTTTCTCGAAAAATTGTTTGTGAATGAGGTTTGTCCTCAATACAAAGACAAAGAGCTCCTACAAATAAATAAGAAAATGGCCATAAAAATATGTGTATAAAAATATGAGTAAATTACATGAACAAGCAAATATTAGAAGAAAAAAACACAGCACTATTATATGTAAAAGGAACATTAATTTCAGAGTCATGCAACAAACTGAAAAATTTTTAAGATTTGAAATACATTTTAAACATATTAGAAATATAATTTATTTAAATTAAGTAAGTACACTTTTATAACAGACATGAAGTATTTATACTATAGAATTAAAATCCCACACAAATGTTTAGGATAAAACAGACCTACAGGGCCTCCCTGGTGGCGCAGTGGTTGAGAGTCCGCCTGCCGATGCAGGGGATACGGGTTCGTGCCCCGGTCTGGGAGGATCCCATATGCCGCGGAGCGGCTGGGCCCGTGAGCCATGGCCGCTGGGCCTGCGCATCCGGAGCCTGTGCTCCGCAACGGGAGAGGCCACAACAGTGAGAGGCCCGCATACCGCAAAAAGAAAAAAAAAAAAAAAAAAAAAAAAAAACAGACCTACAAAATTTCACTTTTGGGGATGATCCCAAACCCTGATCTGCCACTGGAGGTAAATGTGATAGTAAGTGGAGAAGGAAAATGTATGCAAGAATCATGAGAACCAAGTTCTATTCCTAGTGACATTGCCTTGGTCAAAATACAGCCTTTCTGATCTTGATATTCCTTTTCAGCCAAAAAAAAAAAAAAAAAGTTCTATGTCACTTTGGCAAATCAGTTATTAAAGTATATTTTGTTTGCGTTTTTTTGTTTTTTTCAGCTATTCCTGCACCTCTCCTGGTAGCGTGGGGCACACTTGGCTGTGTCTTGCACAACAATGAATGTGTTAAGAACCCTAGGGATGCTGTTTTAGATGATCTGATCAGAAACTTTACACCTGTCTCTATTACTTTTCTGTTATGTGGTTACAGGGACTTCTGTGAGGCTTGCTACCAGTTGGGAGGTGACATGAAGCTCTTCCCGACTCTTCAATCCTACAAAAGTGTATGGCACTTCTTTCATGTATCTACTTCTATTCATATACACATCAGCATTATCAGATGGGTGGGTAGAAACAAGAGATTCTAAATGTTGAGAGATTAAGATGCATAGGAGCTGCTGGCAGAGACAAATGAAAATAGACTGTCAAAAAAGTGGAAGCCAAAGAAAAATAAGGTGAGACCATAACATCCAAGAGAAGATAGAGCTTCCCATTGCTGCTGACAGGTCAAACAAAGGATTTCTAAAAAGGTAACCATTGGACTTAGCTACATGGAGGTCATTGTTGACCTTAATGACAGCATATTCAATGAAGTAGTGGGGGGCAGAAATTAGGGTGGAAACGATTGAAGAATAAATGGGAAAAAATGGGTAAAGATGGTAGACAAAGCACACATGTCTAATTTAGCTCTCACCTGAAATTCCACTGCATTAATAGAAAAGATATTGTTGAAAAAGAAAGAGTGGAGTATCAGACAATAGCACATTTTAGTATAGAAATATTGAAGTTTTAGTATAGAAATATTGAATCTCTTTTTGGTCTGTTTTCTTTTAGGTATAAGGAAATTTTTAATTCTGTTGAAATGTTATTTTATTTCATTTTTGTTAGTATACTAGTCCCCTTTTATCTGAGGAGGATTTGTTCCAAGACCCCTGGTGGATGTCTGAAACCACAGATAGTACCAAGCCATTCACATACCATGTTTTTTCCTATACATACAAACCTACAATAAAGTTTAATTTGTAAATTAGGCACAGTAAGAGATTAACAACAATAACTAATAATAAAATAAAACAATCATAACAGTATACTATAATAAAAGTTACATGAATATGGTCTCCCTCTCTCTTTCCCAGAATATCTTATTGCACAAGTATAATGCACTGTGGCTGTAACTTTTGCAGTGTGAGATGCGACAGCAGCAAAACTAGAATGAATTTCTTTTTTCTTCCTCACAATTTCACAATGAAAAATTAATTCTTACCATAGATATTAGCAACCTCAGCATACAATTTTTTTCTTTCCTTTCTAAAAACCCTGATCAGCCAAAGCAATCTCGAGAAAGAAAACTGGAGCTAGAGGAATCAGGCTCCCTGACTTCAGACTATACTACAAAGCTACAGCAATCAAGACAGTGTGGTACTGGCACAAAAACAGAAAGATAGATCAGTGGATCAGGATAGAAAGCCCAGAGTTAAACCCATGCACATATGGTCACCTTATTTTTGATAAAGGAGGAAAGAATATACGATGGAGAAAAGACAGCCTCTTCAATAAGTGCTGCTGGGAAAACTGGACAGCTACATGTAAAAGAATGAAATTAGAACACTCTCTAACACCATACACAAAAATAAACTCAAAATGGATTAAAGACCTAAATGTAAGGCCAGATACTATAAAACTCTTAGAGGAAAACATAGGCAGAACATTCTATGACATATATCACAGCAAGATCCTTTCTGACCCACATCCCAGAGAAGTGGAAATAAAAACAAAAATAAACAAATGGGACCTAATGAAACTTAAAAGCTTTTGCACAGCAAAGGAAACCATAAACAAGACATAAAGACAGCCCTCAGAGTGGGAAAAAATATTTGCAAATGAAGCAACTGACAAAGGATTAATCTCCAAAATTTACAAGCAGCTCAATATCAAAAAAAACAAACAACCCAATCCAAAAATGGGCAGAAGACCTAAACAGACATTTCTCCAAAGAAGATATACAGATTGCCAAAAAACACAAGACAGGATGCTCAACATCATTAATCATTAGATAAATGCAAATCAGAACTACAATGAGGTATTACCTCACACCAATCAGAATGGCCATCATCAAAAAATCTAGAAACAATAAATGCTGGAGAGGGTGTGGAGAAAAGGGAACCCTCTTGCACTGTTGGTGGGAATGTAAATTGATACAGCCACTGTGGAGAACAGTATGGAGGTTCCTTAAAAATCTAAAAATAAAACTACCATACGACCCAGCAATCCCACTACTGGGCATATACCCTGAGAAAACCATAATTCTAAAAGAGTCATGTACCACAATGTTCATTGCAGCTCTATTTACAATAGCCAGGACATGGAAGCAGCCTGGGTGTCCATTGACAGATGAATAGATAAAGAAGATGTGACACATATATATAATGGAATATTACCCAGCCATAACAAGAAACGAAATTGAGTTATTTGTAGTGAGGTGGATGGACATAGAGTCTGTCATCCAGAGTGAAGTAAGTCAGAAAGAGAAAAACAAATACCATTTGCTAACACATATACATGGAATCTAAAAAAATAAATAAATAAAGGTCATGAAGAACCTAGGGGCAGGACGGCAATAAAGACACAGACCTACTAGAGAATGGACTTGAGGACACAGGGAGGGGGAAGGGTAAGCTGGGACAAAGTGAGAGAGGGGCATGTACATTATACACTACCAAACGTAAAATAGATAGCTAGTGGGAAGCAGCCACATAGCACAGGAAGATCAGCTCAGTGCTTTGTGACCACCTAGAGGGGTGGGATAGGGAGGGTGGGAGGGAGATGCAAGAGGGAAGAGATATGGGGATATATGTATATGTATAGCTGATTCACTTTGTTATACAGCAGAAACTAACACACCATTGTAAAGCAATTATACTCCAATAAAGATGTTAAAAAAATGTACAAACAATAAATGCTGGAGAGGGTGTGGAGAAAAGGGAACCCTCCTACACTACTGGTGAGAATGTAAATTGGTACAATCATTCTAGAGAACAGTATGGAGGTTCCTTAAAAAACTAAATATAGAATTACCATAAGTTGAGAACTTTCACCTTTTCACTTAAAGGAAACACTTTATGGTTTCACTTTAGCATATCCAAATTGCCAGCATAATTACTCTTGTACATTGGGGCCACTATTAGGTAAAATAAGTGTTACTTGAACACAAGCATTTGGATACCTTGACAGTCAGTTTGATATCCAAGAAAGCTACTAAGTGACTATGGGCAGAATACCCTAGACAAAGGGATGATTCACACCCCAGGCAGGGACACATGAGATTTCATCACACTATTCAGAACATCGCCCAATTTAAAACTTGAGAATTTTTTATTTTTGAAATTTCCCATTTAGTATTTTCAGACCATGGTTAAGAGTGGATCACTAAAACCATGGAAAGTGAAATCGTGGATGGGGAGGACCACTGTAGTATATAAAAAATACAATGAAAGAAACCAGGGATCCTTGGAGAAAAGCCTACTTCTAGGACTAGGGTGAGAAATATACAAGACGAGCCTGGAGCAACTTCCAGTGCCAGAAAGTAAAGAAGTGATTTTAAAAAAATAAAAGCCACATTGATGAGAGTTTGTTAAAGAGTCACAGGAGCCAACTGAAAGAGTTCCAACAGCCAAAGCTAGGACAATATTGACAATAAAATAAAATAAAGCAATATTGGATTAACACCTAAGTTTAATTAACTCCTCATAAGTCCATACTGATGTCAATAAACGATTGGATAAATAAAAGGGAAAAGACAAATCTCTCATGTAGAAGAATGAAAAATAATTTTTGCAGGTACCCACTCCTCAACAAGGGGGACCATAAATTCCCACTCTCTAAGTGTGGGCTACCCCTTGTGACTTTCATCTAAAGAGTACAATATAGAAGTGGGGCTGGGGCGGGTACCTTTACACTGAGTGATATTTTTCAAATGTTAAATGAACATTGTATTATCTTAATAAATTCTAATAAACAATAAAGATGTTGTTTACTATTTTTATATCTACTTTCATGAGAGAGGTTCACCTGTAATTTACCTCTCATATTATTTGTCAGGATTTAGTATGGAGATATTAGTGACCTTTTAAAATAATTTGTGAATTGTTCCCTCTTTTCCTAAAAAAGTGCATTGTAATTGGTATTATTTCTTCTTTAAATTTATGGAAGAATTGATCAGTGAAGCCATCTAGGTCAGAAGATTTCCCTGTGTCAAGATGTAAATTGCAGACGCTTTAGTATTAATATATCTAGGACTATTTATATTTTCTATTTCATCTTTCATCAGGTTGAGTATGTTTTGCAATTTTTGTGATTACTGTAATCCAGATCCTCAATCTTACTGTCATAAAGTATCTCTATGTCTTCTATGTTTGGGATAGCTGAAGAACCTGTAATGATGTCTTATTTTAATTCCTAACATTATTTATGACTGCCCTCTTTTTCTATTAATCAAACTTGCTAAGAGTTTATCAACTACATGTGTTTTTTTTCAATTTTAAGATACAGCTCTTGGTTGCCACATGACATTTCCAAAATCTAGTTGAATGTCCATAAGAAATATATCCTTTTCCATATCTAGCATCATGGAATTCCCAAGTATTCACATTCAAAAGAACAACAGAGTTTTTTTAAAAACACTAAAAATGAAACAAAATCAAATCAAAATCCTTTTTAACACTGAGCACATGTATAAAGAATAGTAGAAAGCATTATGGTAAGGTATAAAGCGAGACAGAATGCCTGTTTGAAACTAGTGTGCTTTGAAGCAATAAAGGATGATAACTAATAAAAATGCTTCCTGCAGGTTGTCCAGTTGTGCCTCTGTGCTTCATCTGAGATGAGATAGTCTGGCTGGGAAGTAAAAAAATGATGAAGTAGTCATCCCTTGAAACCAATCATTAAACTTTGGTGGGATGATGAGGGAGACATGCAAATTTCCCTGGAAGGATTTAAGAACAGAAAGTTTTCTCCCTGGTCTATCTGTGTGGAAGCTGGGGGTACTGGATTGAAATAGATGACTTCTTAATTTTTCCTCTAGCTGATTCATTTATAATACGGAGAATAGAATCTGACTTAAATACTGAGACTTTTGGATTGATTTCAACACATGTACATTGAACTTCAGTTGTGAAATTGCCTTGAGAAATTCAAAAATCTGTTAATGAATTATTTCCTTTTAGACAAGCATATCAAAATACTACTTAAAAGCTCATGAACATGCTTAGCAGGAATAGGAACTTTTAGTATGTCTCATATAACCAACATATAAAAGCATAAAAAATGGTTCTGAAGAACCTAGGGGAAGGACAGGAATAAAGATGCAGATGTAGAGAATGGACTTGAGGACACGGGGAGGGGGAAGGGTAAGCTGGATGAAGTGAGAGAGTGGCATGGACTTATATATACTAACAAATGTCAAATAGATAGCTAGTGGGAAACAGCAGCATAGCACAGGGAGATCAGCTCAGTGTTTTGTGACCACCTAGAGGGGTGGGGTAGGGAGGATGGGAGGGAGATGCAAGAGGGAGGAGATATGGGGATATATGTATATGTATAGTTGATTCACTTTTTTATAAAGCAGAAACTAACACATCAGTGTAAAGCAATTATACTCTAATAAACATGTTTTAAAAAAAGGCGTGTGTGTGTGTGTGTGTGTGTATCTCCATATGTCCTTCTGTTAAAAATAAAAACTAGTGTTGTTAAGGAATAGCTATTTCCTGATAAAACTATCCATTGTCTTCTTTGCCAGAGAAATGCAGCTCAGAAACTGACACATTTCAGTCCATCTGTATGTACAGCATGTCCCACGTCACAAAGATAACACGGGCATCTTTACTTTAAATGAGACAAAACAAACAAAATTAACACTGGTGGGAACCCTCTGCCACTCAATTTGTGTTGGGTTTAACACCTTCTTATTTTATATATCCTTCCACATAAACAGTTTTATATTAGCCTCTGATATGGTGCCTTCCAACAATTCAATGTTGAGCTGTTTAAAAGCACTAATTAGCAGCTTTAATACAGAAGGGAACACATATATTAGAAAAATCCTGCAAACCCAGAATACCCTTTGGGCCCTGCCATTTGTGTGTGAAATAACTCAATAAAAAAAATACTATATTGTTAATCACAAGACCTTCCAGGAATATAATCAATCATACAAGAAATATAAACTGTACCTTTATAAACAAAAGAAGAAAAATGATTACTTCCATTTAAGCTGAGCACAGGAATCATCACAATGAGCAGATGCATTTGTAAAACTAAGCACACTTCATAATAATGATAAAAAATACTACAACTGTATGTATATCCAATTGACATATATGCATCACATTCAATTTTAGCACAACTAGCAATACATTTATTAAATTAACATTTCATCTATTTCTTTCTATCACTTCCAACAATACCAAAGCCATATCTACTTACATATTAACTTTAACAGAAAATAAATAATCTTCAAGTACTTTGAAAATAAAGAAACATTTAATTTTCAAAGGATTCCAGGGACACATCTTTCTATAATCTGGAATGTTCACATAACCTAATTATTTCTTTTTAAGTAACATTAAAATAGCTAGCTATTTATAATTTCAGGAATGTTTTGCTTTTCTCCAACTTTCCACATACCTTGATCAGATAGTTCTAGTTAACATTTCTAGTACATGTAAATAATTATATCCTTGAGTGCTTTAAAATTACACTAATTCCTACACCATTAAGGAAGGAAAATGTTTCTAGTTTTTGATGCATTATAAGTGGGAGATATTAATTTCTAAATGAAATTATGCATTAGCAGGGGAAAAGTTTTGTATTGAGATAATATTTAAACATAAAATGTTAAGTATCTCAGGAATTATGGATGATTAAAAGCAAATAGGACAACACAGTCATATTGTATTTGGATTGTGGGGCCTTCTCCCATTTCTGCAAATTTCTACTCCCCAAAGAAAAAGCATCTTTATATTATAAAATTGTTTAGCTGTCAGGATAGTTGGCTTGAACAGTAGCAAACATTCAAAACCAAAGAAATGGCATACTTCAGTAATATGTTTATGCTGTGTTATATAACAAATGATAAACAATAGAATAACCATTTTTGTTTTTATTGGCTAATATTTTGTCATTTGCACAAAACTTCCGCTAAACAATGTGATTTCTGAAGCAAGTTTTGAAAACTTGAAGGAAATTAACTCACACCAAGTTATATGTATTATTTACTAGTATAGTACTAACTGTATTTTACTATTTTGGGTACATAGCTTTTTAAAATTATGCAGAGATGATGGAATTGTCCCTTTTTGAGTAGAAATTTCCACACAATGGGTAATTTCAATTCTTTCCAGCTTTATCCCACTAGTAGAAACAGATGTAGCCAAAGACTTCACATATTCGCTACAAATATATTTTAATGTATTTTCTCCAAAAGAATAAAGCTGGCTGACACATAGGTATTTTTCTCCTCTCATGTCTTGGTATTTTATAATAGAGAGTAGTGAATAACTTACAGCACACTCAATGTATCTAGCATATGGTATTTCACTAAATATACTGAGCATTCATTTTGAGGGGCTGCCATGACACTGATGAGCAGTTTTACATAGACTAGGGTTATGTTTAAAGATAGTCAAGCCTTTTAGGAGACAGATTCTCTGTTTCTGGTGAATATGAAGCTATAGCTCTTTCACCATTTGTGACAGGTGACACTGTCTCTTAGTAAACCCATATCTGCCCATGATGATGGAAATGGGGTAAGACTGTAAGAGTTTAAGTTAGGGGGAAAAAAGAAGGTTTCCTATAAAGATAAGCCTGCGATGTTAAATTATACAACTATTGTATTCATTTCCTAGGACTGCTCTAGCAAAGTACCATGGAGAAATCTATGTCTCACAGTTCTGGAGGCCAGAAGTCCAAAACTGAAGTGTCAGTAGGGCCTTGCTCCCTCTGCGATCTATAAGGTAGAATCCTTCCTGGTGTCTTCATAGCCTCTGGTGGTGGCCATCGACCCTTGGTCTTCTTTGGCTTGTAACAATATGACTCCAATCTCTCTCTCTGGAGTCACATGGTAATTTCCCTGTGTGTCTTCACATCATCTCCTCATAAGGACACTAGGCATATTGAATTGAGCTCACTCTACTCCAGCATGACCTCATCTTTATTAATTACACCAGCAACAGCCCTATTTCCAAAGAAAGTCACATTCTGAAGTACTGGGGGTTAGGACTTCAGCATATCTTTTGTGGAGACACAATTCAACCCATAGCAACCATGGTTAATATCTTATGTAAACCTAAATGGGTAGGCTCAGGCCTAAATTGCTAGCTAGGATCTTTCTCTGGATCATTTCCTCTCTTCTTGGAGGAGTTCCATTGCCTGGAGATGGGGGGCACTTTTCTCCTTTAGATGCCAATCAGCTGGAAGAAGAAAGAATAAAGGGGAGAGGATAGGGTTGCTGAGAATCACTCATGGACCACGGTATATCTACAAACAGTTAGTCTATAATGACCATCTTTTTGGAGGAATTAAGATGTACTGTCAGACAGAAAAAAATAAGGAAAGAACCTCCCTCTCTCTTGCTCCTGTTAAAGATTCTATTCTAAAAAGTTCCTTTGGAGAAATACTCTGTCAGTCCACTAGGAGTGCCTTGCTTTCCGTCAGCTCTACCCTGTGGAGGTCACTAATCTCTAGTCATTGACATCCTCCAATTCAACAATTGAGGGGAAAAAAAAACACCATGAAGAAAGGGTTCAGAAACAATGTTTGGGGGCAGAGGGTGGGGGGACATTTGCATTACCTCCCAATTCAGTCTTCATCTTCAAAGTCCTTTCTGCAGAGTATTAAATGGTGTTTGGCTTTTTCCCCTCTTTGTTTTTCTCCTTTTAGACGGGAGGAAAAGTCAATGAGATTTTTGAAAAGGCTCAGAACAGAGAGGTCACTTTTGAACAAATGACATGTAAGGAAAGATAAATTTACATTTTTCAGGCCTCATGAAAAACAAGGCCAGCTTTGTCTGGGATTCACTGACAAGTCATTGAAGGTAAGCATCAGCTGGCCACTGGTCGTGATGGAGCCAAACCCAGAGAAACATGAGCTAAAGAGACTTTCTCTGTAACCATAGGTTGATCATCCCCAACTTCCTACAAAGGTCTTTCATTTCCATCTGGAATGAGTATAGGATAACCTGGATGGGGCAGCCCCTCAGTCCCCAAGCAAAACTCTTGACATTTGCCTAATTATCTTTTCTCATCATCAGTCATTTCTTGAAGTCTCTGCTTCATTCAGATGCCAGGTATTTCTGAAATTAATCATGTCACTGAAAGCGGTATCTTTTCATGTAAATGGACTTTATTATCTGGATCAGAAAAGCCCCTGCTTTGAGCAGCAAAATCCCATTTGTAGGGAGAGTGTCTGAAATCTGACATGCTGTCTTCCCAAGAAAGATTCTTACTGTTAACCTCCCAGCAAGCACCAAGCATCCGTCACTGTGAACTTGTGAGTGTGAGTGCGTGTGAGTGCATGTGTGTGTATGTGTGTGTGTGTGTGTGTAGCTGAGATCCTGGGGTTGGCTGCATGCTAATTTACCCCATTGTTTCAGGGTGACTGCCTTTCCAGTATTTAGGAACAAAGCCTTTTTGCATAAGCCCTCACATACAATTATTTTATATTTACTTCAAGGGCCATCATTCTATCTTCATTGCAACTATATTAGGGGACAAGCCACAGTTTCTTTGTCTCATTGTAAAGGCTGCAGATTACAGACAGGGTTTAACAGGATACCAGCATACTCCCCTTTTGTTTGAAGGCATTTTACAAATGTTTGAGGACCCTGCACTGCATCAACACGTGGCTTTGCTCAGCCTTTCTGAATTCAGAAAGAGGAGGAGAAAAATGCCTCTAAGAGCTTGGTAAAGTGCTATCAAATTCAATTTTCAGGTATACAACATTTGCTCCATAAAGAATGGGGAAATGAGGAATAGAAAGCAAGAAATTCTGACTTGCAGAAGTATCACCAAACTGTAACAGGGTCTCTAAAAGGGTTATACACTCAGCTTCACAGCACTGGCTGGGATGTTATCTAATTAGCAAGTAGGAGTGCCTGACAATGAACCAAGTTCAGTAACCATTGCCAGTGAAATACCAACCCCCTCCTGTGTGTATAGTGACACATGGGGAAAGTTCTTTCTACATCTCAGATTCAGTTTTCTTTTGTTCTGTTCTTTAACAACTCAGTGTTAATAATGGGGTATTTTTCCTCTGGGAAGAGTACAGAAGAGTCATATTAATTACCTGCAACCCTCCCTCTTTTGTAGAAATAAAATTAATGTTGTGACATAAACTGACAAAAACCAGGAAATTAAAAGTTAAAGCTGATACTCCTTCCTGATGTTTTTTCCTTTTTTGGTCATTGCAAAATGAATATAGTGAAGATAATTTGCTGGAGGAAAAACTTGATCATGGAATTCATCAAGAAAGAGGAAAAAAACATTTTTTAAATATCTTTTGTGCTCTTCAATGCCAACTTGGTTTTGAGTCTAACAAATTGAAGCAAATCTAAAAAACAAACTTACTTTACCTTTTGCTAGGGTTCGGGACCTGACCTGATTCCTGGCTGTATATCTACATCTGTATGGTCAGGGGAACAAGGGTAAATATTTCAGTTCATATTGTCCTAAGAAACAGATTTTTAAAACATTGGTTGGTGGATAAGAATGGTCTTTTGTAGACATTTCACATGATTTCCCACTGATAAATGTTGTTTACTTTGACAGAAAATTTTAAGCATTTTTTAAGTCTTACTAGGTTCAATATTACAGATAATGTAACAGGAATTGTGTGTTTCCAAGGTTGTTAGCGCCAGTTTCACACTTTATTCAGGTTTCCTTAGTTTTTATCTAATGTTTTAAAAGTACCCCTGCTTTAATAGGTAAAAATTTTATGTATAAGATAAACTACAAGGATATATTGCACGACAAAGGGAATGTAGCCAATATTTTATAATAACTATAAATGAAGTATAACTGTTAAAGATTTTGAACCATTATATTGTACACCTGTAACTTATATAATATTGTACAGCAACTATACTTTAATAAAAAGTATCCCACTTTCCCTTAACCACTTCATTTTCCTAAACCAGAAGTCTTTCTTAAACCAAGGAAAACAGAAACCTAGTCTTCCTAGTCTTCAGAAAGGCTAAGTAGTAATTTTTTCATTCTTTGAAACAAGACACACACTCAAGAAAATCAAGAATGTCCTAAATCAGAATCAGTAGAAAGCACAGATGGTCTGGAATTTGGAAATACAGTTTTGGAGTGTTCCATTAACAGTCAAAGTCCTATAGGAAAAACAAATGCAAAACTCAACTTCTGAGAGTCTGTATTTAAGAAAAACCTCAACCCCTCCATCCTTTTGTAGTGTTTGAAGGTTAGCCAAAAGGGAGAAAAGGGAGTGTAAATTCAAGGAATGAAGCTCTAGGCTGTAGGCCAGAAACTGTGAACGTTCATCTTCCCCCCTTTGCTGAGAAGAATGTTTCTGGGGAAAAAGTTCCATGAGGGGCTTGTACTTCTAAGGACTTTCCTGAACTTTACCTTCCTCTTTGCATCTGCCTTCAGTCATATTAATCTTGGGTTCCTGTCATCTTTTTGCTTTACTCTCACAAATACAAATGGCTTACTCTTGTGCAGAGGAATGCCCTGTTCCACCATCTTTTCTGTTCAGGTATATCATTTCCACTCTATCTTACTTTGCGACAATACCACCACCTCCTGGGCCACTCATGATTTCCATAGCTATCTGCACATATCAGAGCAGGAAGTTGTTAAATTTCATAAAGAATTGTTAACCAGAGTTATTAGATTATAAGTTTCTTGAAGACAGGTTTCTCGAATACAATGACAATTCTTACAAAATCAATTCAAATGGAAAAAAAATGACATGACAAATAAATGTAACATGCTTTCCTGGATGGGATCCTAAAAGAGCAAAAGCACATTAGATGAAAACTAAGGAAACCTGAATAAAGTGTGAAATTGGCACTAACAACCTTGAAAACACAAAATCCCTGTTACATTATCTGTAATATCGAACCCAGTAGTACTTATAAAAATGCTTAAAATTTTCTCTCAAAGAAAACAACAATTATCAGTGGGAAATCATGTGAGATATCCACAAGAGACCATCCTTATCCACTAACCAATGGTTTTTATCTATTTCTTAAGATAATGTGAACTGAAAATTTTATCCTGTTCCTCTGACCACACAGATGTAGATATACAGCCAGGGATCAGGCCCAGTCTCAAACCTTAGCAAATGGTCAATTTTTTTTTAATTTGTTTCTATTTATTTGACTCAAACAAAAAACTGATGAGCAACATGGATTGTGTTTTAAGGGAAGTGGCATACCGAGGAATTTTGGGAGTTAGCAGCATCTTAGATAAGAAGATGTAGGAGGGTCTTTGACAGCAGGTGCAAATCATCTAATGGTAATTATCAAGGGGGTGCTGTCAGAAGACAGGGAGCAAAGCAGAGTTTAGCTCTGATACCAGTTAAATTAGTCATTAGGAATTCCAAAATTATTCTGATTTGAAGTCTTATTCCTGGACTGAGTGTTTTTAGGGAGAGGGACTTTACAAATACCAGGGCCCTCTCTTTCTCTCTCTCTGCAGCTAATTTGGAAAAGTAGAAAATTTTTCCTGCAAAGTGAAGTCAAGACATTAGGAACAGGGGCTGCATATCCCACCCACAGTATCTGGGGCTTCAGGGCCTTTCTGTGCCATAGTCCTTGTCTTTAAAAAGAGTTCAGAGGATGGAACTGCAAATGTAATTCAGCTAAATGTCATTGGGGAATCTGACATTTCAGAGCTAAAAGCCTATTTCATCACTTTGGGACCCTATTTCTAACCTGTGAAGTTCCCCAACTCTTTTTGAAATAAAAAAAGAAAAAAAAACCCTAAATTAGGGGCTTCCCTGGTGGCGCAGTGGTTGGGAGTCCGCCTGCCAATGCAGGAGACACGGGTTCGTGCCCCAGTCCGGGAAGATCCCACATGCTGCAGAGCAGCTGGGCCCGTGAGCCATGGCTGCTCAGCCTGAGCATCCGGATCCTGTGCTCCTCAATGGGAGAGGCCACAACAGTGAAAGCCCTGCATACCACAGAAAAAAAAAAAAAAAATACACCTAAATTATTTTTCTTTAGAAAAGCAATAACATTCCTCAAGAATTTGGTAAGCTACAAGAATCACACTGGAAAAAATTTCTAAGATGGATCCAAAATTGAAGTAAATGGCATCTGTCTTGCTTCTCAATCATCCTAAGACCAGTGAATCTGTAGTTTCATTGTCTATCTTAATTTCAAATGAATGACAATCTCAGAATCTGGGAGGAGACATTGGTTGCTTTGCTTCTTTCCTAAATTGGAATAGTCCAAGCAGTATTGAAAACAATTTCACACTATATCCCAACCTCTCCCCGGATCTATTCAAGTTTCAGCCCTGATTACTGCATGAGTAAATGAAATAGCTTGTCAACCTCTGAAAAAGTAGTCCGTGTATTACAGGCAGGACACCTACATAATGACAATGGGCCTGCTTGTGAAATATCACCTATCAGGGGAAACTTGGGAATATGCATCATTTTGTGGCTTCATATTCCGTATTTTCTGCTGCATATTTCTTTAAGAAGAACTGTGGAGGAAAATCATGCAATTTAGTTATTAGACTATTCTAGCTCTATGATAGCGTGCATTGCTTTACATAATAGATATGCGGCTAAAACATATATGTAAATCCTTCCCTTTTTTATTTTTTGGTAAACTTGGTCTTAATTTACATTGAATTGTATTGAATTTCAGAAATTGTAGCTCGTTATTCTGAATAGTCTTTCTTTGTTACAGTTACCAAATACTTCAGGATTAATTCAATATATTTAATTCATTGAACATTTTACTATATGTATGCAGTACTGTGCTGAGAATTAGACAAGAGCTGGCCTTGGGGAAGACATGCTCCTCAGGGAAAGCTATAAAATCACACACACACACACACACACACACACACACACACACACACACACTTTTTATAAAAACTGTATTTATTCGTAAGAGCAGCCTAGCACAGTGGTTCAGGTTATGGGTTCCATAGCCAAACTACCTGCGTTCCAGGCCTTGCTCTATCACTAACTAGCTGTGAGACCTTGGTTATTTTCCTCAAATATATAATGGACATAATAATAGAACCTAGTCAATTATATTCGGAGAGAACAGTAGCTGGGACCTAATGCACACTGAGTTAACATTAGCTGATATTGTTTCCTCATCAGTAAATAGGAATATAATAGTACCTTCTTTATAAAGTGGTTGGGCACATTAGATGGCTTCAGGCATTTAAAGCTTTTTGATGCTGTCATTATTATAATCAGCATTAGAGATGTACTATCAAAGTACTATAAGGAACCAGAGAGGTTGGCGGTTAATTTAGATCTAGAGTGTTGGCAAAGGAATGAAGAGAAATCCACAGTTCTCTAAAGGATGAGAAGGATTTTGATGTGCAAAGAAAGTGGCGGGCTTTTCTGGCAGAGACAAATAAAAACAGCCTGAGCAAAATTCCTGAAAGAGAATAAGGCATTTTGGGTCGGAGTGTAAGGGATGGGTGTGGAGGGCTGTAAGTGAAGGCATAGAAGAGGAATTGGAAAATTAGTTTGGAAATGTGTACTTAGATCTTGTTATTGAAGGCTTTCAGTAACATGAATAAATAGCTAAACAGGGCTTCCCTGGTGGCACAGTGGTTAAGAGTCTGCCTGCCGATGTTACGGGACGCAGGTTCGTGCCCCTGTCTGGGAAGATCCCACATGCCGCGGAGCGGCTGGGCCCGTGGGCCATGGCCACTGGGCCTGCACATCCAGAGCCTGTGCTCCACAATGGGAGAGGCCACAACAGTGAGAGGCCCGTGTACCGCAAAAAACAAAACAAACAAAAAAATAGATAAATAAATAAATGGGCTTCATCCCTGTAAACATTTTGAAGCCAGTGGAGTTTCTTTTTTTAATGAGAAGAGTCATGTGATGGAATCCATTTTAGATAACGTCGGTAGTGGCATGGAAAGTAAATCAAAGAGAAAAAAGTGAGGAAGCAGAAAAGTCAAGCCACAGGAATAATGTGGTTAAAGGATTAGTTAATAAACAGGAGAAAAATAAAGAGGTTGGCAGGAAACCTACAGATCAACGAAACATGTTAGGACCTTATTCGGAGTCTAACTGGAAAAACCTTTAAAAAACACTTAAGACATTTATACAACTGTAAATATGAGCACTGACTAGAAATTTGATGAATTAAGAAGTTATTGCTATTTTTAGAAGTGAGTATAGTATTATGGGTTTTTGTTTTTAAACAGTCTTTATCTCATAGAGAAAGATATTGAAATATTTATAGATAAAATTACATAACGCATGAGATTTGCTTCAAAGGTGGTTTGGGATATGGATATCGAGCAGGATTGATTTGGGGACCTAGAAAATGGGTACATGGAATTTGTTATACTCTTCTGTGTACTTCTGTCTAAACTCTCCATAATAAAAGTTTTAAAAAGAAAGAGGAAGAATGCTTTAGCAATGGGCCCATAAAAGAAGCATGGATTTCAGAGCCATGGCAGAGGTAGAAATCAAAAATGCTGGCAGAGGTAGAAATCAAAAATGCTGGCAGCTATTTGAAAGAAGAGATGGAGAAACAGGATCCAAATTTCATCCCAGATTTCTAGCGTCAATGACTAGATGGATGATAATGGCTATGACCAAGAAAATAATAATGTGATCTCTCTTAAGAAAGTTCTTTACAGTTTACAAAATGCTCTTGAGTTTGCTGTTTTATTTAATCCTCAGAACAGCCCTATGAGATAATACTTCCATTTGACAGATAAAGAAATTGAATCTCATGAATTTAAAAATTTCAAATAGGGAGACAGATTTTAGGGTGAAAGAGAGTGTATGGAGACAGGGCCACATTATGATTCTCACAGGCACTAAAGACATTTGTACCTTCATGGACCACTTCTCCCAAAGAGAAATATTAAATTACATTTTATGACTGTGCTGCTACAAAGAATATACTAATATGACATATTAAGACATTTTCTTTGACCTAGAAGTTCCCTTTTTGCTCTAATTTTTAAAGAAATTAGGACATTTTTGTGGGCCCCTAAATGTATTTTGGCACTTGGCCACAATATGTAAGTTGGCCTTGAATGGAGGGTGAGGACTTTAGGACTCTCTCCAAGGGAAAACTTACATTTTTTAGAGTCATCCCCATGAATGGCTCATAACCTGACAATAAAAACTTATGCAAACTTGAAGAGCCCTGGTGTTTTTTTTTAATTTTTTAATGTTCTTAATTGATATATAGATGATGTACTGTATTATATGTTACAGGTGTACAGTAACTTATACTGTTATTCACAATTTTTAAAGATTATATTCCACTTATAGTTATTATAAAGTATTGGCTATATTCCCTGTGTTGTGCAATATATGCTTGTAGCTTATTTTATACATAATAGTTTGTAATTCTTATTCCCTTACCTCAATATTGCCCCTCCGCCCTTCCCTCTCCCCACTGGTGACAACTAGTCTGTTCTCTATATCTGTGACTCTGTTTCTTTTTCATTATATTTTTCATTACATTCACTAGTTTGTTTTATTTTTTTAGATTTCACATATAAGAAATGTCATACAGTATTTGTCTTTCTCTGTCTGACTTACTTCACTTAGCACCCTCCAAGTCCATCTGTGTTACTGCAAATGACAAAATTTCATTCTTTTTTCATGGCTGAATACTGTTCCATCTTCTATATCTTGATGGACTCTTAGGTTGCTTCCATACCTTGGCAATTGTAAATAATGCTACTATAAACATTGGGGTGCGTGTATGTTTTCGAATTAATGTTTGTTTTTTTCAGCTATATACCCAGGAGTGGAATTGCTGGATCATATGGTAGTTCTATTTTTAGCTTTTTAAGAAACCTCCATATTGTTTTCCACAGTGACTGCACCAATTTACATTCCCACCGACAGTGTATAGGGGTTCCCTTTTTGAGGAGCTATCTTTTTAAAGATCTCATTCTTGACTGCTTTAAAGAGACATATGCCTTTGTGTTGTGAAAAATTCCCTTAGAAGGTTTGTAAGCATAATTTCCTTGACTATAATCATTCTCTTTTGACAGCTTAAGTTAAAATGTTGGATGTCAAGATGACACTATTTTTGCATTAAAATGGTAACTTCTTTAGAGATCTCTTTGTATCCCTTCCCAACCTCCCAGACACACAATGGACATCATGTGAGGGGAACTTAAAAGAATAGAAAGGGGAACATTAAACTTAAATTTTGATGATTATTCTCTGGCAAGTAAATGTTGGGGTATTGACATCCAGTTCAGAGTCTAACTGAAATTTCAGAAGTCTCATTTGAAAAATTCCTGAACACTATTCATAGCCAATAATCTCTTTGAAGATTTTCCCCTCTAAGCACTAGTGTAGAGAAAAAACAAAGAAAGAATAAAGATGGGAATATATATTGTAGTTCAGTAATGTGTGACTTCTCTAACAGTTATTTTCTTCAAAACTTCTGGTTTGCTAAAGTTAATCATTGCATTATCATATCAGTTACTCATGAAGCTGAACTATAGGCTTTATTTTGTTTGGGTGTTCATGTTGCTTGACTGAACTCATAAGTGCTATGCTTTTTATTTCTGAAAAATTCTATATTATCATAGATTATTGTGTCCTGAGGGAACTATTTATTCCTTTTCCTTGTGATATTTCTCATGACTGTAAGCCACTCTCTGATCCTTCACCAGCCTCCAAACATAGACACCTAGACCTCTCACGAATTTCTATTCAATTAGTTTAAAAAAAAAATAGCTTCAAACATCAAGACAATGTTTGCATATTTTACCGGAATGAGAAGATTCCATTGATCTTCTGGCTTGACAGTTTAAAATGTCAGGTTCTTCTACCCCATGTGAGATAAGGCTTGTTATTTTGCTTTTATTATAGTTATTTTTCTTTTCATTGATAAAATGATTTTTCCAGTTACTAGTTAGTGCATACAAGGTGAGAATCACCCCTGCCCCTCCATTCTTTACATTAGCTGCATACCCTATTGTCTAGCATGATACCTCTAGTATGTGAGCCATCTAAGTTGTCTTGGGCCCCAAGACAATTGAAGTCAACCCACAAATCGTCCTGCCTAGGGTGGCAAGAACCCAGATCTTGTTATCTAGGAGCTGCTTCTCCAGGAATGAAAAAAATGAGGGCAAACAGAACAGGCCTGGCTCACAGTAAAAGTGGCTTTCCAAGTATATGCTGACATTTTTAGAAGGTCAGAACAGGCAAAATGCAAGTTGGAAAAACCATCAACCTATTTACTTTATAATTTGTAGGTTTTCATGTCTTTGTTTTGCTACATGTAGAAATGGATTCAACTTGAGTAGCTTGAAACAATAAAAATTAAAAGGGGGAGGGGGTAGACCAGGGGGCTAGAGAGACTAGCTTGAACAGAATACACTAACATACACACAAACACCAAAAAAAAACCAAAAAAAACCTCAAAACTATTGCCTATATTGGGAAGTAAAAATTTATAAAAGAGAGGCAGACATAAAAGAAGAAATTGTTTACTTGTTTGTTTGCCTTTACAAAACCCATTTGGGAGAAGCATCCATATATATACATCAGTTATCTGGCTTGCCCCAGTTACACTGATGTTAGAGATGTCCTTTGTTAGAAATTAATGTGTGTAATAAAGTTTTACATTTTTCATATGTTTTGAAGTATATGAGCTATATTTCTTTTGACTGCATAATTACTTTTTGTACACAAGAAAAATGAGGTGCTTAACCCTAAGTAAATAACCTCAAAACAAACCAAGAGTAATAGTTACATTCTTTTCGTCTTCTAGGTTATATACAATAAATATTTCTAGAAACTTTTTAAGTTACATTATTGTGACTTGTTGCCAAAAAAAAACAAAAAAAACCCTCAAAAACCGAAAAACGAAAACTCTTTTATTCAATCAGAACTAAGCTCAGACAAAAATATATCCCACCCCATATTGATATTTTGCTCTTTTTGTTTTGAGAGTAGAGACTAATTACAGCTACCAGCTTTTTTCCTGGTTTATATTAATTTCCAAAGTGTTTTCCTTTTACACTCCAGAGACATCTTTTACTCAGAATAAAGCATTTGAGAAATAAGACGATAGATTTATGGCATTTTAAGTAGTTTATTTTTCTGGATAGGTGCTTCCACTAACTCCTAAATGTTTGCAGAAGAGAATGTTATCAATAAAATTATGTTATACTGATCAAAGTTTCTCTTCTTTGCATAAATTGCATCTTTAAGGCTAAGCATTCAGCTGCTTCTAAACAATGGGACTACTTTTTTAATAAAGGAAACCACCTCTATCAGTCACACCTTGAAGAACCAATTTGGGTCTTTAAAAATATTTATGTGGAGGCTGTAAAATCTCAGAGTAGGAAGGAGGTGGACAGTGCTACAAATGCTAACAGACTTACTGAGACTCCTAACCCTTTCTGGTAGCTGGCTCCACTATAATTACCAGCCCGCTTCTTGTTTTCTTTTCCCTCTGCAGTAGCACTTATTATGACCTTGATTTTTTGTAAATGTAGTATTATTGCATTTGGTAACGAAGTTCTAAGCTTTGCCAAGCTTGAGTAAACCAGGAAAATGCTGATATTTTAAGCTACGCATGATGGGCTCTATATAAATATTCATGTCATCTATTCTCCCCTCATCTTGAGTAATGACGACTGTAACTCAGGGTTTTTTTATTAAAAAAAATAACCCAACAACTATATATTTTTTTTCTCTTTCTGATTCCTAGATGAAAATCTGTGTGTATATGGGTATGCCTGTGCACATAAATATATAGAACAAGAGAGGAGATGTCATGATCCATATATGAATAGCACTTATCTCTGCAAATTAGAATTCTCAATAATTTTATTATTTCCCGCTTTCTTAGAATTTAAATATTTATGATAAATGATTTTTATTTTCTAATAAATAAAGTTATTAATGCTTTCAAATATTGGTTCTAACTTTCTAATACAATTTGCAAATTAAGTTAAAGGGATTTTTTTCAGTCTCTGAAAAATAGAAAGTATTACATTTCTTCGAGAACTTGTGTCTGCGTTGGAGACAGTGGGAACAGATGGGGTAATCTGGTAAGAGTAAAAAAAATGAAGATAAAAGATCAGTAGGGATCTGTACCAGGCAATAATCTGCCTTCGAAAAGTTGGAAAAGAGAGAACCAATATAAATAATTAGAAAAGGATTGATCTGAACATATTGTCAGAGAAAGGCTAGTGTGAGGAATGATGGCAAGGATGTTTCATTAGTTCAGGAGGTTTGTTTGTTTGCTCATTTATTCATTTGAAGAACGTGCATATAGATAACTTTAGTCCAATACCAGCATCAAACACTGAAGGAAGTAGAGAGACTAAAGAGAGAGATTATTTCAAGTTTTCAAGTATTGTGAGTTTCCAGTACTTGGAGTACAGAGAAGGGTCATTCTCTGCAGTAATGGACAAAAAGCCTTAAAATTAAGTGTTCTTCCTAAGAAATGCAGTCCATCTGCCTGTGCCTTAAAATACAACCTCTCAGGTGAGATAGAGAGAGAGAATACAAACGAGAGCAGAGAGAGACTGACTCAACTTCTTTCCCTTGTTAGTGAGTATCTATCATTGATACAGAAACTTCTGATCAACCTGGTGGGTTATAGGTGGTCAATAGGCTTGTTTTGTTCTATCTACCTTTGCTAACACTCCTATGGGGATGAGGATCCTCGTTCTTGGACTCTATATTTTGCTAAGAGGTGTAACCCAGCATCCCTGTCCACATCTTCCCACACATTCACTTTTAGGATAATGGTTTCAAAGTCTTCAGTGGCTTCCAGTGACCACTGGAATAAGTCCCAGTTTCCTTACCTGGTACTCTCTGCCTCTGTGGCTCTCATCACTCCCCAACACAAACCCGTCTACATTCAGACCAAATTTCTTGCTATTCAGTACCACCTTCTCACTGTCTATAAATACCCTAATTCATTCCTATCTTTTCAATGTTTCCCATTTTGCCAGAGATACTTTTTCTAGATTCATCTGCAACCTACTCTTCAAGATTACATTGAAGACCCCCATAATTCCACACCACACTGAACAACCAACCCCTTCTTCAAACCTTTGCAGATTTGTGTTGAAACTCCATATATTAGTTTCACTATATCCAAACTTTGATAGCACACTTCTCATCTCTGTGTCTAGATCTGGAGCCAGTCTCTTGGAAGATGAGCATCCCTAGGACAGAGAGAAAATGCACAGTGTAGATGCTCAGTACAGTCACACTGTATGAATTACTTGTGCTTCTTCCTGCTTCCCTCTCATCCTCAACCTGCAGCCGAGAGAACCAGAACACTGTTCCAGAAGGGTAACCTAAGTATTCGCATCTGGTTGACCTGTCCTTCCAGACTGCAGCACTGCAAGCCTGGAGCTTTTCAAAGGAATTAAGCAAAAAGACTCTCTGCTTCTTCTATCCACTTCCCACCTTCTGTTCCCTCCCCCATGTCCCTGTATTCTGTTCCAGTTGAGACTTGGATCAGTTTAACTCGATGGCTTGCCTTATAGCAATTAAAAAATAACAATTAAAAAATAAGTAACACAAACACTTGCCATTCCTCCTCATAATGAAGGTACTCTTTTTTCCTTTTAGTAAGTAAAAACAAATTTCGCACTTTGGGTTTGTTTACTGGATAGAATCCAAAGACAGAGCTGTAAGACAGAGGACAGAGTCTGAGATGATGACTTGTCTGTTTATAGATGAATAATTGGCCGAGCTTCACTGGTGCTGTGGGATGGTGACTTGCAGGTCTGATATTTATTTACACAATTCATTGAATGTAACAGAGTTTGAAATATAGCTTATAAATATTTAGAAAATATTGTTTCTAAGTATCTGCAGCTTCTTTACAGTGTATCAGGCTATTTATTTTGAAACAACATCTCTTTTTATTGAGAGGTAGCGTACATAGCTGAACAGAGATGCATGCAGCATGGAACATAATTAATATCGTGGGGGAGAAAAGAAAGGAGATGGCTGTTAGATGGCTGACAATCAGTCCTCCCTCACAGGGAAGGCTTCTTGAATATGCTGATTAAGAATGTTAGTGCTAGATGTGCATTTGAACTTTCTATATTAGGTTGCTTTGATGCAACGATGCTTTAGTACAAGAGGCACTTGTCCGGATTCGGGGATCAGTAGGCCCTCCAGGCCAAAACACTGATGGCTTGGTGATAGATTCCTAAAGTGGCCACAAAATCTTCCCTTTCCTAAATCCATGTTCTTAAAAGCAGGCTGTGCAGCTCCATCCTGGTAGAGGTGGACTTTATTCCTCCAACCCTTGAATCTGGGCTGCCATGATGATGTTCTTTGACCAATAGATTGTAGCAGAGGTTCTTCGTACTGGTCTTGAATATATGCCTCAAAAGGCTTTCCACCTTCTTCTCTCACTCGTGAAACCCTGAGCATCTGTCATGCAGATAGCCCGGGCTGTCCTGCTAGATGATGAGACACATGTCTCGTCACTCCCATCCCCACAGGTGGACAGCCAGCCAACCCCCCCAAAGTAGAGTCACCTAGCTGACTCTAAGCTGGCCACAGATGCATAAGCGAGCACAGCTAAGACCAAGAAAACCACCCAGCTGAAAGCCCAGCCAAAACTGAGACCCACAAAATCATAAGCTAAATAAATAATTGTTGTTTTGAGCCACTACGTTTGGGGGCGGTTATTTCAGCAGCAAATGCTAACTGACACAAGTGTATGATATCACAGTAGGTCAAAACCAATGACCAATGTCTAGGTCATGTGCACAGGGCAACCTTTTTTCTATATGAAATCAGCAAGTCATTCATTCAATGTAAGTTTATTAAGCACCTAATCTAATTTATGTACTGTTTGTTCAAGGTACTGGGAATACTATCATGAGCAAGACAGACGAAGTTCCTGCCTTCCTTGTGCTTGTATTTCAGTGATTCATAGAGACAATGACAAATAAACAAGTAAATATATAATATGATGTGCAATAGAAAAAAAAGTGCTACACAATAAAAATAAAGCCAAGAAAGGAGACAGAGTAAATGGGAAATGCTATATTTCATAAAGTAGTCAGAGACAGACTCACTGAAAAAAAAAAGATTTGAGCAGAAACTAAAGTATAAGAGTGAGCCATCTGGAATCTAGGGAAATAGTACTAACTGTCTAATGGGACATTTTAAATTAAAGTTATATTCAAGTTACACCCCCCCCCATGAAGACCTCAGTCCAGTTTTCCCTTTGCACCTTTTTGAGGTGATTTAGTAATCTTGCCAGCCCTCATACCTATGCCATTACCCGATCTCCACATTTTAAATTTAACTGGTAGTCATGTAAGTTACAGAAAAATATTTCTGGTAGGTTGAAGGAT
Organism: Mesoplodon bidens; assembly: GCF_964165515.1. Lineage (NCBI taxonomy): Eukaryota > Metazoa > Chordata > Mammalia > Artiodactyla > Ziphiidae > Mesoplodon > Mesoplodon bidens. Next base: position 32,946,734 of record NC_138170.1, read on the forward strand.
TTTCTAATGTTGAGTTGTTAATGGCAGGCAAAGTCATATCTCCATGATTATACAAATGTATTCCTCTTGTGAAATAGAAGTTATTTCTATAGTAGTCTTGTACTCGATTTTTTAAAATATGTGTAGTTAAGGCTCTCTTTCTTTAATCCTTCAGGAATATCACTAAGGTAAAACAGGGTCTTTGTTGTTGTTTTTGTTTGTTTATTTTTTTGTTCTAATAAAGAGTATTATGTAGGTTGTTTGAGATATTATGTAATTGTGTTGTCCACGGTAAAAAAGAAATTGAAAGACATAGAGACAAAAGTTTACAATTTGTGATCTGTGTTTGATTATTTTTTTTAATTGAACCTTTAATTTATTGACAGAATTCTAAAAGCATCTGGTATGGGCCACAGAAAAAAAGCAAGTAAGTTGATTTTCAACCAGGATGAACTCATACACTCTTTAATACTTGAAGCAAATCATCCTCCACAAAGTTGAACTAAATCTGAATTGGAATTCACACAACAGTTGAATGAAAGGTGAGGTTTGGGGATACTTTTCACCACTTGGTTGAGCATAAAACCATGTGGCAAAGACTGTTGTCAGTTTTTTCCTCTTTCTGGCAAGGGGATAGACTACATTTTCCAGCCTATCTTTCCTTTACAAGTGGTCATGTGACTGAGTTCTAGCCAATAGAATGTGAGCAAGAGTGTTCAGTGCTGTGGCAAGGCCTGGCCCATAAAAACCTGTATGTAGTCATTTGTGCCCTTTCCCTTCATTTGGCCAGATACTGGTACCCAGGGTAACCGTGTAAGGATGTACTGAAGATGGTACAGCCTCCATCAGTCTGAGTCCTTGAAAAACTATAGGGAACAGGCCTGTTTGCCTGTTAAATGAAGAATAAATGAAATTCTTATTCTCTAAGCCATTATATTTGGCAGGGGATGGTGGGACAGGGGGCATTGATTTTGCAGGTTAGCATGTCTTAATCAATACAAGCAGTATCTAACATTCTGCTCTACTGCCCACACCAGAAAAACAAGCGTATAATATTCTTCAGTGTGAAAGCTAAGGCAGACAGGTGCTGAATGAAAACAACTACAAAATTTAAAATGCCAACAATGAGATTTCATCAACACATATGTCTAGGAAAACCATGTTTCTAAACAGGGGTCATATTCCCTATGTCTTTTTGACTCCTGACAGGTGAAAAAGATGTTGACTGGATAGTAGGTACTTAGAAAGTACTGAATGAATGAATGAATGAATAAATAGGTGAAGGGGTTAGAAGACTTGAGCCATGTCAGGAGACATAGGTTTTACAAATATTCTTCTATGACATAACCCATGGATTTAAATATGAGCATCAGCTTCTCTCCTGTGAAATTACAGGGTTGAACTAAATGTTTCCAAGGTGGGAATTCTGAGCCCCATTTCTTTTTTTTTCTTTTTTTTAAAATTTGTTTGTTTTATTGAGGCATAGTTGATTTACAATATCATGTGAGTTTCAGGTGCACAACATAGTGATTCACAATTATTAAAGGTTATAATCTGTTTATAATTATTGTAAAATATTGACTATATTCCCTGTGCTGTACAATATATCCTGTAACTTATTTACTCATTTATTTAATATTTATGTATTTTTTTTTTTTCAGATCTTTATTGGAATATAATTGCTTTACAATGGTGTGTTAGCTTCTGCTGTATAACAAAGTGAATCAGCTATATGGATACATATATCCCCTTATCCCCTCCCTCTTGCATCTCCCTCCCACCCTCCCTATCCCACCCCTCGAGGTGAACACAAAGCACCGAGCTGATCTCCCTGTGCTATGCGGCTGCTTCCCACTAGCTATCTATTTTACATTTGGTAGTGTATATATGTCCATGCTACTCTTACTTCGTCCCAGCTTACCCTTCCCCCTCCCCGTGTCTCCAATCCATTCTCTACGTCTGCATCTTTATTCCTGTCCTGCCCCTAGGTTCTTCAGAACCATTTTTTTTTTTAGATTCCATATATGTGTGTTAGCATACAATATTTGTTTTTCTGAGCCCCCTTTCTGAGAGTAATTGGTCCCTTCCAGTAACTAAAAAAAAAAAAAAAACCGACATAAAAGTTCCAAGGTTACCAACTGTGTGAATAGAGTTGTACAGGTCTGGGGAGCCGATGACTCTTAGCATTCAGGGTACAGTATGAGCTGCCTCTTCTGCTTCTGGGGGCTTCCAGCCTAAGTACCTACAAAAAAATAAACATGAAAAGAGACTGCTAAATCTACAAGGGGTCCTAAAGTGTACATGGTCTGAACGCCCTCATATCACAGATAAATACGAATTAGGCCCCTGGAGGTTATGTCACAGAGCCACTCTTCCCAGCCAAGGCTAGAATTTTGGTTTCCTAACTTGCAACCCAGGGTACTTTCTTCAGATTCTCAGTTAGTCTTATCATATCTTGCCTATGCTTAGCTTTATCCAGGCTTAAAATTATATCTAACCCATGTAACAAGAATAGGATGCTGTATTTTATTTTTTATTTGGTTGGTTGGTTAAAAATATCTTGTGTTATCAAGACCTCATCACACTTTTTTTTTCTATCAATTCTGCAATAGGCCTCTAAATCGGTGCCACTTATTTTCTCTTTTAGTATGCATACTGAAATAGCCATAGTTATCTCAAAATCTTTTGTAACTTTCCAGTCTGTCATTCTTCCCAGTTGACAGAAGTGTTTTTATAAATAACCATAGTTATCTCAAAATCTTTTGTAACTTTCCAGTCTGTCATTCTTCCCAGTTGACAGGAGTGTTTTGGTCTTTGCCCCAAAATGCACTATTTTGTAAGCCTTCCTCTACAAAACTTCCCCAACCCAACCTCCAAATCCTGACATACAAATTTGCTATAATTACCTGGTTAGTGTGGTGTTAGCCAGCAAAGCAGGAAATCTGAAAGAAACATCACTGTGGGCTTCCCTGGCGGCACAGTGGTTGAGAGTCTACCTGCCGATGCAGGGGACACAGGTTTATGTCTCAGTCCGGGAGGATCCCCGCGGCTGGGCCCGTGAGCCATGGCCGCTGAGCCTGCGCATCTGTGGAGCTTGTGCTCCGCAACGGGAGAAGCCACAACAGTGAGAGGCCCGCGTACCAAAAAAAAAAAAAAAAAAAAAAAAATCACTGTGAGAGATAAATGTTAATTTGTCATGTCAAAGAGGAATGATATCAACTAAGATGGAATGAAGGATGCTGAAGGGACTCATAAATGAAATCAGAAATTCTAACTGAGGGAGTTGACACAGAAGGTAAAAAGAAGAAATGTATCTAAGCCTTTAGCCCATTCATTTATTCATTGAACACTCGCTAAGTAATGAAACATGTCAGGCCCAGGAAAAATAAAGGAGGTACATAGAAGAATAAAACACAGCCTGTACCCAAAAAGATCACTACTTAAGGGGGAAAAGTAAATAGAGTTGCCACTAAAATGAATTTAGTCCACTACTCACATACACACACATGGCCACCTGGCTCAGCTCTCCTTGGAAGGCTTGGCATAGTGGGTAGGGTGAACATTCTTTCTGTTTTGTCCTGGGCAGTCCAAGTGTATGCCTGTCGTCCTCCATAGTGGCTGCACCAATTTACAGTATGGAGGTTCCTTAAAAAAGTAAAAACAGAGCCACCATATGATCCAGCAATCCCACTCCTGGGCATATGCCCAGAGAAAACCATAATTCGAAAAGATACATCCACCCCTATGTTCATTGCAACACTATTTACAGCTGCCAGGACATAGATGCAACCTAAATGTCCGTCAATGGAGGAATGGATAAAGAAAATGTGGTATATATATATATGTATACAATGGAATATGACTCAGCCATAAAAAAGAATGAAATAATGCCATTTGCAGCAAAAAGGATGGACCTAGAAGACTGTCATACTGAGTGAAGTAAGTCAGACAGAGACAAATATTGTATGATATCCCTTAAATGTGGAATCTAAAAATATGGTACAAATGGACTTATTTACAAAACAGAAATAGAATCTCAGATATAGAAAACAAACTTATGGTTACCAGAGGGGAAGCGGGGGAGGGATAAATTGGGAGATTGGGATTGACATACACACTACTATGTACAAAATAGACAACTAATAAGGACCTACTGTATAGCCCAGGAAGCTCTATTCAGTACTCTACAATGGCCTATATAGGAAAAGAATCTAAAAAAGAGTGGATATATGGATATGTATAACTGATTCACTTTGCTGTACACCTGAAACTAACATTGTAAATCAACTATACTCCAATAAGTTTTTTTTAAAGTATGTGCCTGTTGCCTTGGTATAATTATTAATGGTGCCTCCTTTCACTTCAAAATTGTCCTGCTTTGGATGATAAACTATGTGGCAATATTACTTCCATGTTCTATGACAAAGGAAACTGCCATAGATCTTTGGAGCCAAGAAAGGCTATGAATTCTATGTATTAGGGAACTTGGGGAAATGTTATTCAGAAGAAGGGATGTGTGAACTGAAAAACAGCTCATCTAAAGTGGATGAAAACAAGGACAATAAACAGACCACAGTGCTTCTCCAGTTTGACCTGAGTAAATACTGAGACTTTTGTAGACTTCCTTTTTTAAAAAACAAATAGGCTTGATTTGTAAGAGAAATTTTAGGTTCACAGCAAAATTGAGACAAGTGCAAAGAGATCCCACATACCCCCTGCCCCGCCCCCAACAAGCACAACCTCTTCCACTGTCACCTTCCCCCACTCAGAGCCGTACAACTGTAACAAATGATGAACCTACACTGGCACATCATTATCAGTCAAGGACAGGCTTAGTCCTTGCCCTTTAAGAGTTTAACATCTAGCGTGGGAGACAGCCATTAAAACAAGCAACTGCACAAATAATTTAATAAGAAGGTGTGGATTGCCTGGCACATGGCAGATGTTCCAAACATTTATTCTGCTAATATACATTGAGAAGAGTTGCCAGACTTAACCAATAAAAATAATGAATGATACTTTACATTAGGATTTACATTAGTTCGTTTACATTAGGGTTCACTCTTGGTATTATATATTCTATGGGCTTTGACAAATGTACAATGACATGTATCCACCATCATAGTATCATACAGAATAGTTTCACTGCCCTAAAAATTCTCTGTGTCCCACCTAACCCCAGGCAATCATTGATTTTTTTACTGTTTCCATAGTTTGCCTTTTCCAGAGTGTCATAGAGTTGGAATCATAGTATATAGCCTTTTCAGATTGGCTTCTTTCACATAGTGATACACGTTTAATGTTCCTCCATGTCTTTTCGTGGCTTGATAGCTCATTTCTTTTTAGCAGAGTCTAGATGTCTAGACGGATCATTGTTTATGTATCCATTCACCTACTGAGGGACGTCTTCATTGCTTACAAGTTTTGACAATTATACATAAAGCTGCAATAAACATCTGTGTGCCAGTTTTTGTGTGGGCATAAACTCATTTGTGTGGACATGACTCACTTTAGTAAGTACCCAGGAGCATGATTGAAGGGTCATATGGTAAGAGTATTAAGTTTTGTAAGAAACTGACACGCTGCCTTGCAAAGTGACTGTACCATTTTCATTCCCACCAGTAATGAATGAGAGCTCTTGTTGTTCTCCATACTCACCACCCTTTGGTGGTATCATTTTTTGGATTTTGGCCATTCTAATAGGTGTATAGTGGTATCTCATCGTCGTTTTAATCTATAATTCCCTAATTACATATGATGTTGAGCATCTTTTCATATGCTTATTTGCCATCTTTATATCTCCTTTAATGAGGTAACAGTTCGCGTCTTTTGCCCATTTTTTAAAATCAGGTTGTTCATTTTCTTACTGGTGAGTTGTTTTTTGGTTTTTTGGGGTTCTTCTGAGGTACGCGGGCCTCTCACTGTTGTGGCCTCTCCCGTTGCGGAGCACAGGCTCCAGACGCGCAGGCTCAGCGGCCATGGCTCACGGGCCCAGCCGCTCCGCGGCATGTGGGATCTTCCCGGACCGGGGCACGAACCCGTGTTCCCTGCATTGGCAGGCGGACTCTCAACCACTGCGCCACCAGGGAAGCCCCCTTACTGGTGAGTTTTAAGAGTTCCTTCTGTATATTCAATAACAGTCCTTCATTCAGTATGTCTAATGCAAATATCTTCTCCCAGGCTGTGGCTTATCTTCTCATTCTCCTGACAGTGTCTTTGCAGAGCAGAAGATTTTAACTGTAATGAAGTCTAGGTTTTCAATTATTTCTTTCATGGATATTTCCTTTGTATTTAAAACTCATCATTATATTTATGGTCATCTAGGTTTTCTCTTATGGTATCTTCTAGTTTTATAGATTTACATTTCAGTCTATAATTCATTTTGAGTTAATTTTTATAAATGATGTGAAGTCTATGTCTAAATTCATATTTTTGCACGTGAATGTTCAGTTCTTTTTATTGAAAAGGCTGTTTTCTCTGTTGTATTACTTTTGATCCTTTATCAAAAATGAGTGGACTATATTTATGTGGATTTTTTCTGGACTCTCGATTCTATTCTATTGATCTATTTGTCAGTTTTTATGGCAGTCTCACACTGTCTTGATTAACGCAGGTTAAGAGTAAGTCTTGAAGTCAGGTATTGTCAGTTCTCTACTTTATTCTTTTGCCTTTAATATTGAATTGTCTATTCTGGGTCTTTTGCCTCTGTATATAAACTTTAGAATCAGATTGTCAATATCCACTAAATAACTTGCTAGGATTTTGATTGGGATGTGTTGAATCAATAGAGCAAATTATAAACCATATTTAGTCTTCCTATTCATAAACATGGAATAGCTCTCCATTTATTTAGTTCTTGTTTAATTTCTCTTATTAGAGTTTTGTAGTTTTCCTCATATACATCTTGTACATGTTTTGTTACGTTTATTCTTAAGTACTTATTGTTAGGTGCTAATGTAAATGTATTGTGTTTTAAATTTTAAATTCTACTCATTACTACTGATATATAGGAAAGTGATTGAATTTTGTATATTAACCTTGTATCCTGCAACCTTGCTATAATTTCTTATTAGTCTGTTCTTTCAAATACTGTACATAGACAATCATGCCATTTGAAAAAAAGACAGTTTTATTTCTTCTTCCTAATCTGTATATCTCTTATTTCCTTTTTTTCTTATTGCATTAGCTAGGACTTCCAGCACAATGTTAAAAAGAAGTGGGGGAGGGAACATCCTTGCCTTATTCATGATTTTAGCAGGAACGTGTCTAGTTTCTTCCCTATTAAGTATGATACTAGCTGTAGGTTTTTTTGTAGATGTTCTTTATTGAGCTGAGGGGTTTCCCATCTATTTCTCATTTGTGAGAGTTTTTATCTTAACAGGGTATTAAATTTTGTCAAATGTTTTTAATACATTCATTGATATGATTATGCGATTTTTCTTCTTTAGCCTGTAGATGTGATGCATTACATTAATTGATTTTCAAATGTTGAACTAGCTTTACATACCTGAGATAATCCTACTTGGTTATGGTGTATAATTATTTTATGCATTGTTACAGTTGATTTGTTAATATCTTGTTGAGGATCTTTGCCTATGTGTTCATGTGAGATCTTGGTCTGTAGGTTTCTTTTCTTATAATGTCTTTGTCTGGTTTGGTATTAGGGTAATGCTGGCCTCATAGAATGAGTTAAGAAGTATTCCCTCTACTTCTATCTTTTGAAAATGAAAAAAGAATTGGTATCATTTCTTCTTAAATTTTTGGTAGTATTCACCAGTGAACCCCTGTGGGCCTGGTGTTTTCTAATTTGAAGGTTATTAATTATTGATTGAATTTCTGTAATAAGGAAGGCACAATCTCGTTAAGGATAGTTATGTCTTCTTGGAGAATTGATTCCTTTACCATTATGTAATGCCCCTTTTTATCCCTGACAATTTTCCTTGCTGTGAAGTCTACTCTATCTGAAATTAATATGGCTGTGTCAGCTTTAATTCAATCAGTATTAGCATGGTAGATTTTCTCCATCCATTTACTTTCAATCTATATGTGTCTCTATATTTAAAGTGGATTTCTGATAGACAACATATAGTTTGGTCTTGTTTTTGATCCATTCTGACAATCTCCAGTTTTAATATTTTGATCCACTCTGAAAATCTTTATCTTTTAGACCATGATGTTTAAAGTGATTATGGATATAGTTGGGTTAATACCTACAATATTTGTTACTGTTTTCATTGTTTTTCTTCTTGATTTTAATTTTTGTCTTCCACCCTTCTTCTGTCTTCTGTGGTTTTAACTGAGCATCTTATATGATTGCATTTTCTCTCCTTTCTTGAAATGTCATTTATACTTTGTTTTATTACTTTTTAAAGTGGTTGCCTAGAGTTTGCCATATACATTTACAATTAATCCACATTCACTTTCAAACAACACTATGACACTTCATAGGTAGTGTAAGTACATTAATATAACAAAACTATAACTAATTCTTCCCTCTTGTCTCTTGTATTATTGCTGACATTCACTTCATGTATACATAATCTATAACCATTAAATACAATGTTGTTACTATTATTTTGAACAAACTGTTACCTGTTAGACCAATTAAGAGTAAGAAAAAAATTTATTCTACCTTCACTTATTCTTTCTTTAATTCTCTTCCTTTATTATGTAGATCTGGGTTTCTGACCTAATCATTTTCCTTCTCTCTGAAGAACTTTTAACATTTCTTGCAAAGCAGGTCTTCTGGCAACAAAGTCCCTCAATTTCTGTTTGTCTGAGACAGTCTTTATTTCTCTTTCACTTCTCAGGAATAATTTTTCAGGTTACAGAATTCTAGGTTGGTGGAGTTTTTTTCTCAGCACTTTAAGTGCTACTCTTTTCTCCCCTTCATGGTTTCTGAGGAAAAGTTGGATATAATTATTATCTTTGCTACTGTATAGGTAAGCTGTTTTTGTACCTCTGGTTTCCTTCAAGATTTTTTTCTTTATCTTTGATTTTCACAATTTTGCATATAATATGTGTATGTGTAGGGTTTTTTTGTGTTATTGTTGTTGTCGTTGCTGTCTTTGACATTTATCCTGCTTGATGTTCTCTGAGCTTCCGGGATCTCTGGTCTGGTGAATGACATCAATTTGGGGTAAATTTTCAGTCATTATTATTTCACATATTGCTTCTGTTCCTCTCTCTCTTTCTTTTCCTTCCAGCATTCCCATTATATATATATAATATATATGTGTATATGCCCCTTTTTATCCCTGACATATATATATATATATATATACACACACACATAAGTGTATGTATGTTACACCTTTTGTAATTGTCTTACAGTTCTCTGATATTTTGTTCTATATATTCCAGTCTTTTTTTCTCTTTGCTTTTCAATTCTGAAAGTTTTATTGACATATCTTCAGGCTCAGAAATTTTTCTTCACCCATGTCCATTCTACTAATGAGCCCAACAAAGGCATTTTTCATTTCTATTACAATGTTTTAATCTCCAGGATTTTTAAAATTCTTTTAGAAGTCCCATCTCTCTGCTTACATTACCTATCTGTGCTTGCATATTGTTTACCTTTTCCATTAGACCCCTAGCATTTAAATTATAATTGTGTTAAATACATGATCTGATAATTCCAACATCTCAGCCATATCTGGGTCTGGTTCTGATCTTTGCTCTATCTCTTCAAACTGGATTTTTTTGCCTTTTAGTGAGCCTTGTAGTAGTTTTTTGAATAGTGGACATGATGTATGGGTTAAAAAGAACTGCAATAAATAGGTCTTTAATAATTCAGTGGTAAGGTGTGGTAGGAGGGAAAGCATTCTATAGTCCTATAAATGGATCTCAGTTTTTTAGTAAGCCTATTTCTCTGGGCTGTGAACTTCAAAATTGAAGTGTTTCTTAGTTTTTTGTTTTGGGGTTTTTTGTTTGTTTGTCTTTAACCCCCTTCATGGTATAGGATGGCTAGAGCTGTCTGGAGTTCCCCCAGGCAGGCTAGGTTCTGATAATACCCATAGTGAGGGCAGACTCTCTTAAGAAGAACAGAGGGCTCTGGTATATATTTCAAAATGGTTACCTTTTCCTCTCTCTCTCTGCCAGAAGCCCAAGGGGATTTTTTTTTTCTCTGACCTTCACTGTGAGAACCTAGTTGAGCTCCTGAAGGTAAAACTCACAAAAGTGTGAGGGCCACTCAATGACTGAGTCCCCTGGAATTTTGACCTCTTAGACTTGTCCACACTTAGCCTCAGCAATTCATCAACCGCAGTTTAGTTTTCTTATCCCAGTACTGATTCCCACAGAACGTTCTGCTCCTAAGTTTCTGCTTCTCTAAGCTGTGGTGCTCTGTATCCACCAATTTTAGGGGCAGACGTTGGTCCTGTGACCTCACTTCTATGAAAGATCTAAGAAGAGTTGTTGAGGGACTTCCTGGTGGCGTGGTGGCTAAGAATGCACCTGCCAATGCAGGGGACATGGGTTTGAGCCCTGGTCCAGAAGATTCCACATGCTGCGGAGCATCTAAGCCCATGCACCACAACTACTGAGCCTGCACTCTTAGAGCCCCTGTGCTGCAACTACTGAAACCCACACACCTAGAGCCTGTGCTCTGCAACAAGAGAAGCCACTGCAATGAGAAGCCCACGCACCATAAAGAAGAGTAGCCCCCACTCACCACAACTAGAGAAAGCCCGCGTGCAGCAGTGAAGACCCAACACAGCCAAAAAAAACAAATAAATAAAATAAAATAGAAAAAGAAGAGTTGCTGATTTTTCAGTTTGTTCAAATTTTTACCTGTTGTTAGGATGGAGTAATGACTTCTAAGCCCCTTACATACTAGAATAGGGAGCTTACTTCTTTTTTTTTTTTTTTTTTTTTTTTTTGCGGTACGCGGGCCTCTCACTGTTGTGGCCTCTCCCGTTGCAGAGCACAGGCTCCGGACGTGCAGGGTCAGTGGCCATGGCTCACGGGCCCAGCCGCTCCGCGGCATGTGGGATCTTCCCGGACCGGGGCACGAACCCATGTCCCCTGCATCGGCAGGCGGACTCTCGACCACTGCGCCACCAGGGAAGCCCCGGGAGCTTACTTTTTAACAAAATTACTATCGTGGTCAAATAGAGAGAGTATTGTATGAGTAGCCATAGCTTGAGCCCTGAGTTCAAAACCCAAGATCCCCTCTTGTTTGTTATAACCTGTGGGAAATTTACTCCATCTGTCTGACTCCAGCTTCCTCTTCTATAAAAAAGGGATATTGATATGTTGTTTTGAGCTTATATATATATACATATATATTTTTGTTCAGTTCAGAATCTGGTGAGTCATAAGTCTTCAATAATTGTTAGTTCCTTTCCCTTTTCCTCTTATCAGTTGCCATAATAAATCACTTAATCTCTCTGAGGTTACTTCTTCATTTTTCAGATAGGGATAATGACGGCTAAGCTTACCAACTCACAGGACTGTTTTAATAATCAAAGAGCCAATGAATGTCATCATATTTATTAAAAAAGAGGATAAGTTATTAAACAAAGACAAGGCAAGAATATCAGCACCATAATAATAATTATTATTATCATTACAAATACTCAAGGCTGAGCCTGACTCACCTGTCTTTATGAAGTTTAACACAAAATCATAGAAGTCTTACATGACAATCCAGCCTGAGTTATTTTCCAAACCATTTACTTGCTTTAACTTTCTTTTTCCTGCAATAATCAAAGCTCTTTGTCTCCAATCATTTATAAGAATTGTCAAACGAGTGTCTGATAACCTCTCCTGAATTTCATAAGCCTGTGCAATAAAGGGCTGCAAACAAAAGGCTACAGTACTCCCCTTACCCCCACCCCAAGGTAGAGTTGTTTAATCTTATGTTCACAGATGCCAGTATTTTGCCCACCCTCTAGTTCCTGCCAATGAGGATAGCTTTGAGTAATTAAATGTGTAAACTATCAAGACCAAAAGCATCACTGAGCATTCTAAGCACTGCACAGCTGGAAGGCACAAAGAGACCTCAGAAGTTGTTCTGGGTCCTTCTCCACCACCCTCAATTTATGTGTATTCCCCCCAAGGCTTCCCATTTTCCGGGATATCCCACTCAATACTTTACCCTGCCAGGCTTAAGGGATTGACCAGATGTTCCCAATACTGTAAGGTCTAAAGAAATAGTTATCTTGTCCCATTACTCAAGAACTTCCATACAACATTCTCCTGCAACACATTCCCTTAGGGCTTCCAAATTAGGTCTTTGTTCAGCATGTTAAACCTAAAGGCCAACAAAGGTGGTTCCCTTCCCTGCATCCTTTTCTGCTACTTCAAGTGAAAGGGTGCTGCACTGTCAACAGATACTAAGCATCTTGCCTAATTATTTGTCACTGAACTGTTACTGTTGGTATGTCTTTCTTAAAAAAAAAAAAAAAGAAAAGAAAAGAAAAGAAGAAAAGAGAAAAAGAAAGAAAGAAATCTTTTCTTGCTGGATCTTGCCTAGTCAGCAGTTTTCTTTATAGCATTGTTCATTGCCATCCTCGCATTAATCCTGCACACTGTAATGTCTCCCCAGGATGAGGTTTCCCTTCCTCTCCATATAGTTTGCTTTTCACTGTAGCTGCTGAGCAGCATAAATCAATACAATGCACACCATAAACACCACAAGTGCTAACCCTGCCAATTGGCTCTCTTTAATTGGTTTCAGCTAAAAACCTGTAAACCTATTTGAAGTGAAAAGGCAGACAAATCAAAGGCAAGATAGATGACCTGAAACCCTCGCTGGGCCAAGGGTTGCAAGCTCCAACATGGTATTTTTCATCTCTGTCATGGGTTTTTTCCATTTCTCTCTGGATCCTTTCTACTTCCCAGGTATTATGCATCAGCAGCCTCCACATTTATAATTACGGAAAGGAAAGCATAAATACTCCAGAGGCTGGATGGTGCATTTTAGAGACTGCGTTAGTGGAGAAAGCAACTTGAATAGAATAAATATTCCCCACAATTACTGTTATAGTGACAATTTTTCATAGTTACCCCCTTTATCAGTAAACTCAAGACGTGATGAATTCTCCCTCAAATGTCACAGACAAATGACAGATTTGCTGGACATTTTTATCACCAGACTGACTTTTAAAAACCTATGGCTTTGTTTGTTTCAAAATGCCTTTACTTTTCGATTTGCATTGCTGCAGGGAGAGCCCATGGTTCAGCTATTTGTCCATTTGTTTATCCACAGTGACAACAGTGCCTGGGGTACTGCTCAGTTTCCAAAAGCCTATCATTCTCCTGAGGCTGAGGAGATTGGATGAAGCAATTTTACCTGAGGGGCTCCAGGTCGAAGGCCTCTGGGAATGGCCTATTCACTAAACTGGTCCTGAGTTGGTGACAATCCACTTGCTTCCCCTGGCCTGAGGTGCATCCTCTAGTCAAGCAAAGTACCTAGTCCATGATCAAAGCCACTGAGCCAGGGACCCTTTTCTAGAAGGTTCCAAATCTTGTCAAGCATGCAGTGGTATTTGAAAAGGAGAACTCATGTGTTCAACAAACGATCATTTAAAATGTGTATTAAAGCAGCCACAGAGAAAGCCTCTGGGTAGAAACATATGAGGATTGACACTCATAGAGGGCTTGTCAAACAGTGAGATATGTACGTGCATACACACACGCACAACACTGGAGAAAAGGAGCTTTCACTGGGCATGTTGCACAAGCAGGACCTTTTCTTAGGCAGTTGCCACATCTAAATTAGCATTTCAATAACACAATCGTTTCATCACACTCTTGAAACCACTTTTATCTTCCGTTTTATTTAAACAGGGCAGCAGCCAAATTTTATGAGAGGCTAGAAGCGAAGGCAGCCCCAAACTTGATGCATAAATCTTCCACCCAATTCAGGGAGTACAAATGTAGTCATCTGGCATGTTCATTCAGATCTTTCTTTAGTGTTATTTTATGGTTCTCATTAGCAGCCCTCAAAATGCTCTGGGCACAGTTTTCTGGGTTCACTTTGAGGCTGAATTTCTAGTCACACCCTCAGGATAAGGCTGACGGTATAAGGTCTCTCCCACCCAGAGTTTACATACATGTAGAAGGAACATCCCTAATAGGGTATTTTTAAACCAAACCAGCCATCAGGACCTGCCCTTTGATCAAAGACTCAGAATAGGATGCTCGGAACATCTCATTACAACATGTGCAGGTCAAGGTCAAGTGTTTTTGAAGCACAAAGCCCATTGTTCTTGCTCTGGATTGAAATCAAGAGTATCTCTCTCCCCGAGTTTTCACTTCCTGTGATGGCACACCCCCTCCTCCTTTACCTCTCTCCTTAGGTGACACGTGCATAATTTCATTTATTGGAGGCACTAAGTTTCCCTATTTTACTGTGACTTCAAGAAGCTGTTTCAAAGCCAATGAATCACAGAAGGCTCCATAATACTGGCGTGCTCTTCACTGTAAAGTTTTTCCCAACCTATGTGGTTGCTATTATGTAGAGGAGGTTGGGGGAAGATTAGGAAGCAGTTGGGTGTACGCTACCTCGCAATAAACCGTTGAAAAGAGTTAGAAAACAATTTCTTTGTAGCCTGCATTACAAGTTTACTAGGAATGAAAAATGTCACCTCAGGCTTCCCTGGTGGCACAGTGGTTGAGATTCCGCCTGCCGACGCAGGGGACGCAGGTTCGAGCCCCGGTCCGGGAAGATCCCACATGCCGCGGAGCGGCTGGGCCCGTGAGCCATGGCCGCTGAGCCTGTGCGTCCGGAGCCTGTGCTCCGCAACGGGAGAGGCCACAACAGTGAGAGGCCCGCGTACGGCAAAAAAAAAAGAAAAGAAAAATATCACCTCGTCAGCCCTGTTTCTGTGAGTTGAACTATTTAAAGTACACTGAAAGGAGACAGGGGTTTTCCACAGATGAGCCCACCTGGATGGTCAGAGGACTATCAGTTTACTTTAGTTTGTTCAGAAACACACAGAAACAGCTAGGTTTTCCAGCACAGAATTTCTTTTCTAACTTTCTCTTTCCCTAACATCCCTACCTCCACCTGAAAAAAAAAAAAAAATTGTCTGGGTTTTGGCAAATGCTCTGTTGACAATCCTTGTCTAATTGTAGGCTCATTAGAAGGAGATGTTGAAAGTGAAATTTTTCTGATCTACCATTCGTCTTTTTCTTTTTTCTTTTCATGGCTTATTTCACATTTAATCTTTAAAGTGAAGATAAATCTCTACAGGAAAAGCAAAATATCCCTTTAATACCAGTGTCTACGTAGTTTAACCTTTCCCTAAAAAGAATTTTCATTTTGTTACATAGCTTAAATATGAAAGCCCATTGAAAGAGGCTAAAAACAAGATTGCAAAATGTAGAATGACTATGCCAATTTCTAGCTGTAAGTAAGGTCTCACTCTCCCAGGGTCACCTAAAAACAAGATTGCAAAATGTAGAATGACTGTGCCAATTTCTAGCTGTAAGTAAGGTCTCACTCTCCCAGGGTCACCATGGCTTTTTTGATGGCAACAGGTCCCATTCATGTTCCCTCTTCTTATAACTGCCCTGAGTCAAAATGAGCCCTTGGTAATACAGTCAGAGAACAGGGTATATGTGTATGTATAACTGATTCACTTTGCTGTACCACAGAAACTAACACAACATTGTAAATCAACTATACTCCAATAAAAATTTTAAAAAGAAAAAGAAAAAAGAAGAATTTCAGAACGAAAGACCATTAAAAAAAGAGGACGGAAAAACTACTGATGTTTCACAGCTTCCAAAGAGACGAAGGGAAACACCATTCTATTTCCTAACACTAATGCATTCGAGCCAAGTAGACGCTTTGGAGCTCCTTCTGATTTATTTCATCACTCTGTTCCTACCCAGATATGATCTACATTTAGATCTAGATGTCAAAGAGAAAGCGTCCCTGCCACATTTTTCCTCCAGTCTAACTGGTAATTCTGAGCCAAATGTCCCCACCATGCAAATGCAATGGAAGGCTTGATGTGGCTGTATTATTCCAGCTAATAATATCTTTCCTTGTCTTCTTTTTGAATGTCAACCAAAAGCACATTTTTGTTTTGTAATAAGAATTGTGCATCACAAATGAGATCAGCTAAAATTCTAGACAGCATTCCCCAACAGCTTCCAAAATAAATGCATCCACATTCTTGTTTAGCACCACCTGCAAGAAAAGTCTATGGTCAGTGTTCAGGCTCAATAATGTAAAAATGAAAATTATTAGCTGGGAAATAGGTTTCAGGATCAGGTCTACAGAGGATAACTTTAAACAACAGAAAAATTCCTCTTGGAGACAGTCTTCAGAATCCCTTATAAGCAGGCTATATTTGGAATTTATGTATTAGCTTCGTTCCCTTTTGAGTCTCACTCATTCTTCTAAATCAAATGGCTTTCAGATACAAACTCCACCTTGTGAATTACAGAAATCTATTCTTTATCAGCTTTTCCCAACTGAGGATCCTTGAGAGAATTTAGCCCCACAGAAAATGATTCCAGTGACTGTTTTCTCAAAGAAGGTACTTAGCTAGCACTGCTCTAGAATGCAGAGGAAATAAGTTCATTCATTAACATACAATATATGCCTTAGGGTATGGACATTAATATTATTATCCCATTTGACAACTGAAGAGATGTTGATTAGAGGGGTTAACTGGCAAAGTCAAATTTGAGCCCAGATACTGTCTGACTCATAACTGCCAGAAGACAAAAGAAATCCACTATACTGTGACAGATGCCGGGGGGGGGGGTGGTGGTGGGTAGTGTTAGGGAGCTGTCAGGCCGAGGGACTCTACCCACCTGCTGGACCAACCAGGTGGAGGGAGGGAATCAAGATGGAAGTTGGGTTGGTTAATGACCACAGCCAAAGAGGTGAAGGCACCAAAGAAGAAAAAAATGCCACGAAGAGGACCGGGACCCCAAAGCCAGAAATAAAGGGGAATCGGACCAGGCATTGGAGTACACCAAGGCAGCTACCATATGTCAGGGCTCTAGGCCACTAGTTCACGTCGAAATCAAAAGAGCATTTTTAAGTGGTGAGTAGATCCAATTTCTTCCGAGAAAGTAGGAGGACTTGAGCAAGCTCTTTCTCTCATTTCCCTCCACTGCCTACCCCTGCCTGCTTCTGATTCCCCAGGAACAATGTCTCTAATACGACTTTTCCAGCACAGTGAAAGGGGCATAAAGAAGAAAGTGGGGCATGTCAGTCCAAAAAATTGGAAGTAGCTAAAGGTTGACTGAGGATAGACAGCCTGGGGTTGAAAGCAACTTTCACGATACAGTTCATGGCTGCAAACCCAATGGTTTCCCTTCATGTCTGACGGAGTCTCTTGCATCAGTTTTTCCCCACAGATAAGATCCTGTTTCTAAGATTTGAAAAAAATATAGAAATCAAGTAATTTCTAAGAAGAAAAGAGCATGTTGATGCTCTGAAGGTCAAAATCCAATGCACTGCACGGACCCATCCATGGGAAACATCTCCTCTGTCTCACTTTGTAAAACAATTTCAACGACAGACTGAGTTGCTTTGATGATGAGAGACTCACTAATTTAAAATTCTTCTTCTCAACATTGGACTTAATGGTGTTGGATATCAAGGATATGGTATTTTTCTTCTCATAGAGTATTTTATTCAATGTAAGACTTTGTAGATTGTAAGATGCACCGTTACTTTGAGTACCGATAACAAGAAAGAGCTGCTATTTTAATGAAAACCAACCACTCACGGTAAGAGATATTCTGGTTTTAGAGATGTTAAAATATGGGGTGGTGGGTGGGGAATGTGTGCCTCAGAGACTATGGAATATGGTGATTCTTTGTCCTTTGTACAACTGCCCACACTGTCCACATAGCCCTCAGGGAGTTTGAAGGCTGCTGTGTTAAATCAAACATCTGCCTACTGCTGACTAGGACGGCCCCGCAGAGACATCTGATCTCACCGCTGCTTATTCCTATTTGAATTATCCTCTCAGCCCACTGAGAGCTGGGGACTGTGGTCCATAGCCCTCAGCCATACCCCTGGGAGCCCAGCGCAGGGCCAGGCACACAGAAAGCACTCCATCATAGGCATTTGTAGCTTACAAAGCACGTTTATGTCCAGATTTAAAGCAGCCACGTGCCCTGTGCTACCTGACACTAGCCACACTCCTGAGATAAGCAAGGCAGAGACTATTACCCCTGCTTTCCAGAAGAACACAGATGCAGCCAGATTAAGTAGCTTCACCTGCCCAAGGACATGCCGTGAGCAATGACGTCTCTGGTAGGATAGCTCAAAGTTTCTAACTCCCAGAGCAAAACTGGTCCTTTTTTTTCTGTTACCTCCCTCTGCTCCCAAAATAAAATGCCAAGTCTAAAGTTCCCACCTGGTGTTTCACACCCATCTGGAGACCAAGGTGCGCCAGGAGTGCCTGAGACTAGTCTCCGGGACCTGGTCCCCATGTGGCTGCCCAGGGCATCTCAGGACCACATTTTCTGGGATGCCCTGCCCGCCTCTCCATGGACCCTGCCTTCCTCCACCGCCCAGCATTCTGCCTTATAAGCCAGGAGGCAAAGGGAGTCACAGTGATGGGTTTAGGATTTGTATTCCCTATCTGAGTACTTTCTGAAACATATACTACACAAATATTATATTATATTATATTATATATATATATATATATATATATATATATATATATATATATATATATATATGTTATCAGGGAAACAAATCTCAAATCCTAGAATACCCAATGTCTCCTTACTGAGGTATAGGACCGATGGTAGCACCACAAAAAAACATTGATTTCATGGCCCTATATAGGCCTTTCTCTGTGGAAAGGGGAAAAAAAGCAATTTTAACATGTTATCTTTTCACTGTCCTTTTCTTACCCCAAAGGGGAGCTTCACTAGCAGAAATCAGAGCATTCAACTTACAAAAATCAAGGGCAGAGGAGGTTTAACAGGGGATAATTCTCTCTTGACTGAAATCCCTTTCGCCCCCCTGCCCCCCCACACACACACCTTTTTTTTTCCACAAAATGAAGAAAACAGTTTATTTTCTCAATAAGGGGGTATCAGGCAGGATTGTGGACATCTTGGGTCCCTCACCATAGTGATACATTTTCTTTCCCATTAAATAATAAAATATGCCATAGAGTTGCACAACTCTGCAGACCCAAGGCACATTAAAGCAGGCTCATCAAGCACCATCCATGTGGAAAGATATGAATACATTTTTACCTGGCGCAGACATAGTTCCTTTGCAGTTGCCTCAGAAACCCCACTCCCACACACTCCTTCCTAAAACACATGGGGGTGGGGGAGAGAGAAATTGAGAATTTCACTGAAGATCAGAGAAAAAGAGAGACATAATATCTGCAAAGAACCCAGCGTGAAACAGCATGTAGAATTCTTAATAATGTAGCTCCTAACTATTTTTTGTTTTGTTTTGTTTCATTTTCACTTATTAGGAGAATTTTTAAATAACTTGAATTTTGCTGCTGCAGGCTAAGTTCGGGGTCAGTTCCTGTTCTATTATTTGGGAGTGATTGGTTATTTTATCCCCATCCAAATTCTATTTTTCTTCTATTTTGGCCCAAAAGCATCAAAACTTTATGGTTAGGAAGGACTTGTTGAGGCTTCTATGTTGAAGCAAAGTAAAGATACAAATCATGAATTCCATTGCAAAATCCACTAATTGTCAGGTTTTTGTGAAAGACTCTAATTAAATCCAGTAGGAAAAGAACGCCAAGCAGTCGAAAAAGAAAAATCAGTCATTTAAACAACTCTGCTAAGAGCTTAAAATAGACACCAAAGTACATCTGAAAAGTGGTTTGTTTTTTTTTTCAGGCAAAAAGAGGAAAAATCAGGAACAGAGAAATGTTGGGCTAGGTAATAATATTCTAAGCATCTGAAAGGTAGCATCTATAAAAACTTTATGAGATGTGCTAAATTTATTCCAGACAAAAATCTTCATGGACTGACTGCCTATGAGATTGTCTTTATTGTCTTTCTTTCTTTATAGAGCTGTCACGGGAAGATTCCTCCTGCTCAGCCAATCATGGAAGATTCCTGAAAACCCTGGAGAATAAAGAGATTGGTAATCTCTTTTTAGGTAACCTAATCCCTGCACACAGAAACCCCTCCTCCAGTTCTACTGAAAACAGCTGCCCCCCAAAACAAGTGTCTTTTATGAGACACTCTTCGACGAACAAATGACAAATCCCCCCAAACATAAAACACATTTCTCACAAAGCAAAAGCACTCAACTTGAGCCGCAAAACCCTCACAAGGTTGAAAATATCTTTCTCACAGATGCGAATAGGAAAAAGAGACCTCAAAATTGTATTCCTCGCGATTTAGATGTCCCAAAATTAGTCAGGTCAACTCACAAATTGTGTATTCATGCCCCAAAAACACTCACAAAAGTGAGTTCCAGGGTCAGGGTCCCTGTTCAAAGTTAAGCTCCATTCAGACCCAATCAAAGAAACTCATCTCTTACCTGCTCCCCCAACTTGGACATGGTCTTTCAAGATTGGCTGGGGGTGCATCAAGGTGTGTGAAGGGAGAGCTGGCTCAGAGGAACTTCCTGGACTTCATTTCCCTCCTGCCTTGTCCAAAAGCAGGACAATGCTTGGCAAAGCTCTCCCCAGATGCTGCACGACTGACCCCAAATGGGTACAATGGCATTTTTGGCAAAACTCCTTGTGTCCTGGGTCTTCTCCATCTGTCCTTCCCCCTGCAGGTAGGACACTTGCTTGTGTGGTTAGAAAGCAAAGTGAGGCTTCCAGAAGTGGACCTCACCCTCCAGCCCCATCTCACCCGTCCCTATGAGGCCCCATCCTCCCCTCCTTTGCCCCTGCTTCGAGGAGGACAGCACCCTCCTCCTATCAGAGACCAATGCTTCCTCCGGAGATGCAGCCTTAGCAGACACCTCGCTCCAGCAACAGTACATCTCTCACCCCCACCATGAACCTTTCTCTCTTTGGGAGCACTTTCCCCTCTAAATATAATATGAATCTCCTGATAATGCAGATCTCTCCGCTCATAACAATGTTTTGTTAAGTCCCTGAGGTGGTAGCCCTTACAGTAGCTATCGCTCTGCTCACCACTCCCTCTGCAGCTTCTTGGAACGCAGTCTGTTTGACAACAGTCTGGCTTCATTCTCCCTCTACGAACAGGGTCATCTCTCAGGTCAGTAATAGCCTTGACTTACGGCATCCACAGAAATCTTCCCTTCATCCTTTCAGCTGCATCCTCTGTGGAGTTTGACACTTTCCCCTTCCTTCCTTTTGGGAACTCTCTCCTCCTCTGGGTCCCCCAGACCTTCTCTCCTATTCCTCACTCTATGTCTCTGGTTGCCTGTGTCCAGCTCCTGGGTCTGCCTCTTATT
Organism: Mesoplodon bidens; assembly: GCF_964165515.1. Lineage (NCBI taxonomy): Eukaryota > Metazoa > Chordata > Mammalia > Artiodactyla > Ziphiidae > Mesoplodon > Mesoplodon bidens. The sequence continues at coordinate 32,968,065 of NC_138170.1, forward strand.
CCGCCCGGCACTTGCACGGGCGTGTTATGCTCTTCATGTTCATGTATCTTCTCCTTCTGGTCTCCTGGCTCCCTCCTCTGTGTCTGGCTTCCACAACGATTGACAGGATGGCATTTCCCATCTGTAACTTTACCATCCCAAGCCAGCCTCTACCACATCTTTGATGATGCCTGAAATAATTTTCCCAGGGGGACAGAGATTCCATTTCTCTCTGAAGATTAAAATGTAGGTAATCCTTGGCGAAGTGAAATACCTGCAAATTCTCTCCTAAGTGATCATTTTGATGGGAGAAGAAGAGAGGCAAGTCAAACATTTTCTATCCCTCGATTTTTCACTTATCACAAGTGGGATAAAAACAGTTGTCCTGGGCTTCCCTGGTGGCGCAGTGGTTGAGAGTCCGCCTGCCGATGCAGAGGACACGGGTTCGTGCCCCGGTCCGGGAGGATCCCACATGCCGTGGAGTGGCTGGGCCCGTGAGCCATGGCCACGGGTCCTGCGCGTCCAGAGCCTGTGCTCCACAAAGGGAGAGGCCACAACAGTAAGAGGCCTGCGTACCACAAAAAAAAAAAAAAAAAAAAAAAAACAGTTGTCCTTCTTAAATCAGCCATAATAGAGTTGAAAGTGCCCTGAGAATTTTAAAACTGGAGTAATATTATTACTAACTGGCATGGGTACAGTTGGTTTTTACTTTGGGAAAGCTTTAGACCTCTCATACTTCCACTCTTTCCTGAGGTTTAACACAATTTTAATTAGAATACCTTTCAAAATTTCTCCCAGCATCTGTCTTTGAAAAGCTGGTGAGTCTACCATGCCTGACCCTGAATTCACTAGCAAACTGAGTCTCAGGGGCGGTGGGAAGGTGTCTATGAAGGCATAGAAGAGGCAGGAAAATGGAAATTCCTACTATTAAAAGGCCTCAAAATTTACTTTATATCCATCAGGAATACCAGGGCAGAAAGCATTCATATAAGAAAAGACACTTGTTTCTTAATGTTGTTTATAGTTCTGTGTAGTGTCAAACATCCAATACAAAATAAGCTGTGTGCTTGCAGTGAACACGTGCACACCTTCTCAGAATTTGGGATGAGAAGGAGGTTGCTTGGGTGTAAATTAAGAGGCTGGCTGTTATTAAGTCACCTTTTGTTTTAGAATCTAAAATGACTATTGAACACTGACTGTTGAAATTCACCAAATAGTTCTGGTTTGTTCTTTCTACCCTTGAAGTTTGTTGTATCCAGGTGACTTGCTCTGGCCAATGAAATATGAGTAAAAGTGAAAAGTGACACCTTTGGGCTGAAGCTGTAAACACATTTATGCAATTCATTATATTCTTCTATTTGCATATTACTATTGCCATTGGCAACATTAAGAAAGAAGTGTTCATTAGCCTGTGTCCTGGGTTCAGGATAATGCAGAGAAGCATCTCCAGTCCACCTGTAAAGAATATAGAACATAAGCCAACCAGAGTTAATTTTTTACACAATATATCTGGATCTATACTGAACAGTATGCTCCCATCAAATCCAGCACCCTAAATCCTACCTAACTAGGTCTCTCACTAACTTTTGTATCCTTGTCTCTCAACACACTCCAACAGACAGTCTAATGAAGGGAGGCTCATTCATTTTCTGTTTGCTGTGTTTCTAATTTACCACACATCGAGTGGATTGAGACAACAGTGGTGTTGACGTTAGTCAAGGCTGTGGACTCACCTGAGGATTAGGGTCCTCCTCCAAGCTCATCCAGGGTGTTGACAGAATTCCATGTTTTGTAGCTATAAGACTAAGACCCTCAACTCCTGAAGGCCCCTCTTTGCCCTGGGCAGTTCACAGTGTGTGATTTCTTCCAGGCCAGCAGGAAAGTCTGTCCCATCTAAGGCCCACCTAACTAGGTCAGGGCCACCCAGAAGAATCTTCTTGCTTAACTCAAAGTCAGCTTATTAGGGACCCTAATTACATCTGCAAAACTCCCTTCACCTTTACATCTAATATAGCATAGTCAGAAAAATGACATTCCATCATGGCACAGGTCCTGGCCACACTAAAGGGGAGGGGATTATGTAAAGGTATGAGTCATTGGGGGTCCTCTTGGAATCCTACCTACCACAGGAGGCCACTCTGCCTTTTATGTCCACACACAAGCTCTAGCTCCTCTCGTAGCTCTACTCATACAACACCTTCTTTACTGTCCTCATCCTCGGTCCAAAGTTTCTCCATCCTTCAGCCAAAGACAGGCCCCTCCTCTCTACAGCTTCCCTGAGACTGCTACCCACATGCAGAGAAGGCTTACAATTCTCAGTTTCTCTCAACTCTCTGCCCTCAGAGTCCTAATCACGGTAGAGCACACACACATAAAAAACAGAGGATAACAAACTCTTAGGATCTGAATCATCTATATAACACATGTAGCAGGGGGATCACACAAAAGTTTAAAATGCACAAAAATTCAGTACCTAGGAAACTCCAACGTGAAGTTCCAGGCACAATTTTTCAAAAGAAACAACTATGAACAGGTTTCCTAAGTCAACAGACTTCTTTCCCACCAGAAGAATATGAAGGAATTAAGGGAGTTGGAATTGTGGAAGAATATTTTGGTAACGGCTATCCAAATTTTCAACACGAACTCTGCCCTAGAAAGGGCTTGATTTGGTGGTATAAGGGACCTTAACTGTAAGAGGCTGGAGGGGAGGGGGTGGAGCTAAAGGTTGAGTATTAGGAGGGCAGGTCAAGAAATCAACAGCACTATGTCAAGAGAAGGGTAGATGGATGGTCCAGCAGGTGATGTCTGAGCAACCCTGCACTTTTCACACAGGAGACAGAATGGTCTTTAATCATCTTTTAGAAATTCCAGCCCAGAGAAAGCAGAGCCAGCTTACAACAGTACAAGTCATGAAAGAACTTTCCTGTTTCTCTTACTGATCTCTACAACCCCAGAGGGGCGTGAGATGGCAGCTAGAGAGTGGAGGTCCAGCTGCACCAGGAAGAAAGAAGGTGGGCAGGTTGGAGATGGCAGTGGAAGACTTACCACTGCATGAACATTGAACAGTTGATGTGGACTGGCCATCCTGACTTCTTATTCAAGACTGTGCTTTGGGTTTTTTTTTTTCCTTTAGGTGGCCATTGGACATTTATCATCTGAAAGTAAGCAGAAAGGCCAGAGACTCTGAAATTTTATCCAATGGTAGGGAAAAACCTTTCCTCATTGAGCAGGTTTAAAAGAAGTGAGGACAAAACTAAAGTTGCCTTTAGGATTCTGCTCTATAAGTCCTGTTTGTTCTTGTAATAGATCCTATCAAGTGCACCTGTCTCTTTATGTGGTTGTGAACTCTCTTCGGGGGGCTGCTTGTTGATTTTAAAGTTCAAAGTCAATGGATTACCATCAGTCTTGTCAGCTTCATGGAAAACCATGATGTGGTATTTCTTTTTTCTTTTTTTTTTTTTTTGTGGTACGCGGGCCTCTCACTGCTGTGGCCTCTCTTGTTGTGGAGCACAGGCTCTGGACGCACAGGCTCAGCGGCCATGGCTCATGGGCCCAGCCACTCCGCGGCATGTGGGATCTTCCCGGACCAGGGCATGAACCCGTGTCCCCTGCATCGGCAGGTGGACTCTCAACCACTGCGCCACCAGGGAAGCCCATGATGTGGTATTTCTTGTCCTTACTGAGAAGAAAGAAGCAGAGCAGATTTCAGCTGCACACACACACACACACGTGCGCACACACACACACACATCTCCTCAGGTCTTCTTGAAAGGGGGTAGCATGATTTCTAGAACACCATGTGTGAAACCATCTTATTTCTGAAGCAGACAACCTCAAGATCTCAAATTAAAGGCCGCAACTGGGTCTTTTCCCGGTTCCTCAGCTCTGATAAGGGATGTAAACAAGAATTCCTAGGGAAGGAGATTAAAAGGGAACTCAAAGTGAGGACCAGAGATTTTATGCAAATGTGATTCAAATTGTGAGAAAGCAATCTAGTTGAGCTATCTCAATGCTTTTCAGATGTTTGGGGAGTGAAAGGGACAGTGGGTGTCTCAAACGCCAAATATAAAGAAAGCCCACGGCTACGATTGATTTGATTGAAGAAATACATAATAGGCTACTTCCGTACTCACTAAACAGATAAGTTAAGGGGAAAAATCAATGTGTGGCTAAAAATATCACAACAGCTATACACACATAGCTGACTTTATATATATTTTTTTCACATACCTACAAACTCATTTTATAGAACCCCTCTCCCATTCTCACCCCACCCCAATAATAGGAAAATTAACTACTGAAATCAGATATTATTTCTCAAATGTCAATTTGTATTTCCAATTACACATCCAGTCAAGCCCTTTGTTCTACTTTTATACATTTGCTTGGTGTTTCAGGCCAGTAATCCCCAGCCACTCCAGCTTAGTACAGTGAACTGACATTTGTGACATCGTAGCATAAGAAACAAACCCAAATGATTCTTTTATTAAACAGCACTCCACAAGGCATTGCCCGTTGTCAAGGAGGCAGGAAAAGGTGTCCTCCCCTGAATGTCCTTGCACGGGGCCGGCCTGAAGTGGGACCAGTTCTCGGGAAGATTATATCAGTGGCACCACGTTGGATGACCAGGCCTGGAGGTTTCATCACATGTCCTTGCACTGAGAAATCAGAGCTGGATACACTGGGAGACTGATGGGGCAGACGGGCCACGGAGCAGATGTATTTGTTTTGTGAATTATCAGCACGTTCCCTTGGGGGGCAGCTGATAAAGTGACACAGATCCCAGCGTTACGGAAGAGGAATGTGTCTGAGATACAAAAGAGACTGGGGTGTATTACGAATCTTAATACTTGCGTTAACAAGGCCTTCAATGTGCCTTCCTTGTATTAAAGCCTCAAAGGAATCTATGTCTCAAATGGACTTGAACAGGCTCCCTGCTGGACCATAATCATCTCAAAGCTGATGAATTGCGCTCTTCTGGCCAAAGAAATGAGCTTCAGGGTGGACATTTCCTGGGAATAAGGATCTAGAGGTTAAAAAATAATAATAATTTAATTAAACTGTTTCAAAAGCAGGAAACTATATTTCAGTAGTTTATCATTTACTAAAATGGAATTAAAACCTTAGCCATTGATGGAAACTAGGTCGTTAGGAAACTAACAATGTCAGACACATGTATTCATCTGCTAATTCACTGAACAACTGTATCGTGGTGCATGCCACACCTAGGGAGGTGCCGAACTTGTAGGGTGGGGAATAGAAATATGTAAAGGGGCAGTTATACCAGGAAAACACTGTACTCAGTGACTTACACGCAATGCCCCATTCAGTTCTTCCAACGCCACTATAAAAAGTAGGTTCTTTTGTCATCCCCATTTTACAGGTGAGGAAACCAAGTCTCAGAGAGGATAAAGAACTCACCCAAAGTCAAGCAAATATTCATTGGTTGGGGCCAAGATCAGATCACATTTTAACCCAGCTCCAAATCCATGCTTTCAATCATTACCCCTCTGTGAACCTAGGAGACCTTGGGTTGCAGGGGGGCTGGAGGAGTAGAAGTAAGTGAAGAAAAGGTCACATGACTAGGTGAGAGATTGGTATGAAGACAGGACAATGAATCCATGATTCCTCTAAATGCAACATAACCATCATGGCACCCTGACACTGTGAAGGTTGATTTCTCTGCTGGAATCAGAGAATCTCTTCTTTCTTTATCCCACTCCAGCTTTCATCTTGCAAGTGGGGTCTTTACCCTATGCCCCTTCCTCCTGTGGGAGCTTCTCATCTTGCACCCGCAATACTTCTGTTACAATATGTTGTATAATCTAACATATTATATATATATTATAACATTATAATCAAGTGTGCTTTACATGTCTTTGCCATTAGATTGAGAACATCTCAAGAACAGAAACAATAGAGAGATTAATCGGGTATAATCGCCCAGCTTTTAGCACAGTGCTAACACCTAACAGGCATCTATAAAATAAATGAATTAAAGAATGACTATAAGGATATGAGAAGTTTCGGTTTTGTTTTGTTTTGAATGACAAAGCCAGATTTATTGCTGTGGGTTAGACCAACGGAGATAGGATTGGGGCGAGGAAAGGCAGCACAGGAAGTGGGTGAATGTATCCTCCTGGCCATTGCCAAGTTCTCGGCACCCTGGGAATCCGACCCATACACTATGGATGGATCTATGGATCACCTGCTCATGGGCTAGGCACTCACTGAAGTTCAAGGTGCATCCCAAGGCTGAGAAAAAGAGCTCTTCCTCCCCAGGATTCTGCCAGTGGTGTCACCTGCACAGGTCTGAGCATGGAGGGGTGCAGTGATGACATGCACTGGGGTGAGTGTCCTCAGGAAGGCAACTTGGTGGAGGCTGCTCCCGTCTTCTTGGGCGCTGGTGCTGGCTTTCATCATCATATCATTCAATCTCTTTGCAGATCTTGACCTCCAGCAAGTAGATGCCACATTCATGTTATAGTGAGAAAACTAATTTGGGCACAGGAAAGTAACATGAGAAGAAAAGACCAAAAATGGAGTTTGGGGTCAGATCATGGAGGTCATTCGTTAAGTGCAAAGTTAAGGTGTTTGGACTTGATATGTTACAGGCAATGTGGAGGCTATGCAGGCTCCAGTCCAAGAGAGTGGGCTGCTCATCAGGGCTTAGTGAGTTTACATAGTTCTTAGCCTGGGAGTATTGGGGAAGCAGAAAAATAGTAGGGAGCTCACTGACAAGGGACTGGGCAGGTGTCATTAGCACTTAACTTCTATTGCTTTATCCTTTCCTTGAGACTTATTCATAATGAGCATGGGCTCAGATACTGGATATCCACTTGAGTAATGTATCTACATTCATAACTCAGTACAAGCCAGACACTCTTGTTTGTTACATGTGGTTTCCTTTTGACCTGTACCACAAGTCAAGAAGAGGCCTGTGTTTTTCTATCCTACAGAGAGCTTTAGAGACTGGCCCATAGTAACACAGCTGGTAAATGGTGGAGGCGAGACTTGTGGGACAGGCAACCTCCCTCCAGAATGAAGGCTCTCTACTGTGATACAGTACTGCCTCTTGGATGTCTCATGGACATATCAAACTTAATATCTATAAAAGAGAACTCTCAACACTCCAAACTCACTCCTTCCCAGCCTGCCCCATCTGAGTATATGCCACCATAATCCACCAAGTGCTGAAGCAAAAAAAAAAAAAAAAAATTACAGTCATCATTCATTCCTTTATTAACTCTACCCCTCTCCCATCCTAACCACCATCAAGCCTCTCCTCCAAATACATCTCCATCTACCCTCTCCTCTCCATCTCCTTTGCCTCCACCCTGGACTCAGGCACCATCAGCTCTCACCTGGTCAACACCAACCACCTCCAGATAGATAGCCCTGTTTCTTGCCCTGTACAACCTATTCTTGATGTAGCACCCAAAGCAATCTTCTTTTTTTTAAATTAATTTTTATTGGAGTATAGTTGATTTACAGTGTTGTGTTAGTTTCTGCTGTACAGCAAAGTACATCAGTTATACGTGTACATATATCCACTCCTTTTTAAATTCTTTCCCCATATAGGTCATTACAGAGTACTGAAAAGAGTTCCCGGTGCTATATAGTAGGTCCTTATTAGTTATCTATTTTATATATAGTAATGTGTATATCTTCTAAAAATTGTCGTAACTCCCATCATTCTTTGCTTAAAAGCCTCCAGTGGCATCTCTTACTTCTCTTGGTCCTGATCAATGGCATTTGGTCTTCTCACTCCCTGGAATTTTCTTCTTTGCATAAATGACTTCTCATCTGTCAAGTCTCAGTGACTGTCACATCCTCAGAGAGGCTTTCCATGACCACTTTGTCTGGTGAAGTCACCTGCCAAGTACTTGTTATCACATCACACAGTCTTACTTTCTGCACCACTTTCATCCCTATCTGAATGTGTCTTCTTTATTTGTCTGTTTACTTTCCCATGTCTGAGTCTTTCATCTAGAGCTAAACTCTCTAAAAACAGTGGCCTTTCTTCTTATTATTTTTTTATTTACCTCTTTACACCCAGTAACTAGAACAGTACCTGGCACAGGGTAGGGGCCGAATAAACATCTGCTGAATGAATGGACTAGTCACCCTGCTCCTTATTCTCTGTATAATGTGGGGCAAATGATTTGCATTGCATCCCTAAAATCTACCCTCTAGAGGGGTCATGAGATCATTTCCATGATATGAATTATGTGAAGTATGTAACACAGTACTTTGTACATGTCAGGAGTTCAATGCCTTTCTGTCCATCTCTCAAATGCACAGAACGCATATCCATGTGTTAACAACATTTCCTTCAATTATTTATTTCACTGCTTGCTTCTGTTACTGATAAGTATCCCTCCTGCCCCACCAACACTTCCCTCTTTAGTGCTCCTTCATGCTTCTTCTTCTATTGTATGAAACAGCCCTGGGAAAAGAGGTGCTCCTGAGGTGGGATCATGTGATCATGAAAGCAGATTTTGCTAGTCAAAAGTGTCCAATAAAAATGGGAAGTTCATTCCTAAATGTCTCTGGAAGTCTGTGGTTTAGTTCACAATATCTTAACAGATTAGGTTAATGCAAATAGCAGATGTATTTTGTAGCAACAAGACAAATGTTCAACAGAATTAAAGTTATTCATGTGTTGTCACACTGGGAATATTTGCATGATATTTTGCTAATTGCTCCAAAATCTGACTTGTAGCAAATAAACAAATGGAAAAAAAAATAAACCAGCAAAAATTAGCCCCAGGCCTCTCTGATTTCTTTTACGCTCGCACTGTCTTTTTTCAACCACTCAACTTTTTGCTCCGAAAGCCCGGTGGCCTTTCCCAGTCTCCCAAGCGTGTTCTTGGACCCATTATTTCTGTGGAGACATTCATGGCTTCCTCCTGGTAATGAGAAGTCCAAAAGCACTGGGCATTTTTTCTCCCCCTGACTCTCAGCACCCTCCTCAGACTTCAAATGTCTACTTAGATTTCCTAATGAAAGTGTCATGTTCATAGATTGTACCAGTTGAAAATAGTGTAAATTTGTCAAGTTTTCTTAAAATAGTTCAGATAATTTTTTTGTCAATATATACTAAGTTTATTACTTTCTGAGGGCTGACATAACAAAGTACCACAAACTGGGTGGCTTTAAACAGAAATGTATTGTCTAACAGTTCTGGAGACTAGAACTCTGAAGCCAAGGTATCAGCAGAAATGGTGCCTTCTGAGGGGCCCTGGAGAACATTTGTTCCATGCCTCTCTCCTAGCTTCTTGTGACAGCTGGCAATCCTTGGCATTCCTTGGCCCATAGATGCATCACTCCAACCTCTTCCTCCATCTTCACATGGAGTTTTCCTGTGTCTCTCTGTTTTCACATGGCTGTCTTCTTATATAGGCACCTGTCATATTGGGTTAGAGGCCTACCCTACTGCAGTATGACCTCATCTGTAATATAATATATTATATCTGCAATGGTCTTATTTTCAAATCAGATCACTTTTTGAGGTACTAGGGGCTAGGGTCAACATCGTTTTGTGGGGGGAGGTGGACACAATTCAACCATAACATTAGGGGTCTCCAAACTTTTATGGACCTATATCCCTAGAAATTAAAATATCTTGTGCACACACCTCAGTATGTCTGCATGTGTTTGTGTGACAGTTATGTGCATAAATATGTATATTATACATAAGTAATAGACTAGCCTACTAATATGCCATGTATATTATAAAGCAAGCACAAAAACAGAAATTTTTTAAATGATGAGGAAAAACAAGAGATTAGAAGTGATAGTACATACTTCCCTCACTCTCCTTGGATCATCTTGTTTCTCTGTGTTTTGAAAACCACTTCCTGATTAATGTGAAGGGAATGAATTTAACTCTATGAGGCAGAAGAAGGAAAAATAAATCATTAAAGAAAGAGAAGAAAAGTGACCAAAATTGAAAGCTCTGGACTGAAACAAAATTGAAGAGTTTGTGGTTAAATGCACATTCTAAGTTCATTATCATTAAAATAACCCACCATTACTCCTGGGCATATAACCAGAGAAAACTCTAATTCAAAAAGATACATGCACCCCAATGTTCATAGCAGCACTATTTACATTAGCCAAGACATGGAAGCAACCTAAGTGTTCACTGACAGATGGACAGATGAATCGATAAAGAAGACGTGGGTACACACAATGGAATATTATTAGCCATAAAAAAGAATGAAATAATGCCATTTGCAGCAACATGGATGGATCTGGAGATTGTCATACTGAGTGAAGTAAGTCAAAGACAAATATCATATGATATCACTCATATTTGGAATCTGAAGTATGATACAAATGTACTTATTTACAAAAAAGAAATATACTCAGAGACATAGAAAAGAAACTTATGGTTACCAAAGGGGATGGTGGGGGGAGGCATAAATTAGGAGTTTGGGGTTAGCAGATACAAACTACTGTATATAAAATAGATAAACAACAAGGTTCTACTGTGTAGCACAGGGAGCTATCTATATTCAATACCCTGTAATAAACAAACAATAATGGAAAAGAATATGAAAAAGAATATATATATATATATATATATATATATATATATATATATCTGAATCAATTCGCTGTACACCAGAAACCAGCACAACATTATAAATCAAATATACTTCAATTTTAAAAAATAAAAAATAATAATAACTCAGCATTAAATTGGAAGTGGGAATTTTATTCCAGAAGAATAAGAATCAATACATTCTGCCCATTCTATTAGAATCATGAAAGCATACATAGGAATATCTCATCACCAGTGGCAGCAGTCCTATTCCTCCTCTATTTCTTTTCCTTCAAAAAGTGAATTTTCACAAATATTTTTTAATCATCATGAAAGAAGTATCCAAATGTGAAAGTGAAAGGCCTTGGTGACCTTAGCTGTGCATTACCCAAAGACCTGGAGAAAATGAGCTCTCCTCTCAGGTCTCAGCTTCTTCACCCAGTAAACGGTAGTAATACCTGCCTCACCTGACTTCAGCTTCCTGTGAGCCAAACGTGGCTCCGGGTGGGAACAGGTTTTGAAGAGCATGATGCACGGCACTGTGGCAGTGCTGTGGCTTCCTCCATGGAAGCCAATTCACACAACCACTCTGAACCTCCTCGGTTTCTCTATCTGTAAAATGGGGATAAAAAAAGACTATCTGTCTATTTCAGCAGGATTTTGTAAGAATAAAAAAGGATAATATATACTTTATAATCAATAAAAAACACACTTTGCTATAAAAGTATAAGGTTTTATTATTCATAGATTGAGCTTGTAAATGGAGCTCTCTAATTGGTTCATGAGAAAGTAAAAATCAGTTTTCAGCTTTGAGAAATCAGAAGAGGGACCTCAGTGTCCCTCAGCTGATCAGGATGTAACCCCAGGTCTAATTCAGAAACACTGACAAGAGCAATAAAGCTCAGCTCCTGGAAGCACTTTCAGCTAAGAGGGTGTTGACTGAAAAGAAAAATGCACAACCTAAAAGTTAAGGATGACGTTTTATTCCGCAGACATACTGAGGATTTAAGCCCAGGAGGCAGCCTCTCAGATGGCTTTGAGGGACTGTTCCAAAGAGTTAAGGGAGGAACCAAGATATATAGGATTTTTTGCAACAAAAATCAGGTAGCCAAACATCCAAAGTTTACTGTTAATTAAAGAAAAAACAGACATCTCAAGATAATGAATTTAGCACTTTTCTGTGTATGGTAAGATGCAAGAGTCTGGACTCCTTGAAATCATTCCTGTGATATGCGCCTTAACTATCTAGGGTCAGCATCCTGTTCTTCATCCTAAAGCCCCTCCGGGGCCTCCCTGGTGGCGCAGTGGTTGAGAGTCCGCCTGCCGATGCAGGGGATACGGGTTCGTGCCCCGGTCTGGGAGGATCCCATATGCCGCGGAGCGGCTGGGCCCGTGAGCCATGGCCGCTGGGCCTGCGCATCCGGAGCCTGTGCTCTGCAACGGGAGAGGCCACAACAGTGAGAGGCCCGCATACCGCAAAAAGAAAAAAAAAATAAAAATAAAATAAATAAAGCCCCTCCGGGTGCACAGTCGGGTGCAGCTGCCGTGGCTGATGGCTTGATGGCCACACTATCCTTTATTTACTGATATGGCAGGTGACATATTTTTGTCCACAAGGGATAGATCCACTTTTAAACTAAAACATCAGAATAAAACCTACAGTCTTAACTTTTCATGTTGTCAGGACCTAATAAAATTTTGGAGAAAATTATTGAAAATCCTCTCTTATAATTATTGCTCATTGCCTATGAGCTCTATTGCCTGGGATCCTCCTTCTCTTCACTTCACATCCCTCTCACTTGCTCTTTGATCTTCTGAGGTTCCTGTTTTGTTTTAAAGTTTTTAGGACATAGAAGAATTGGAAACAGACCTGGCTCTGAGACTTCCTCTCCGAGATGTCCGCTGAGGCCAGGCCTCCCTGAGGAGGACAGGATGCATCTCGTGAGGACAATCTCCACACCACACACCATCAGAACGTCACCCAAGGGCCCACAGAGAGGGTCTGTCTGCAAAACGACTTGGCTGGACAGAGAGCAGCCAAAATACAACACTCCTAATCTGGGGATCTAGCCGATTTGTTCAGTCTGAAAGTCCTCTCTCCCTTGTGCCACTGGGCTTTCCCAGCTCAATGCCCACTTTTCTCTTGATCTCAAGCACCTTCTACAATTCCCTCCTTTCCAATTTTAAGACATTTTTAGAATTTCCCATATTTTTCCATCCACCCTTCTGTAATCAACCAAAGAAACATCTGACAAATTTCCTTTAGCTGATATACATATAATATACAGTCTTAAGAAAGCTACCCAGCTCCAATCTAACTGCCTTTTGCTCTTGCATATCCTTTATCATACTTAGTTTCAATTGGCTTTGAAATCAAACTATTGTTGCCTGTTCATATCTTGGCATACTATTCACTCTGCTTTTTATGTGTCCCACCACAGCACGTGCACTGTTACCTAAACACTGGGTTTGCCTCTTGATGGGTGTTGAACCAAAAGACACAACCAAGCCAAAGACTGGGAGAAGAAAGGATCCATTACTTGTAGCAAGTAAGGAGAACACTGGGAACATTTCCCAAAGCAGTGTCTCCCGAAAGGGAAAGTTTTAAGCCAAGAGCACATGCATATTCATTTAGGGGCTTGAGAAGAGGTGAATTCAGCGTAGAATTGGGGCCAAGGTCGACAGAGTCCAAGCTTCAGTTGACTGAATTTCACGAGGGTCAACATTATCATTCTGTGCTCTACCTGGGTGGGGGTCTTAGTCCCTGCAGAACTCAAAGACTGGATCAGACTGTGATGTATTTTTTTGAGGCGCATTTTTTTAAATTAGTTTTTATGGGAGTATAGTTGATTTGCAATGTTGTGTTAGTTTCTGCTATACAGCAAAGTGAATCAGTTATACATATACATATATTCACTCTTTTTTAGATTCCTTTCCCATATAGGTCATCACAGAGTACTGAGTAGAGTTCCCTGTGCTATGCAGTAGATTCTTATTAGTTATCTATTTTATATACAGTAGTGTGTATATGTCAATGCCAATCTCCCAATTTATCCCTCCCCCTCCCCTCACTTTACCCCTTGGTAACCATAAGTTTGTTTTCTACATCTGTGACTCTACTTCTGTTTTGTAAATAAGTTCATTAGTACCATTTTTATATTCCACATATAAGCGATATCAAATGATATTTGTCTTTCTCTGACTTACTTCACACAGTATGACAAACTCTAGGTCCATCCATGTTGCTGCAAATGGCATTATTTCATTCTTTTTTAAGGCTGAGTAATATTCCATTGTATATACGTACCACATCTTCTTCATCCGTTCATCCATTGATGGACATTTAGATTGTGATGTATATCCCTTGAGGAGGAACTAGGACTCTGTTTTATTGCTGAACTATTGTTTCTTGACTGCTTTTCCTTTGTTCCTGCATTCCCTTACTTCCCTTAAAATCACTGATTACTGAGACCTATTCTAGGGTAAGCATTATGACCAGGCTTAGATCACAAAATGGCTTAGGCCACAAATGGCTTCTCTTATGTCAAGAAAGCCATGCCTGGTTCTTTTTCTCTGGGGCTTCCTACGCTGTCTGCTTACATTATGAAAAACTGCTCTCCATCTTAGAAGCCTTTACATGTTACAGGATGACAAAAACAGTGCATACTCAACTTTATTTTGGAGTAGGAAAGGGCCCAAGGCATTGAAGCTGACTGTTGGCATTGGAATCCCAGCCTTGTGATTAAAAACTGTGTGTTTGAGGGCAAGCCATGTCCTTCTCTGATGCTCTGTTTCCTCATCAATAGAATTAGGACAGTAATACCTATCTCATGGGATATTCATGAAGATTAAATTCAATGAAATAACATGCTAAGCTCCAGACACACTGATAACACTCCATTAGTTAATATACAACATCCCATTTTGCACAGCACTGAATGCAGATTTCTAAGCAGCGAGCCATTCTGATGACAAAGACGAAGTTAGCAAGGCTTTAGATTAGAGATTCACAACCCTGGCTCCACAGTTAATTCACCAGGGGAGCTTTAAATATTCTTATGCACAGACCAGTTCAATCAGCCTCTCTAAGACATCCAGGCATCAGTATTTTTCAATTCCCCAGATGATTCCAATGTGCAGCTAAGGTTGGGAACCCCTGCTTTAGACGAAGGTGTTTGTTTTTTCCAAAGTGTGGAAGATGAGGAACTCTCAGCTTGCTTACCTTGGGGATGGAAGTGGGAAGGATGAAGGGAAAAACAGGCTCCAGAAGTGTTCGGTGTAGTACAATCGCACTCCAAAAAATGCAAATTCCTTGTTCAAATACATTCCTTTCTAATGTCTAAAGGACCTGTCTTCGGTCACCATGTTTTGTTGAATAAACTTCCCATGCTAAGGCCAAGAGCGGGTCTCAAGACCATATTTCTTTATATGGCTTCGCTGAAAGTAAGCAGAAGTGTGAGTAAGTACATTGCCCTCTCCAGCTCACCCATCCCCATACATACACTTAGAAATCTAGAATCTAGAACATGTTGTTTTCTTTTTCCTTATAACTTTGAGACTGAAATAACTAATTAAAATTTCTCCTAAGCCAAATATACAAATTCTTATCTGATATTTCAGAAACCAGCTATCAAACGCAGCACAAGCACAACTTAGTTTTTCTTTCTCAAAAAAAAAAAGACCCCAAATACTATTCCTACAGGAAGCATAAATTGTATTGCTAGAAATAATAGCAATCTCTTTAGCTATATCCCCTAGGACTCACTTCAGTATATTTTCTTAAGTGCTGTATTTTTAAAGCTCTGTTGCATACCTGCCTCTTAGACATGCTGAACTGCACATTCTAAATTCTGAGCACTTAGTGGTACAGGTTGGTTGAAAATGTACCCTTAGAAAAATGAATCCCTTCATCAGTCGCTATTGCTGTGTGAGACACTGGGGAAGAAATTATTCACAGAACTGCTGGCCTCAATTTAGAATTTATTGTGTTGTCATATTTAATGTAGATTGATTATTGCTCAAAAATATTTACTCCCAATTGCCTAGATCCATAGGAGAAATATATTTCCCTGACTTTAGTCTCAGTCATGTGACTTGCTTTGCCTATGGGATATTAGCAGATATGATACAAAGGCTTAAAATGTGCTTATACAGATGAGCTCTCCTCTTGTGCCTCTATATTTCATAAACATGAGAAGAGCTTGTGCCTAGAATGAATGAACACATATGGAGAAGACCTGAACCCAGCCTGCAACAAGGAACTGGGCCTAGCCAGACCCACAGCTTGAATCAGAATCACTCAGCCAAGCCCAGCCTAGATTAGCCAAATCCCACCCAACCCACAATTGTGTGGGTGAGTTTTAAGTCACTGTGTGTTTGGAATGGTTTGTTATACAGTAGTAGCTGACCGATATACACTGCAAGACATGGTATCGAATAAACAAGAACCAGTAGAGAAACACTGGTTTGAAAACCCACTTCTTATGGCCAATTAAAAATTTTTTTTGAAGTGGGGTGCTAGGGTGAAAGATTCATTTTATGCTACAAGATAATCATGCTATTGTAACCATCACTGAATATCTATTGGTGGTACATGTAAGGAAAGGAAATAACGATTTTTCTGAATAACTATCTTAAATGGTACAAAATTTTATATCTTTGAAACTGAATGGAAAAGTTGTCTGCAGTTTCACTGTGGTATAAATATCAGTTTTGCTCTTGGTTGTAAAATAATCATTGTAGCTACCATTCACTGAGCATTTACTAAATAGACCTTACAAATATTATCTCAAAATATTACATTTAGGTAGTTGTGATTATTTATTCCCATTTTAGAGATAAAAACATTGAGGCTTGGAATGTTTAAGCTAGGAAGCTAGGAAGCTAGCTAGGAAGCAGCAATGTTGGGATCTAGCCCAAATATTTCTGATTCAAGAGCCTAACTCTTACTACTGCATCTCAGAGTTAAAAAGACAAATGTGTAAGAAGAATGATGCAATAAGAATAAGGTCATTAACATGGGTCTATTCCAATGGAGGATAAGTCATAACATAAATCTCTATGACAAAATGTGGCTTTCTGGTTTCCCTCTTCCATCAACCATCTTGAGTTAATGTCTCAGATATAAATATTCAATGCAGTTGAACAAATATTTCTTTGGCCCTAATAAATACCAGGCTTTATGCTCACGCTTAGAATTACAGTTGAGTTTAGGACACAGTTCTTTCTTTATAGAGCTTTCAGTCTAGTAAATAATTGATGTTGAAAAAATCCTAACCCAAAATCCCAGTGTGCGCTCTATCATGTTCCAAACACAGGGTGAACAGATGTTCCGACTAAGGATTGCTGGGGTGGGAAGAGGTTGAGGGCTGGGGAGTTAGTTACATTTACTCACTGAGAACGCTCATTCCTTTCTGAAGGCAGCCAGCAGCCAAGGAAGAAGACAAATTCTAAATTAAATGGAGGATCAAGCTGTGCGAGATTGCTGACTCGAGTGAGAGCTGAAAGATAATGGCTGCACTAAATGCTGAGCTCCAGTCCACGATGGATGGACCAGAGGAGCATCACACCCAAGCCTGTTGACTCAGATGGGAGTGTTGGCCAACAAATAATAAATTAAGGAGGAAAAAAGAATTGTGGTTCTGTTGAGTATTATAAGACTTTCTCCTTTATAAAAGGATGAAAAATTTATTCAATTGAGATATATTGCTTAAGTGAAAAGTGAGATATATTGCTTAAGTCGTAATACAATGTTATGGTGCTATTTTCTAAATGGGTCAAATCTTCTACTGCCCCAACATCAGAGATAACAACAGAACCAAACATAAGACTCTCTTCCACCAAAGAATTGGACATTTTCTAGCCCCTCTTTTTTTTATCCAGTCAAAAAGGGAGGCCTCATCTGAGCTGCCCCTTACTTCTCTGTACTTGTTAAAGAAAAGGAAAGAGGAGTTTGTTAAAGGCATTTCACAAGTGGGATATTAATGTCAAAAGGTATTTACCATGGAGAGAAAGCATCCAGTGTTCCATAATTTTTCTTCACCAATTCAGAATAAAGTGTTCCAATCCTAACTGCCTCATGCATATCATTATATTGTTATAAGTCTGCACAGAAATATCAGGCATCTTTATCAAATACTGTATATCTTTTTGCAGGAAAAAGTCAAACGTGCACTCATTAGAATTAGTCATAATTCTAATTCCAAACATGACATCATCCCAGCAATATCACTTGCTACTTTATATGTTACTTAACTGATCTGAATTTCAGCTTTCTTACCTGTAAAGTAGGAATAAGAAAACTACTGAAAGCATTGTTATAAGGGTCAGAATTAAGACACATAGGCACTTTGAGAGACACAGAGGAGAAAACTCAATAAATGGTAACTGTTATTACTATTATTGACACTGCTCATACTTGAAATTCTGTTATTGCTTATATACATTTATTTTTGTCATATGCTTCGGTAAGTTTCCTTCTAAATAAAAAAGTTAAAGGAAAATGATTCTAACCACATATCACCTTGTTGTAGATCACCCTTCTTTTGAATTTCAAAATGGTGCCACCCTTCCCTCCACTGCTATGTGTATAAGTACCTGGAGTTCACAATCTTAGTCCCTCCCACCTCACAGCCTTCTTGGGGCCTTTCTGGAACCAAAGCACACTGTATCTGACTTGCTTAGTGAATTTACTATCTACTTAAATTAGTACTAATGTCAAACTTTGATTGAGAGATAGATTTGGAGATGTCTCCTGCCAGTGACAGGACCCATAGAAACTCTAGCAGCCAGCCTTTCCCTTAGTGAGTGCAAATTTAGTTCCTCTCCTGAAGGTTCACAATTACTAGGAAGGGGATATGCATGAGCTCATGAACACCAAAGCCAACAACACCAACAGGTTCAAGCTGGCACTGGAGTTGGGGCATACTCCTTCCCTGAGCCAAGTCATCGCCATCCTCACATCTTAGCACAAATGAACTTCATATTGGCTATTAGCTTAACCTAGAAAATCTCAGCCAAAAAGAGGATCAGGGTAGTTAGAAAAATAATCTAGTAATATTTTCTCATGATGTTAAAAACACGCATTTTTCATTCAAACTCCACTTGTCTTCTTTGGAAACCAGCAATTCCTTTCAGTCTTTCTACCTAAGAAAAGACTCCAGTGAGTCAGGTTTTGGAAACTGTTTTTTCCTCCCAGCCTCCATGTTCCTTTTTCTTTTGGTAACAGTAGCCAGATCTCCTTTGGGGTCCATATGCAGTCTCAGTGGGGCCGTCATACAAGATGCCATGATGTCAACAATTGACTCATCCATTCTCCTATGGATGTACTTCGAGTTTTTCCATTCTTTTGCTATTGTGAACAGAATGGCTCTGAATAATCTTTCTGAGCTTAAGTTAGTCAAAGTGAGCTTTGTTGCTTACGACCACACAATATTAACAGATTTATGTAGGAATATAGAAAGTTCTCAATTATCATGCACCACTTATTTATAGATATAGTTCATTATTAGGTACAAATTATTTTAAAAGTTTAAGATTTAAGCGATTCCTAAGGGTACTCTCACACACTGTTCTGCTTTCACAGACAGGAGTTATTGCTTGTCTTATTTCTGGTCATCTATCAGCTACCAATTGTGGACTTAATTCCTAAGGGCTTTAATCAACTGGCTTCTCTTTCCTTTCTAATGAGAACTGAATACATAGTTACCTTGCTAGTTGAAAAAAAAGCCAAGGGTGACACAAATTGCCAATAAATATTTGCAAAGATGCTCAAACTCATTAGCAATCATGGAGATGCAAATTAGACCACAATGAAATACCATTTATACACTAGATAAGCATAAATTAAGACATCTTATAATATCAAAGATTGAAAGAGGTGGATCTGTTGGAACTTTTATTCATGTACATTGGTGAAAGGGAAGCAAATTGGTACAACTACTTTGGAAAAAACGTGGCAGTATGCTCTAAAATATGTAAAGTTGAATATTTACCTACAATACAATCCAGGGTAATATGTAGGGAAACGTTTGCCCTTGTGTCCCAGGAGACATGAGCAAAAATATTCATTGCAGTTCTATTCACAGCAGCAAAAAAAAAAAAAAAAAATCACTGCAGTTCTATTCACAGCAGCAAAACAAAACAAAAACAAAAAACAAACAAAACAAACCAAAAAACCCTGAGAAACATCTCAAATGCCTATTAACAGAAAAAGTGGATGAACAAACTGTAGTTTAGTCAGGTAATGAAAAATTATAGAGCAGGGAAAATAGACTAAATTTTACAAACGACATGAGTGCATCTTAGAATATTGAGTAAAAACAGCAAGTCCCAACAAACTACACAAGGTGTATTATTTTTATAAAGCTCAAAAATCCATCAAAGCCAAGCAACACACTATATGGCTATACCCACATACATGTGTGAAAATAATTTTTAATAAAGCAAGCAATGTTCAACACAAAGTTCACCATCAGGCTGGGAAAAGGCAGAGTTTTGTGATGTGGGAGAATTGCATAAGAAATTACAGTGATGTTTGTGGTCCTAAAATTGATTGGTGAGTTCACAGCTGTTCATTTTATTATTCTGCTTCATCACTCATATATATGTTACATATAGTCTTATATTGAAGGATAAAGAAAAATAAGCCAATAAGAAGTAATAGCTTCATCCAAGGACAGAAGAAGAGACTAGTGCACAAACTTCACAAGGAACACTGTAGATGACTGGGATATACTCTGAGTTTCCACTTACTAATAACTCAATAACCTCTCTTGCTGTGACCTTTGTCCTTTATTAAATTTTTTAAATTAATTTACTTATTTATCTATTTATCTATTTATTTTTGGCTGCATTGGGTCTTCATTGCTGCGCGCAGGCTTTCTCTAGTTGCGGCAAGCGGGGGCTACTCTTCGTTGCGGTGCGCAGGCTTCTCATTGTGGTGGCTTCTCTTGCTGTGGAGCATGGGCTCTAGGCATGCAGGCTTCAGTAGTTGTGGCATGTAGGCTCAGTAGTTGTGGCTCGCAGGCTCTAGAGTGCAGGCTCAGTAGCTGTGGCGCACGGGCTTAGTTGCTCTGCAGCATGTGGATCTTCCCGGACCAGAGCTCGAACCCGTGTTCCTGGCAGGCGGATTCTTAATCATTGCACCACCAGGGAAGTCCCTCCTTTTTTTTTTAGATCTGACTCTTTGTATGTCTTTCATGGACCACTTCTCACTGAGCAGTCTGCAGCATTTTAACCACTTACTAGCCCTATAAACTGAGATAAGTAGAGTGAGAAGGTAAACGATCTCTTATGATTTTGTGAGTCACACGTGTTTAACGTGTGCATTTTCTTCATAACAGAAGAGGCCATTTCTATCAGCACCATGAGGTTAATGTATTTCTTCCTTTCCAGTCTCCCACCCCCCCAGACACTAACCAACCCTTCTGGGAAAAAAGCTTTTATCTTATCAGAGACCTATGCTTTGGGGATAATGCAGCAATACTTTATTATTGCTGCTAATACGCACATGTGGCTAGAGATAGAACAATAGGCAAGGAACATTGCTTTGTTCTATGAAAACATAAACCTACACGGGCCAGTTTAAGTGGCTTTTTTCCTTTGACAGCTGCTTTCTAAAGGTCTGAAAGTGCCTAGGCCTAACTGGAGACTCTGGAAGACACTCTTGCCCATAAAGAGAAGAGAAAAGAAAGCTATCGCTACCTAAGGCCACTACAACTAAAACTGTCCAAGTACATGATTTGCCAGAGTATAGGAAGAGCCTTAGTCACTCTGAGTGTTAAAAGGTGACAAATTGTTATCAATGATAATGCCTGGGCTTAAAAATGAGTGCAGACATGGATTAAATGGCCTGGCGTATACAAAAATGTGTTTTTCTGGCTAAATCTTTGTCTTAGCTCCTCCTCCACTCACATCATCTGTACTTCTTGCAATAAAAACTTGGACTGGATCACTAATCCATATTTATATTATCCTGTTATGTTATGTTATGCTGAAAGCAACCCAATTTGCTAATAGCTTGTTATTCTCTAGCTGCATTTCCCCCAGGCCTAATACCATTCAATTCTTTCTGAGGGTTGCTTTCTCCAAGGGATGCTGATGGAGAGCTGGACTGGCTTTCACGCATTCAATTTCTAAAGTATTCCTTCAAATGTCTTCTTCCTGGGGAATAACATAAATAGGGAACAACGACAACAACAAAAGTGAACAGACAGAAAAAAGTATGTATTGCATCCCAGAGGCATACTAATATAAAATCATTGACTAAAAGGCCAGGTCAAACATTCATATAAGTCTCTTTGGAAAATAATTGATTGTTTCTCCCACCATGGAGAATTCAAATCATTTTTTTAAAGCCATGCTAAACACACTGAATCAATCAGGAAGGGCCAGGTTATGACACAGTAACAAAAGACACCACAGATCCCAGTGGCTTAAGACACAAAGGTGTATTTCTTGCTCTACGTAGTGTGCACAGGTTGACTGAGAGCTCAGGTCCACACCACCCCACTCTGGAACCCAGATGTGCAGAGCCCACACGATATGAAGTGTTGCTGATTGAAGAAAAAAGGAAGTGATAGTGGTGACTCACATGTAGGCTCTTAAAGTTTATAACCAGAAGTGGTCCTCAAGACTTTTCTCTCATATTTCAGTGATCAGAACAAAGGTCATACTTAACATAAAGGGAGCAAAGTAATACTCTACCAATTATCTGGAGACAGCAAAAGACAAATATTTAGTGAATAATAGATATTGAAATAGATCTTAACGGCCCCCAGAAATGTAATCCTCCCAAGATGGAGAGTGGGCATGAGACCTAAAACAGGTTATTATTATTTTTTTTTTTTTTGCAGTACGCGGGCCTCTCACTGCTGTGGCCTCTGCCGCTGTGGAGCACAGGCTCCGGACGTGCAGGCTCAGCGGCCATGGCTCACGGGCCCAGCCGCTCCGCGGTATGTGGGATCTTCCCGGACCGGGGCACGAACCCGTGTCCCCTGCATAGGCAGGCGGACTCTCAACCACTGCACCACCAGGGAAGCCCCAAACAGGTTATCTTTTAATGTTTACTAAAGCCTATGTTTACTGCTGATGAAAAAGTTGGGGGGCAGATGGACAGACTCATTAAACCAGAAGCCAACTCTGGAGTTGATATTATGAATGGATGGTTATTAATTCCAGACCCCTGAATAAGATTCTCAGAACAATTTAATGGTATAAACCCAATGATACTGGTAATTTTGGAATTCTAGCTAGTAGACTTTTCATTTCTCATATGTAGACTAAAGTGAGCATTTCCAAAAGAATTTTATCTTCTGAATTAACATATACCAAAATATTTCAAGCTTTAGGTACAGAACAAAATTATTCATTATTTTTAAGGGGTTAAGAAAAGAAAATGTTGTAACTTGGAACTTGAAAAGATGAATGTGAAAAGCCAAAATGCTATAAATGTTCTCTGTATGTCAGAAACACCTGAACTTTCCATTTTTACTAAATTACATCTAGTATAAGCACTTTTGGCCTTTTCCTTGCTTCCTCATACTATGCTATTCCAATCAAACCATTTCAATATAAACTAAATCTTGATCCAATACTATTATCTCAACCAGAAGCTCATTTTAAAGCAGTATAAACTTTAATGAGATATATGTACAATGGGTATGAGCAGCGATATACCTAAGCATCTCTTTCCCTAGAAAAGGAAGATATATTTAATATATTATTCTACCATTACCTTCACATTCCACTTGCCATGGAATTAGAGCCAATAGTCTAAATGAGTTCTCAAGGAGCATGAAGTTTCTGCCATGAAGCTTCTGCTTTCTCCCCTGCCTTCTTCTTTCTTTTACAAAATACTTGATTTTCCAGGAAAGAAGGGAGAGCGCTAGGGCCCATGAAGTATCATTATAACCTCTACTTGGCATTGAAAGTAGGCAGCAGGGAAAGAAAAGAGGTAAACTCCAGACAGTGAATACTCCCTCCAGCTTTAATACTAAGCAAGTGCACTTGCTCAAGGGCAGGGATCAGCAAACTTTGTAAACAGCCAGATGGTTAATTTATTTGTCTGTACAGGCCATGAGGTCTCTGTTGCAACTATTCAATTCTGCCATTTCAGCATGAAAACAGCCATAAACAATATGTAAACAAATGAGCATGGTTCTGTTTCAATAAAACATTGTTTATAAAAACTGGAGACCGGCCATATTTGACCCATGGACTACAGTTTGCTGATCCCTGCTCTCAGGAAGAAGTACAGCCTAGTGCTTGAATCTTAGATGTGGCCATCAGTCTGCCTGGCTTCTCATGTTCTTTTATGTCCACACTGCTACCTTTTCTTTTTTCTTTTCAATCAAATCTGTACCTTGTTACTCCCCTCAAATAGTTCTTTCTTTTCAGAACTAAGATTACTATTGATGTAGGTAAAATATCAGGGAAAAAAAGTTTTCCTTCTTACTGTCTAGAAATTGATGCATATTTACCTGTAAATCCCATTAACCAACACCACTTATTAGCTAGCAATGTGTGGGTGTGGAATGCTCTATACTAGTTCTTAAGGGCACTAAAAAAGGAAGCAGCAATCAGCATTTGCCTCAAGCAGGTAATACTGTTATTGGAAGTGTCACGAGAAGATGTAACTTTGCATTTCTGTGACTGGAACATGAATATGTGTATAAGAACAGGTGACAAAAGACAGATGACAAAAAGGTGTCTGAGTTAGAGAAGCACACCCACGATGCTTAGAACTCAGAGCAGTAGGAAAGTCCAAAGGCTGTAAGGTCACTGGAGAGCCTGGGGAGAAGATTCATATGGAGAAGGAAGCACAGACATCTGAAAGAGAAGAGGATGTGGCCCCTTCCTGCTGCTGAATTATTTTCCAATTAGTTTGATTTCCTTTTGAGAATAGGCAAAGGTCAACTTAGATTTCCCTCCATCCACTGTCTCCCACCCTCCCACTCTACTCCCCCTCTCAACTCCAGTGACAAAAAGTCCTGATGTGGATCCAGACTACTGTGTCCTACCACCAAGCAGGGGATGGGAGTGAGGGTAGGGATGGGGTGAAGAGACTCCCAGTGTGACTGAGGAGAATGTTTACATCTCATAGGGGCCTGTGGTACATTCTCTTGAAAATCCCACATCTGGCTACTTTTCTTTGGGCCTCTCTGTCTTCCCCCCATGAGGCTAATGTGATGTAAAGGGCATAGAATTTCTTCCACATTCAAGGAGGCATCTCTAACCTCTGTTCAGATTAGGATCCAGGAAAAGAGAGGCACTGGTCAGGACATAGTCTGCCTTACTTGACGCCAAAGGAGCAACTAACACACCAAGACTAGATGTTCCAGGCAGGGTTTGGTTTGAGTCAAAGGCTTCTATATCTGCTCTGGACTTTTATGCCCCCACACCCCCCCAAATTCATATGCTGAAGCCTGATCCCCAAAGTGATGTCACTTGGAGGTGGGCCCTTTGGGAGGTGATTAGTGCCCTTATAAAAGAGACCTCATAGAGTTCTCTCACTCTCTTTCTGCCATGTGAGAACACAAGGAGACGATGGCTGTCTCTGAAACAGGAAACAGGCCCTCATCAGACACTGAATTTGCCAGCACCTTGATCTTGGACTTCCCAGTCTTCAGAATAAATATTTGTTGGTTAAGCCACCCAGTCTATGGCATTTTTGTTATAGCAGCCCAAAAGGACTAAGACAATATTGAAATGCTGAGTTTTGCCTAGAATCTTCCCCAAAACATCTCCCTTGAGCAGGAGTTTCTACCCCTTTCTCTCAGAGACAGTGCAAACATTAAAGATCCCTGTTTCAAACAGATGTGTTTATACCCAAGGAAGAAAACCTCAGCATGTTTGCTTAATCAGGTTAATGACATGGCAGTGCAGTGCATGACTCTCAGCCACACCATCTTCCAGGTATGTGACCTTGGAGTAAGTCATGAACTTTCCTAAGTTTCTGCTTCCTCATCTCCAAAATGGGCATTATTACTTGCTGTACCCATTTTACAGGATTGTATTAGGATTAACTAAGATAATGGTTATATGAGTTGTTCTGTAAATGGTAAAGCTGTTTACAATATTACAAGGTCATAATTACTATAATGATTGACATTACAGATTTTAACTAAACTAGATGATAACATTTTTGTTTCAAGAACTAAGCAGAATAGCTCTAAGCCAGTATTAATGCTCCTAATAGATTAGGAAAGCATTTATCAAAATAAGGCTTTGCAGACGAATACTCTGTAAGATTTTCATAGTGATGCCATTAAAAAGGTCTTCCAAGGGAGTCTGGAGATATGGCAATGGTGGCAGAATAATTGTTAAACCTTCCAGAATCCCTGCATAAAAATTGGCAGACCAATTAGATAGCAAAAGCAAAAACTCACAGACAATATTTAGAATAAAACTAGGTAGGGCTTCTCTGGTGGCGCAGTGGTTGGGAGTCCACCTGCCGATGCAGAGGACACGGGTTCGGGCCCCAGTCCGGGAAGATCCCACATGCTGCGGAGCAGCTAGGCCCGTGAGCCATGGCCGCTGAGCCTGCGCATCCGGAGCCTGTGCTCCACAACAGGAGAGGCCACAACAGTGAGAGGCCTGCGTACCGCAAAAAAAAAAAGAATAAAACTAGGTAGTAAATCTTCCCACAAATTTCATATAGAGTCCCACACTGAAGAGAATGTACTAGGAATGGAATGAAATTTGAACTTGTTAGGGATAACAGAGATGAAGAAAAGAATGTCCAGATAAAAGTGGGGAGGGAACTAGAGTCAGGAATCTTTGAAAAGAAGCCACCATATTTTTTTAACACTCCACAAAAACAACAAAAGAGGGAGATCTGTGAAGTTAGAAGATCTATCTGAATCAAGCCTCTTTATAAAAGTTCAAGAAAACTAATTTCACATTAACAAGATCCACAGAAAAGTACTCTATACAAAGTTAGCATAGGAGAGAAAGAGAATGAGAAGAATATTATTGCTGCAGAAATAAAATCATGCCAGAAAGGCATATTCAAAAAATATTCAGAACTGTAGCATCCTATTCCAAAATGAGCTAAAAGACATTAAGGGAATGATACAAGACATGAAAGAAGACATAAACCAAAGTAAAAACTCAGAAATGAGATGATACAACTCAAGAAAAAAATTAGAATTTTTTTAATCATGAAAACTAAATTATATTTAAGATGGCTGATTCCAGGAATGGGGCAGGAAATACAACCTATGAGCTCAGAAATTCTTGATATACCAGAAAGCAAGAAGGCTCTCAAAAATTTGTAGACTCATGTTAAAAGGACTCAGGACACAATTGGAAGAGGCTGTCATGGCTGAAGATGCAACAAGTTGAAGTTCAATATTATCAAAATTGAGATGAATTGAAATCTATCAAATATGTTTTAGTGCATGAGTTCATAGAGATATTTACCCAATAAAAACATTTCAAATTACAAAATTGGGGGAAAGCTGAATTAAACAGATTTCTTTTCTGTGAGACCTCTCCGAGCTAATAACATGTGTTGTAAAACTTTAAAAGAGAAGATAAACCAAGTATAATCAAGTCTAAGACTCACTTCTGTTTCTTATACTTTAATATCTGTGAAATCGGGCTGCATCTTCCAATCAATGGCATGACATCATTTAATTTGTACTGCTTTTTCTTCCTTAGTAGTACATAAAATAATGGTGCATCTTACGATCAAAGGTTTCTGAGATTCTGTGAAATACATGCTTCTTTCCATTCATTCTGCCACCAAGATTTTTTCCATAGCACACATATATGAACAGTTCTCAAAACTATGTTTTGAAGAACACCAGCTCAGGAAATGTTATATTTGAATAAATCACGTTTGCCTTCAAAATCTCCCAGAACTCCTCTAACATACAGACATTTTATTTCTCCACCTGAAAAACACACTTTCTTTTTTGGTTGTTTATCTCTCAGAGCTCTTCCTACATCTCCCACCCCATTGTGGGCAGTGACCACATCCTATGTATCTTTCATAATTCAACCCAAGCCTAAGCAGCCTATTAAAAGTGGTCAATTTTGGTTTTGGTTTTGGTTTTTGTTGGGGGGGGGTGTTTTTTTTTCGTGTGGGGGGAGAGCAGTTTCTTATTTATTTATTTATTTATTTTGGCCATGCTACATGGCTTGCAGAATCTTAGTTCCATGACCAGGGATTGAACACGGGCCATGGCAGTGAAAGCACCGAGTCCTAACCACTGGACTGCCAGAAGTGCTCAATTTTGAATGGCTGATTTGTATAATTCATTTGCTGTTGAGATTTCCCTTAGAATGGATGCATTGAAAATATAGGCTGTATCTTCCTTCTTTTAACATTTTCTGTTAATATTATGCTACTCTAGGGTCTAAGAGGTCTGGACTCATGAATTCTTGAAAGGTACCTGGGTCATTTGATCTAAAATATGTCTCCTATCACAAGGCCACCTTGACAATGCTGGAGAAAGTCCATCCCTATGGAGAGGCTACTAAGTTCAGATTTTGTGGATTCATAACAATAGAAAAAGAAAGACATTTTCAATGAGAGACCCAACAGAGACAAAAATAGAGTAATAAAAACCAAAACAGTAGCTTCTGACACTCCACGCATACTCCTGAAGACATAACAAATAGAACACCGAGGAAGCTGACCCCCAACACCTCCTCACATGCTCACCACACTCATTAACCTCTGGCGGTGGCATAGGCACGGGTGCCAGCAACAGGGCCACAGTGGAAACAAATGAAGCTTTTTCTTTCAGAAAGTCACATCTAGAAAGTTAGTGAAGAAGAAGGGTTTTTTCCAAACCACAAGACTGAGTCAGACAACTTGTACCCAGCATAAAGTATGGCCTCCTGCCACCAGTTTCTGCTCCAGGCACTGGATTAAGTAGGAAACTATCTTAATTCTAGGCCAGCTCTGAAGGAAGCAAGGATGAAGAAATAATAGATGATAGATAGTTAAATAGATGGATGGATAGATAGATAGATAATCCTTATACCTATGTGGATATATAATAGACATATCTTTCTACCTTTTCTGCTCCATCAAGCAATTCTACTCCCATTCCTTGGGGCAGGTACAACCAATTCTAGGGGAAAGTGTTCTGTTTGCCCCTCTTTGTCCCCTTCCCTTTCCTGCCTCTCGTCTGCCCTCTCTGATTCTCTCTAAACTAAAAGACGAGAGGAAGAAATGATATTAAGGGTTTGACAGAAATGGCTAGAGCTGGTGGAAAAACAATTACTTCAGTTCTTTTTCCGACTTTAGTGCCCATTCCAAGATAAGTCTAAAAATTGGGGGAAATGAAAATATCAAGTGAAGAAAGTGTGAAACAGGGAAAAGATACCAAGTTTGAGTTCCAATTCCAATTTTCCATCAGAACTTAGAAGTAGGTTGATATTAAAAAATAATAATAATAAAATAAAAGCCTAAGTATGCCCTGAGCAACACAATATCCCGTTTTGTCATGAGCACACAGCTTCTCTCATGTTGCCTCACAGCACTCATCAGAAACCATCTTGGGAGCACTAAGCTTAGGGTCGCTTTACAGGCTCATGGGTGTTGGCCCTGCAGATGGAGGACAGTGTGGTGGTCTAAGCGTGCACAGCAGCAGCGAGGTGTCCACACACAGGCCTGGAAGCCAGCCCAGGGTCATTGGAGTGGGCAATTCCATACTCCCAAGTACACAGATCATGGTCTAGAAGAGAGGACACAGGATCTATGTGGCATATCCACTTGGCCCTACAGATCTTTGCCCCATGGGCAAGACATAAGAGAAGACAGTCAGAGTGAACCCCTCTGAAGCCCGGCGCCCAGGGCAGAAGCTGTCCTGCCCTGATTTAAGGAGAACAATTCAACTCTAATCTCTAACCTCCTAAACACATATTCTCTAGAAAGTCTCCTGGGCATCACAGAAAAAAGTGAATCCTCTCTTTCTCTTTTTCTTCCCATCCCCCTTTGAGATGAACACCACTGTACAATGATAGTGATAGTTTAGGGAATAGGGATAAATATGCCTACCAGGGCTTGCGCGTAGTTTCCTGAATGTAGGAACAATGCCTTGTACCTTTTTATAGTCTTCACATTACCTATTACAGTCCCAAGCACATTAGCAGGCATAAAAATGCATGTCAATAAATACTGATTTTAGAACTCTGTTCCAAAATTCTCTGGTCTATTTTTGCCTATAATATGTAAAAAGTGTACCATGTACATGTATATATAGAGACTACAGATAATTTTCATCCCAATTGCACTAGTTGGTTACTAGGCTTACTCTTACTTCCTGGAATCACCTCCCTGCTAGACCCACGCCCAATACACTGTGTGACTCTTGTCTATTTTTTCTCATTGAGGTTCACAGAGTCATCTGGTCCTTTACGAGCATTTGAAATTGAATGATTTCAGTAGTGCAACAGTGCCAAATACATGAGTTTATGTACCAATAAGAGGAGCTTACAGTTTCTATATTTTCTGGTTTCACAACATAGTATACCAGTTTCAATGAGTAATTTTGGGGTTTTACCAAATTGGTCTTTTTTTTTTTTTTCCTGACGCGGGCCTTTCACTGTTGTGGCCTCTCCCGTTGTGGAGCACAGGCTCCGGACGCGCAGGCACAGCGGCCATGGCTCACGGGCCCAGCCGCTCCGCGGCATGTGGGATCTTCCCAGACCGGGGCACGTACCCGTGTCCCCTGCATCGGCAGGCGGACTCTCAACCACTGCACCACCAGGGAAGCCCACCAAATTGGTCTTTTATTTAAAGCTTCTTTATATCTAAAACTCTAGAGAACTGTTTTGTGGGACCTGAAATGTGCCAGAAAACTCAACCATATAAATTTAAAAAAAAAAAAAAAAACATCATGCTGATAGAAAAAGCACATATTTCTAGGTTGAATATTTGACTGGAAAGCAGAAATAAGGTAAAATTGTTCAAGGTAAATTTCTGTATGTTGGACACCAGCAAGCCAATTCCCCACCACCAACGTTTATGCGGGTTTTTTGGTTTGTTTGTTTTTTCTAATAGGTACAGAATCTCAAGGCACTGAGGCAATTTTCCCTTTATAAAGTAGAGTTAGCTTTCCATCCTCCTCCTCCATCCCTGCATTAACCATCTCCCCAGCGGCTACACACAAGAACCATTTATATTTACATTAAAAATGATTTGGCCTATGTATACTGCATTGTTTGACAGGAAAGATGGATGTTCACTGATAATTAAGTTTCAGCCTATATGACATCATTCTGGAAGATAAGAGTCCCCTTATTCCCTCTCTGCTGGTTTTCTCATAGGATACTGGGGTGGGGTGGGGGGGGTGCAGACTTTGATGATTTTTCTAGGCCTTCTGATGAGAAGACAGTTCTGCAGCAACTCAGTTACCTCTGAAAATCTGAAGGAAATTTGTTCTATCTAATTCATCAGCTATCTCTTGGTTCTTTGCTTTTGCACAAAGAGGACAAGGTGTAGAGCCTTGCCATTCCAACTAAACTTCCAGGTAATCCCTTACAACATAGGCATTACCTGGAAGTTTACTAGAAATGGAGGATTTTATGTGGAATCAAAACCTCTATTTTAAAAAAAGACCCTCAGATGATTTTTCTACATGTGACAGTTTGAGAAATGCTGGCATAAGAGACATACATATGTACAATGGGCAGCTTTGTGAATAAGATGCATTGTTTAGGTTTTTTTCCCTGTTTTATACATCAGGCTTTGAGGGCTAGGTTTTCAGATTTTCATATATTCCTTTCCCTTACTATAAAATAGGAGAATTATAAAATTATTTTTTGCCTTATGTAATTCTCACATTACTCTGTGTGGATAACCTAATCTTCCCAACCAAGTTATAAGGCAGCAACAATTTGGTAACCATTTTACCAAAATAAATTATTCCACGTTTATTGTATAGTGAATACATTTAAGATATTATACCAGATATTAGGGAGATGATGTTACAGAGAAGGCATCATCCCTGCCAACAATAATTATTTCTTTGTTTTTTACTATTTGGTTTTTGTCCTTCACCATCACTGGACTGTAAACTCCAACAAGGCAGGGATCCTGTTGTTCCCTGTTATTCCTGCAACTCCTTCCACAATGCCTAGCACATACTAGATGCTCAATAAATACGTGTTCAATAGATGGATGACTTTACAATATGGTAGAAAAAATAGGATTCATATACAAATATCTAAAAGCCTGGCATAAAGAATAAGTGCCATACAACCATATTGTTCAGACTTTCCTCTACTTCTGTAAAGCTGATCTGCCTAAAAAAGAGCTGAACCAATTCTTCACAAACTCTTCCAAAAAACAGAAGAGGAGGGAACACATCATACCTCATTCTATGAAGCCAGTGTTCTTCTGATACCAAAACCAGGCAAGGACACCCCAAGAAATGAAAACTAAAGACCAATAAACCTTATAAATATATACTCAAATCCACATAGTGCAAGCAAACCAAAACCATCAACATGTAAAAAAGATTATATGGCATGACCAGATGGGATTTATTCCAAGAATACAAGATTGGTTCAACGTATGAAAACCAATCAATGTAATGTGCCATAATACTAAATAAAGGACAAAAACCACATGATCAACTCAATTAATGTAGGAAAAAGCATGTGACAAAATCCAACATCCTTCTGTGATAAAAACATTCAACAAACTAAGAATAGAAGGGAACTTCCGCAACCTGATAAAGGGCATCTGCAAAAAACCTATAGCTAATATCATACTTAAATGTAAAAGGCAGAATATTTCTGCCTAAGATCAGGAACAAGACAAGAACGTCCAATCTCACCACTTTTATTTACCACTGTAGTGGAGGTTCAAGCCAGGGCAATTAGGTGAAAAGGGAAGGGAAAGGATAGGAAAGGAAGGGAAGGGGAGGGGAGGGGAGGGGAGGGGAGGGGAGGGGAAGGGAGGAGAGGAGAGGAGAGGAGAGGAGAGGAAAGGAAAGGAAAGGAAAGGAAAGGAAAGGAAAGGAAAGGAAAGGAAAGGAAGAAAAAAAAAGAAAAAATATAAGAAACATCCAGATTGGAAAGAAAGAAAACTGAATTTACAAATAACATGATCTTATTTATTGAAAATTCTAAGGAATCCACTAAACAACTATTAGAACCAATAAGCAAGTTCAGCAAGATTGCATGATGCAAGTTCAATTTATAAAAATAAACTGTGTTTCTATACACTATTGATGAACAATCTGCAAATGGAATTAAGAAAACTATTCCATTTAAAATAACATCAAAAAATAACATACTTAGGGATAAATATAACAAGAAAAATTCAACACACACTGAAAACTACAAACATGATGAAAGAAATTAAAGACCTAAATAAATGGAAAGACTTCCTGTGTTCATGAATTGGAGGACCTAATATTGTTAAGATGACAATGCTCTTCAAATTCATCTAGAGATTCCAACAATCCTTATCAAATCTCAGCTACCTTTTTTTTTTTTACAGAAACTGACAAGCTGAACAAAAAATTCATATAGAAAAGCAAGGGAACTAAAATAACTAAAAACAATCCTTAAAAAGAAGGACAAGGCTTCCCTGGTGGTGCAGTGGTTAAGAATCTGCCTGCCAAGGAGCTTCCCTGGTGGTGCAGTGGTTGAGAGTCCGCCTGCCGATGCAGGGGATGCAGGTTTGTGCCCCGGTCCAGGAAGATCCCACATGCCACGGAGCGGCTGGGCCCGTGAGCCATGGCCACTGAGCCTGCACATCCGGAGCCTGTGCTCCACAATGGGAGAGGCCACAACAGTGAGAGGCCCGTGTACCGCAAAAAAAAAAAAAAAAAAAGAAAAGAAAAGAAGAAAAAGAAAGAATCCGCCTGCCAGTGCAGGGGAAACGGGTTTGATCCCTGCTCCGGGAAGATCCCACATGCCACGGAGCAACAAAGCCCATGCACCACAACTACTGAGCCTGTGCTCTAGAGCCCGTGAGCCACAACTACTGAGCCTGCAAGCCACAACTACTGAAGCCCATGCACCTAGAGCCCAAGTTCCACAAGAGAAGCCACTGCAATGAGAAGCCTGCACACTGCCAGGAAGAGTAGACCCTGCTCACAGCAACTAGAGAAAGCCCGCATGCAGCAACAAAGACCCAACATAGCCAAAAATTAATTAATTTATTTATTTATTTATTTTTAAAAAAGAAGAAGGACAAAGTTGGATTTCTTCCCAATATTAAAGCTTCCTATAATGCTACAATAATCAAAATTATGTGGTAGTGGAATAAGTTTAGACATCTAGATCAATGGAATAGAATTGGATGACTAGAAATAAACCTATACATTTATGGTCAGCTGATTGTTGCCAAGATAATTTAATGGGGGAAAATAGCCTTTTCAACAAATGACTCTGGGAGAACTGGATATCTATTTGCAAAAGACTGAAGCTGGACCCCTACATCACACCATATACACCACAATAGATTAAAAACCTAAATATAAGATCTAAAACTATATAACTTAGAAGAAAATATAGGTGTAAGTCTTTATGACCCTGAATTATGCAATAGTCTCCTAGACATGACGCCAAAAACACAAGGCACAAAACACAAAAATAATAGATAAACTAGACTTCATACTTTAAAACTTGTGTGCATCAAAGGACACTATCAAGAAAATGAAAAAAAACAGAGAAAATATTTGCAAATCATATATCTGATAAAAGACTAGTATCCATAATATATAAAAAACATTTACAACTCAATGATAAAAATACAAATAACACATTTTTTTAAAATGGGCAAAGGATTTGAATAGACAATTTTCCAAAGATGATATGCAAATGGCCAATAAGCACATAAGAAGATGTTCAACATCACCAGGCATCAGCCAAATGCAAATCAAAATTACAATGAGATAACACTTCTCACTTACTAGGATAGCTATAATCAAAACAAACAAACAAAAAACAGAAAATAACAAGTGTTAACAAGGATGTGGAGACTTGGCACCCTCACACATGGCTGGTGGGAATGTAAAATGCTACTGCCACCTTGGAAAAACAGCTTGTTGGTACTACCAAAAGTTAAACATAGTGTTATCATATGACCCAGCAATTCCACTCCCAGCCTTATACTCAAGGGAATTAAAAACATGACCACACAAAGCTTATACATGGATATTCATAGAAGCATTTTTTTATCATAGTCAAAAAGTGGAAATAACCCAAATACCCCTCAACTGAAGAATGAATAAAGAAAATATTGTATATACATACAGTGGAATATAATTTAACCATAAAAATGAATGAAATACTGATCCATGCCACAACGTAGATGAACCTTGAAAACTTTGTGCTAAGTGAAAGAAGCCAAACACAAAAGATCACATATTGTATGATTCCATTTACATGAAATGTCTAGAATAAACAACTCATAGAGACAGAAGGTAGATTAGTGATTTCCAGGGACTTGGTAGAGGAGGGAATGGGTGCAGCTGCGAATGGTTACAGAATTCTTTTGGGGGTGATGAGAATATTCTGGAATTTTAGAGTGATAATGCTTGCACAACTTTGTGAATATGCAAAAACCCACTAAATTGTACACTTTAAAAGGATGAATTTTAAAGAATATGTATATCTATAACTGGGTCACTTTCCTGTACAGCAGAAATTGATACAACATTGTGAATCAACTATACTTTGATAAAAAATGTTGTTAAAAAATAAATAAGTGGGTGAATTTTGTGGTATATGAATTGTATCTCTATTTAAATAAAACTTGTATGGAAAAAGATTACAACTTCCCCTTCTCTCCTACATTATAAAAAAATGGCATCTCTCTCATCCATTCTATTCTTTTATGGTGTATTTCCTGGGATTCACTGCCAAAAAAGGAGTCAAAATGCTGGTGTCTCGATAAAGTGAATGACCATAACTGGTCCTTTTGTAAGAAAGTTGGTTTCCAATTTTTTGCTATTATTGAAAATTGCAGGAAGAACTAATCAAGTTATCAGATGGTACATCAATAAAAATGACTTTTGGTGATAAATTACAATACAATTTTTAACATAACTTGGGATGATTTCAAGAAATTGAGTAACACTATTACAAAATTCCTTCTATTTGCACCTACTTATTTATTTGAACAAATTTTCTCAAAACTTACATTTATGACAATGAAAAGCAGGAATAAAATTGGTGGTGAAATCTTCCTCATTCTAGTAATAATATTCTTCCAAAATACATGAACTAATTGTAAAAAAGCTCTATCCATTTCATTAAGAGACGTGTTTCCAATAAATTTTACTCTTTATGTTTATACTTCAAACTTTGAAATATATTTTAATTGTTTTTGATCAGTTCAGTGCAATAGGTATTTGTAATGTTAACTCAAACCAGAATAAATACTTTAATGTTTCAAACCCAAAGGTTATAGGAAATTTTTAAAATAATAATGAAACTTCAATGTATATGTTTATTTTTGTGACGAAGAATTATGAGTGAATAATCAATAAAAGGCTTTAACTCATAAAGCAGTAACAATAGAAAATTCCAACTGTTAAAGAAGAGCTTATTTGTGTATTTTAAAGTAAAATCTAGATTTTATTATATGTATAGACATAGAGTAAAAATTTATTTTAAAAAAACTTTTTATTATAAAAACATTCCAAACATAAATAGCCTTAGCCTGAGAAAAAGGTTGGGCTAAGACAGTGCATGTCTAGAAATTATCATAAGGACTCCATGCTGATAGTTTCTTTTAGGAAGTAATCCTAAGGAACAGGACAGAGAGAACAAAAATAGGGTAACGGGGAAGGAGGAAAGACCCATCCAAGGGTATATTATCGAGTTGATCACACTGGAGGTTCCACTCGATGACTCAGAGCAGCCAGGTAAGCTGTACTTCAGAATTATCCAGAGCTTCTGCCCTTCACTCGTAAAGGATTGTCCCATGGAGTGTTAACTTCCCCACATTTTCCAATTTGTTCATGCCTCAGGATGACACCAGAGGTTCCTGCAGAAGTTCCACATGACAGGAAAGATTCATGGTGCAACTGAGGCCAGGTACTGCTCCAGGGGTTGCTACTACAGTGGCAAGGGTGGATCCAAAGTGTGTATGGTAGGCATAGGAGATGCCCAATGGATAAACTAAAGGAAACAGAATGCTATAATGAACACCAATGCATCCAGCATCCAGCATTGATAATTATCTTGCTTTATCTGTACCACTAACCATATCCTTACCTCCCATTTTTTTAATTTAAAAAAATTTTTTAATTGAGTGAAAGATTCTTTAAGTTCTATAGTGCTTTACAATTTTCAAAGTTTCACACACATGATTTCATATAATCCTATAATAGCCCCTTTTTAATCCCCTACCCCTATATTGCCCCTCCCCCATCCTCTCTCTGCACTAGTAACCACTAGTTTTTTCTCTATATCTGTGAGTCTGCTTTTTTGTTTTATTCACTAGTTTGTCATATTATTTTTTATAAATTTATTTATTTATTTATTTTTGGCTGCATTGGATCTTAGTTGTTATGTGGGCTTTCTTTAGTTGTGGCAAGCAGGGGCTACTCTTATTTGCGGTGCGCCGGCTCATTGCAGTGGCTTTTTTGTTGCAGAGCACAGGCTCTAGGTGCACGGGCTTCAGTAGTTGTGGCACACAGGCACAGTAGTTGTGGCGAGCAGGGGCTACTCTTATTTGCGGTGTGCCGGCTCATTGCAGTGGCTTTTTTGTTGCAGAGCACAGGCTCTAGGTGCACGGGCTTCAGTAGTTGT
Source organism: Mesoplodon bidens (assembly GCF_964165515.1). NCBI lineage: Eukaryota > Metazoa > Chordata > Mammalia > Artiodactyla > Ziphiidae > Mesoplodon > Mesoplodon bidens. Next base: position 33,005,335 of record NC_138170.1, read on the forward strand.
GGCACACAGGCACAGTAGTTGTGGCTCACGGGCTCTAGACCACAGGCTCAGTAGCTGTGGTGCACGGGCTTTGTTGCTCCGTGGCATGTGGGATCTTCCCGGACCAGGGCTCAAACCCAGGTTCCCTGCATTGGCAGACAGATTCTTAACCACTGCGCCACCAGGGAAGCCCTGTCATATTTTTTTATATTCCACATATAAGTGATATCATACAGTCTTTGTCCTTCTCTGTCTGACTTATTTCACTTAGCATCATGCCCTCCCAGTCCATCCCTGTTGCTGCAAATGGCAAAATTTCATTCCTTTTTATGGCTAAGTAGTATTCCTTTGTGTGTATATATATATATATATATATATATATATATATATATATATATATATATATATATATATATATACACCACATCTTTATTCACTCATCTTAACCCCCATTGAATTTTGAAGTGAACCCCAGAGATCATGTCATAACATCTACACATATTTCAGTAGGGAATCTCTAAAAGATAAGGACTCTTTTTAACATAACACCAATCATGGCAACCTTAGAAGATTTTATTTTTTCTGACCTCTCAAAAGAAGTATATTATTTTATTTATAATCATCTTTTGATTATATCCTCCTCTGGAATTTCTGAGATTAACAATCCAATCTAATCAAAGACTGGTGCCTTAAAATCTAATCTATATTTACTTATGACCTTAGTTTGACTGGACCTATTGGTTCCAGGGGGAGAAAAAGACAAAAGGCAAAAGACAGGAAAACCCACAACAACAGAACAAAAATACCAAAACAAACAAAAAAACCTCACCTCTTAATCAGACACTTGAAAAGGAAGAAATAGAGAAAAAAAAATCATTGGTCACACTCCCATTTTTTGCTATCAAACAGTTATTACATGTTTCCCATAGTTATTTTTAACCAAGTCCCAAATTTTAAAAATTGGGATCCAAATACGAGGATTTCACATTGTAGATAATAGCACATTTTATTTGTTAGCTACTTGGAGTGACTCTTAACCTTCCAGCTCAAAATCTATGGAACATCTCTGTATATATGTACTTAAAAAATATAATAAAAGTAATCTTTTAATGAATCATGATGCCTTCCGGGATTATCTGGTGCCTTTGTTGACATATGTCTGACTTTTGCTTTCTGTACCAGGCCTCAAGCTTCCCTCTGGAGGTACATCCAACTACCTATTAGAGATGAGAGCACGTGTTTAATCCAAGTTTAGAACCCACTAATGCTCCGTAGGTATAGGGTTACAAACCAACTTGAATCTTTTGGTGTTCAACTTTGTTTGTTCTTGGCAAAGCTCGAAAAACTTAACAGGGCTCAAAAGATTTCTTGGGCATGGACTTTAAGAAAAAGTATTTTGATGAGTAAAGCATAAATGAACCAGAACCCATATGGATCAAATTTTCCTCAAAATGCACATGGTCTAATAATTAATGGAAACAGTGCTTCTAGCATGCATTTGGGGTTTTATCAAACCGCAAATATTCAGGAAAAAATAGTTTGATAGGTTCAAAGAACCCAAACTCTGATTTGATGCACCTACATTAATATCTCTTGATGTTGAATAAAAATGAGAACTATTTAGTTGTAATGGAAAGCAGAGGCAGAACTTGTTCCAAAATTATGTGAATGAAAGAAAATAACATTAATGCTACAAAGTTCATCTTTGTTCATATTTGTTTTCTTAAATCCTTCTTTTGGGAATATCCAAGAATCTTTTAACTATACTCTATCTTAGCATATTAAGAGTTTTGAAAGAAATTATTGATTGCACTTGAAAAAGAAGACTGAATGAAATATTTTGAGATACATAATATGTCATGAAATTTTCTAAGTTATTTGCAAATATTTCTGCCAGTATCAATAAACCCCTAAAATTACAGGATAAACTGCATTAATTAAAGAATGGCACTATGTATTTAGAACTGCCTGGAAGTTGTGTTTTTGAAATCACAATGGTGCTGTTGTGTATCTTAGCAAAAATTAATTTTACCTCTTTTCCACTAAGGCAATAACATTCAGGTACAGAGATATTTTCTCAGCAGAACCTGAACATTTAAACTTTATGTACATTTTAGTATGTTTATATCTCAAGGAACTCCCCTAACTTCGAAGAACTTTAATTTCTATTGAGCATATGAACCCTCTACAAATCTTGAATCAATCACAAATAAAAATGGCACTATTGGGCTTCCCTGGTGGTGCAGTGGTTAAGAATTCACCTGCCAATGCAGGGGACATGGGTTCAAGCCCTGGTCCGGGAAGATCCCACATGATGTGGAGCAACTAGGCCCGTGAGCCACAACTACTGAGCCTGTGCGTCTGGAGCCTGTGCTCCGCAACAAGAGAGGCCACTGCAATGAGAAGTTCATGCACCACAATGAAGAGTGGCCCCCCACTCGTTGCAACTAGAGAAAGCCTGCACACAGCAACAAAGACCCAACGCAGCCAAAAATAAAATAATAAAAATTAAAAATTAAAAAGATGGCACTATTTTCTTTTTTATTATTATTATTCAATTTATTTAAACTGAAAAGCAACACAAATATTTTGCCCATTTCTCTCACCCCCTCATCCCACCCCAACAACCACCAATACATTCTTTGTACCTACAAGCCTATTTTTTTAAACATATATATTTTTTTTAGATTTCACATATAAGAGAGATTATATGGTATTTTCCTTTCTGTCTGACTTATTTCACTTAGCATAATGCCCTTGAGGTCCATCCATGTTGTTGCAAATGGCAAGATTTCATTCATTTTATGGCTAAATAATATATATATATGCCACAATTTCTTTATTCATTCATCCATTGATGGACCCTTAGGTTGTTTTCATGTCTTGGCTATTGTAAATAATGCTGCAATGAACACAGTGGTGCATATTTCTTTTTGAATTAGTGTTTTCATTTTCTTTGGATAAATACCCAGAAGTGGAATTGCTGGATCATATGGTAGTTCTATTCTTAATTTTTTGAGGAACCTCCATACTGTTTTCCATAGTGGCTGCACCAATTTACATTCCCATCAATGGTGTACAAGGGTTCCCTTTTCTCCACATTCTCACCAACACTTGTTATTTCTAGTCTTTTTGATAATAGCCTTTCTAACAGGTGTGAGGCAATATCTCACTGTGCTTTTTATGTTTTTGTTTTTGTTTGTTTGCTTTAAATATTTACTTATTTGGCCCCACTGGGTCGTAGTTGTGGGGATCTTAGTTGCAGCATGCAGGATCTTTAGTTGCGTCATGCAGGAATTTTTTGTTGCGGCATGCAAAATCTAGTTCCCTAACCAGGGATCGAACCCAGGCCCCCTGCATTGGGAGCATGGAGTCTTAACTGCTGGGCCACCTGGGAAGTCCCTCTCATTGTGGTTTTGATTTGCATCTCCCTGAGGATTAATGAAGTAGAGTATCTTTTCATGTACTTGTTGGAAATCCGTAAGTCTTCTTTGGAAAAATATCTATTCGTATCTTCTGTCCATTTTTTATCGGATTGTCTGAATTTTTCCTGTTGAGTTGTATGTGTTCTTTATATACTTTGGGTATTAACCCCTTATCAGATATAAGATTTGTAAATATTTTCTCCCATTTAGTAGCTTGCTTTTTCATTCTGTTAATGGTTTCCTTTGCTGTGCAGAAGCTTTTCAGTGTGATGTAGTCCCACTTGTTTATTTTTGCTTTTGTTCCTTTCGTTTTTGGTGTCAGATTAAAAAATTCATCTCTAAGACTTATGTCAAGGAGATTTCTGCCCAAGTTTTCTTATAGGATTTTCATGGATTCAGGTCTTACATTCAATTCTTTAATCCATTTTGAGTTAGTTTAGGGTATCATTTAGAAGTAGTGGTCAGTTTCATACTTTTGCATGTGGCTGTCCAATATTCCCAACACCATTTATTAAAGAGACTGTCTTTTCCACACTGTACATTCTTTTTCATAAATTAATTGACTATATATCTGTGGGTTTATTTCTGGACTCTCTATTCTGTCCCATTGATCTATTTTTATGCCCATACCACACTGTTTTAATTACTATAGCTTTGAAATAGTTTTTAATTAGGGAGTAAAATTGCTCCAACTTCATTCTTCTTTCTCAAGATTGCTTTGGCTATTTAGGGTCTTTTGTGATTCCATACAAATTTTAGAACTGTTTGTACTACTTCTGTGAAAAATGCCATTGAAATTTTGCTAGGGATTCCATCTATAATTTGCTTTAGGTAGTATGGACATTTTAACAATATTGTTTCTTCTAATTCATGAGCACAGATCTTTCCATTTATTTGTATTGTCTTCAATTTCTTTTATTAAACTCTTATAGTTTTCAATATAGAGGTCTTTCACTTCCTTGGTTAAATTTATTCCTAGGCATTTTATTCTTTTGATGCAATTGTAAATGGGATGGTTTCTAACTTATCTTTCTGATAATTCATTATTAGTGTATGGAAACACAACAGATTTTTTGTGTGTTTTGTATCTGGTAACTTTACTGAATTTTTTTATTATTTCGATCAGTTTTCTGATGGAGTGTTTAGGGTTTTCTATATATAATATCATGTCATCTGCAAATAGTGACGGTTTTACTTCTTTCTTTCCAATTTAGATTCCTTTTTGTTTCTTTTTCTTGCCTAATTGCTCTGGCTAGGGCTTCCAAGACTAAGTTGAATAAAAGTGGTGGGAATGAGCATCCTTGTCTTGTTCCTGATCTCAGAAGAAAAGCTTTTAGCTTTTCACCATTGAGTATGATGTTAGGTGTGAGCTTGTTATATATGACCTTTATTACGTTGAGGTACATTCCCACTATAACTTCCTTGTTGAGAGTTTTTATCATAAATAGATATTAATGTTCTCAAATGTTTTCTATGCATCTATTGAGATGATTATTTTTATCTTCATTTTATTAAAGTGGTGTATCACACTGACTGGTCTTTGGGTGTTAAACCATCCTTGAATCCCTGGGATAAATCCCACTTGCTCATGGTGTATGGTCCTTTTAACATATTGTTGAATTTGATTTGCTAATATTTGTTGAGGATTTTTGTATCTATGTTCAGCAGAGATAATAGCCTGCAATTTTATTTTTTCATATTGCCTTTGTCTGGTTTTGGTATCAGGGTAGTGTAGGTCTTGTAAAATGAGTTTATAAGAACTCCTTATTCTTCTATTTTTTGGAAAAGTTTGAGAAGGATTGAGATTAATTCTTTGACTGTTTGGTAGGATTCACCAGTGAACCCATCTGGCCCTAGATTTTTGTTTATTGGGGGGGGTTTTGCTTACTCATTCTATCTCCTTACTAGTAATCAATCTGTTCAGATTTTCTTTTTCATCATGATTCAGTCTTGGTAGGTTGTGTGTTCCTAGGAATTTAACAGTTTATTCTCGGTTGTCCAGTTTTTTAGCATATAATTGTTCATAGTGGTCCCTTATGACCCATTGCATTTCTGTGTTATCAGTTGTAATCTCTCCTCTTCATTTTCTGATTATATTTACTTGAGTCCCCTCTCTTTTTTCTTGGGAGTCTAGCTAAAGATTTGTCAATTTTGTTTATATTTTCTAAGAACCAGCTCTTAGTTTCATTGCCTTTTCCTATTTTCTTTTTAGTCTCTATTTCATTTATTTCTGCTCTAATCTTTGTTATTCCCTTCCTTCTACTAATTTTAGGCTTCATTTATTGTTCTTTTTCTAGTTCCTTGAGGTGTAAAGTTAGCTTTTTATCTGAGACTTTTCTTGTTTCTTGAGGTAAGCATTTATTGCTATATACTGTGTTTTCTTCATGTAGGCTTGAAGGTTACTATAGAAAATAATAGTTAACATATTTTCAGACAATGAACACGGAAATTACACATAACTTTCAGCTAAATTTGAGTAGGATACATCAGACCAGTAAAATTAAGACTGAATTTTCTCGAACTGAGTTAGGCGATTGGTTCAAGACAGCAGAGTAGAAGGACTTGCACTCACTCTCTCTTGCAAGAGCACCAAAATCACAACTAACTGCTGAAAAATCATCAACAGGAAGACACTGGAACTCACCAAGAAAGATACCCACATCCAAAGACAAAGGAGAAACCACAATGAGATGGTAGGAGGGGCGCAATCACAATATAATCAAATCCCATAACTGATAGATGGGTGACTCACAAACTGGAGAACAATTATACCACAGAAGTCCACCCACTGGAGTGAAGGTTCTGAGCCCCACTTCAGGCTTCCCAACCTGGCGGTCCAGCAATGGGAGGAGGAATTCCTAGAGAATCAGACTTTGAAGGCTAGCGGGATTTGCTTGCTGACTCTGACAGGACTGGGGGAAACAGAGACTCCATTCTTGAAGGGCACATATAAACTAGTGTGCACATCAGGACCCAGGGGGAAGGACTAGTGACTCCATAGGAGACTGAACCAGACCTACCTGCTAGTGTTGGAGGGTCTCCTGCAGAGGCGGGGGTGGCTGTGGCTCATCACAGGGACAAGGACACTGGCAGCAGAAGTTCTGGGAAGTACTCTTGGTGTGAGCCCTCCTGGAGTCTGCCATTAGCCCCACCAAAGAGCCTGTAGCCCCCAGTGCTGGGTCACCTCAGGCCAAACAACCAAAAGGGAGGGAACTCAGCCCCACCCATCAGCAGACAAGCAGATTAAAGTTTTACCGAGCTCTGCCCAACAGAGCAACACCCAACTCTACCGCCACCAGTCCCTCCCATCAGGAAGTTTGCATAAGCCTCTGAGATAGCTTCATCCACCAGAGGGCAGACAGCAGAAGCAAGAAGAACTACAATCCTGCAGCCTGTGGAACAGGAACCACATTCACAGAAAGATAGACAAAATGAAAAGGCAGAGGACTATGCATCAGATGAAGGAACAAGATAAAACCCCAGAAAAACAATTAAATGAAGTGGAGATAGGCAACCTTCCAGAAAAGGAATTCAGAATAATGATAGTGAAGATGATCGAGGACCTCAGACAAAGAATGGAGGCAAAGATCAAGAAGATGCAAAAAAAGTTTAACAAAGACCTAGAAGAATTAAATAACAAACAAACAGAGATGAACAATACAATAACTGAAATGAAAAATACACTAGAAGGAATCAATAGCAGAATAACTGAGGCAGAAGAACGGATAAGTGACTTGGGAGGCAGAATGGTGGAATTCACTGCCATGGAACAGAATAAACAAAAAAGAAATGAAGACAGCCTAAGAGACCTCTGGGACAGCATTAAACACAACAACATTCACATTATGGGGACCCAGAAGGAGAAGAGAGAGAGAAAGGACCTGAGAAAATATTTGAAGAGATTATAGTTGAAAACTTCCCTAACATGGGAAAGGAAATAGTCACCCAAGTCCAGGAAGTGCAGAGAGTCCCAGGCAGGATAAACCCAAGGAGAAACACACCGAGACACACAGTAATCAAATTGACAAAAATCAAAGAAAGAACAATTATTAAAAGCAACAAGGGAAAAAAGACAAATAACATACAATGGAACTACCACAAGGTTAACAGCTGATTTCTAAGCAGAAACGCTACAAGCCAGAAGGGGGTGGCATGATATATTGAAAGTAATGAAAGGGAAGAACCTACAACCAAGATTACTCTACCTAGCAAGGATCTCATTAGATTTGGCAGAGAAATCAAAAGCTTTACAGACAAGCAAAAGCTAAGAGAATTCAGCAGCACCAAACACAACAAATGCTAAAGGAACCTCTCTAAGTGGGAAACACAAGAGAAGAAAAGGACCTACAAAAAAAAACCCATAACAATTAAGAAAATGGTAAAAGGAAAATACATATCAATAGTCATCTTAAATGTGAATGGATTAAATGCCCCAACCAAAAGACACAGGCTCGCTAAATGGATACAAAAACAAGACCATATATATTCTGTCTACAAGAGACCCATTTCAGACCTAGGGACACATACAGACTGAAACTGAGGGGATGGAAAAAGATATTCCATGTAAATTGAAATCAAAAGAAAGCTGGAGTGGTAATACTCATAGCAGATAAAATAGACTTTAAAATAAAGAATGTTACAAGAGACAAGGAAGGACACAACATAATGATCAAGGCATCAATCCAAGAAGAAGATATAACAATTATAAATATATATGCGCCCAACATAGGAGCAACTCAATACATAAGGCAACTGCTAACAGCTATAAAAGAAGAAATTGACAGTAACACCGTAATAGTGGGGGACTTTAACACCTCACTTAAACCAATGGACAGATCAACCAGACAGAAAATTAATAAGGAAACACAAGCTTTAAATGACACAATAGACAAGAGAGATTTAACTGATATTTATAGGACAGTCCATCCAAAAACAGCAGATTACACTGTCTTCTCAATTGCACATGGAATATTCTCCAGGATAGATCACATCTTGAAGCACAAATTAAGCCTCGGTAAATTTAAGAAAATTGAAATCATATCAAGCATCTTTTCTGGCCACAACACTATGAGTTTAGAAAACAATTACAGGGAAAAACACATAAAACACACAAACACATGGAAGCTAAACAATACATCACTAAATAACCAAGAGATCACTGAAGAAATCAAAGAGGAAATCAAAAAATACCTAGAGATTGATGACAAAGGAAACACAACCATCCAAAATCTATGGGATGCAGCAAAAGCAGTTCTAAGAGGGAAGTTTATAGTAATACAAGCCTACCTCAAGAAACAAGAAAAATCTCAAATAAACAATCTAAACTTACACCTAATGGGACTAGAGAAAGAAGAACAAACAAAACCCAAAGTTAGTAGAAGGAAAGAAATCATAATGATTAGAGCAAAAATAAATGAAATAGAAACAAAGAAAACAATAGCAAAGATCAATAAAACTAAAAGCTGGTTCTTTGAGAAAATAAACAAAATTGATAAACCTTTAGCCAGACTCATCAAGAAAAAGAGGGAGAGGACTCAAATCAATAAAATTAGAAATGAAAAAGAAGTTGCAACAGACACTGCAGAAATACAAAGCACCATAAGAGACTACTACAAACAACTCTATGCCAATAAAATGGACAACCTAGAAGAAATGGACAAATTCATAGAAGGTATAACCTTCCAAGACTGAACCAGGAAGAAGTAGAAAATATGAACAGACCAGTTGCAAGTAATAAAATTGAAACTGTGATTAAAAATCTTCCAACAAACAAAAGTCCAGGATGAGATGGCTTCACAGGTGAATTCTATCAGACATTTAGAGAAGAGCTAACATCCATCCTTCTCAAAGTCTTCCAAAAAAGTGCAGAGGAAGGAACACTCTCAAACGTATTCTACAAGGCCACCATCACCCTGATACCAAAAGAAGACAAAGATACTACAAAAAAAGAAAATTAGAGACCAGTAGCACTGATTAATATAGATGCAAAAGTCCTCAACAAAATACTACAAACAGAATCCAACAACACGTTCAAACGATCATACACCATGATAAAGTGGGATTTATCCCAGGGATGCAAGGATTCTTCAATATATGCAAATCAATCAGTGTGATACACCATATTAACAAATGAAGAATAAAAAACATATGATCATCTCAACAGATGCAGAAAAAGCTTTTGACAAAATTCAACACTCATTTATGATTAAAAAACTCTACAGAAAGTGGGCATAGAGGGAACCTACCTCAACATCATAAAGACCATATATGACAAACCCACAACAAGCATCATTCTCAATAGTGAAAACCTGAAAGCATTTCCTCTAAGATCAGGAAAAAGACAAGGATACCCACTCTCACCACTATTATTCAACATTGTTTTGGAAGTCCTAGCCACAGCAATCAGAGAAGAAAAGGAAATAAAAGGAATCCAAATTGGAAAAGAAGTAAAACTGTCACTGTTTGCAGATGACATGATACTATACATAGAAAATCCTAAAGATGCCAGCAGAAAACTACTAGAGCTAATCAATGAATTTGGTAAAGTTGCAGGATACAAAATTAATACACAGAAATCTGTTGCATTCCTATATACTGACAAGAGAAAATCAGAAGGAGAAATTAAGGAAACAATCCCATTCACCATTGCAACAAAAAGAATAAAATACCTAGGAATAAACCTACCTAAGGAGGTAAAAGACCTGTACTCAGAAAACTATAAGACACTGATGAAAGAAATCAAAGATGACACAAACAGATGGAGAGATATACCATGTTCTTGGATTGGAAGAATCAATATTGTGAAAATGACTATACTACCCATAGCAATCTACAGATTCAATGCAATCCCTATCAAATTACCAATGGCATTTTTTACAGAACTAGAACAAAAAATATTTTCAAATTTGTGTAGAGACAAAAAAGACCCCAAATAGCCAAAGGAATCTTGAGGGAAAAAAATGGAGCTGGAGGAATCAGGCTCCCTGACTTCAGACTATACTACAAAGCTACAGTAATCAAGACAATATGGTACTGGCACAAAAACAGAAATATAGATCAATGGAACAGGATAGAAAGCAAAGAAATAAGACCATGCAGCTATGGATCTATGACAAAGGAGGCAAGGATATACAATGGAGAAAAGACAGCCTCTTCAATAAGTGGTGCTGGGAAAACTGGACAGCTACCTATAAAAGAATGAAATTAGAACACTCCCTGACACCATACACAAAAATAAACTTAAAATGGATTAAAGACCTAAATGTAAAACCAGATACTATAAAACACTTAGAGGAAAACATAAGAAGAACACTCTTTGACATAAATCACAGCAAGATCTTTTTTGATCCACCTCCTAGAGTAATGGTAATAAAAACAAAAATAAACAAATGGGACCTAATGAAACTTTTGCATAACAAAGGAAAGTATGAACAAGACGAAAAGACAACCCACAGAATGGAAGAAAATACTTGCATACAAATCAATGGACCAAGTGTTAATCTCCAAAATATATAAACAGCTCATGCAGCTCAATATTAAAAAAACAGACAACCCAATCCGAAAATGGGCAGAAGACCTAAATAGACATCTTTCCAAAGAAGATATACAGATGGCCAAGAGACACATGAAAAGCTGCTCAACATCACTAATCATTAGAGAAATGCAAATCGAAACTACAATGAGGTATCACCTCACACTGGTTAGAATGGGCATCATCAGAAAATCTACAAAAAACTAAATGCTGGAGAGGGTGTGGAGAAAAGGGAACCCTCTTGCATCATTGGTGGGAATGTAAATTGATACAGCCACTATGGAGAACAGTATGGAGCTTCCTTAAAAAACTAAAAATAGAATTACCATATGACCCATCAATCCCACCACTGGGCATATATCCTGAGAAAACCATAATTCAAAAAGACACATGCACCCCAATATTCACTGCAGCACTATTTAAAATAGCCAAGTCATGGAAGCAACCTAAGTGCCCATCGACAGATGAATGGATAAAGAAGATGTGGCACATATATACAATGGAATATTACTCAGCCATAAAAAGGAACGAAATGGGGTCATTTATAGAGACGTGGATGGACCTAGAGACTGTCATATAGAGTGAAGTAAGTCAGAAACAGAAAAACAAATATTGTATATTAACGCATATATGTGGAATCTAGAAAAATGGTACAGATGAACCAGTTTGCAAGGCAGAAATAGAGACACAGATGTAGAGAACAAATGTATGGACACCAAGCGGGGGAAAGTGGGAGGGTGGTGGTGGTATGATGAATTGGGAGATTGGGATTGACACGTATACACTAATATGTATAAAATAGGTAACTAATAAGAAACTGCTGTATAAAAATATTAAATTAAATTAAATTTTTTTTAAAAGACTGAATTATCTCATCCTCTAGCTCTTGAAGAAGCGATTGAATTTTTGGAATTAGTTTACATTCAGTTTAAATTCCACACAAAATAGTAATGATCTATCTCTTTTTTTTTTATACCTGAACATCTACAAAAAGCGATGTAAAAGGAATAATTTCATATTACAGCAAAGATACTGAACTGGAAGAACTTTTTTAAGAGACAAAGTATTTTCATCATGAAAAATGAAAACTTATCTAATTGTCATTTTTTGTTGGTGTTACTGTCTTAAAAGTATAAAAAGGAGAAGGGGAAAAAATTCACCATCTTTCCTAATAGCAGTAAAGCTTGGTGTCTTGTGAAGAACTCATGTTTGGGTATTTCTCTGCCACTTTTTTTGACCTGTGGGCCAGCAAATCAGCTATCACGAGCCTTAAGTAGTGAGTCCTCAGAAAGCATTTCTAAAGATGAAGAACTCTACGAATAGGATAACAGTGTGTTTTGACCAAACACAGTTGCTTGGAACCATTTATGGATGAGCCATAAATGGAACTGAATGCCATCTCCACTCCAATTTTTCTTCCTCACCCCGCTCCTGCATACAAAAAACCTATTGTAGAAAGCAGCCGTGTAGGTTGCCAGAAGCCCAGCAAAGCCATATTAACGATATGACCCTTTATGATACAAGTTTATTTATATTCAGTGAAGTGGGTTACTGACAATTTGGCCATTAATTTGCTGTTTATAAATCGTATTTTCCTTGTGTAGTAACCACAAGACTTTGACATTCACAGTCGTGTTGAAAGAAACAAGTTTCTTAAAGAAGGCGAAAGAAAAAAAGATTGGTCCTTTGAAGTTCACCAAATTGCACACGTCAGCCCACTAAGTAAAATTCTGTTCTTGAAAAACAGCAAAATGCCTAGTATAGGGGAAAGAGAAGGGAACTCGCTGTGTGTATTCAATTCACATGCTGAAGGGGAATCAGACCAGCAAAGAAAATCGAAGTATTCCAACCCCTAAAGAAACATAATCCGAAGTTTATATCCGATGGTTTATGGGAGTTTATTGGAATATACAACAGGGTTCATGTCGTGTGTCACAAGGTGAAGCCTGTTCGCTGGTGATTTACAAGCCACATGTGCCAGCGTTACTGTAATTTATAGAACGCAGATGGTCCCGGGGTGCCCCGCTGACTTGTAGTTGAATCAGGACCTAAGCCCCGTGTGTCATCTGCTCTGGGTACCTCAGGCTCACTTCCAAAATTACGCACCAACATATTTCTGTTCTGAACTGGAAGATTCCAGAGACCCTTACCTTGTAACAGATGCAACTTAAAAAAAACGCAGCAGAGGTGGGAAAAGCGTTAGGTTAGGAAGAGACCCGATTTTTTCTCCCTCTGCCCAAAGAAAGGTGGTTTCAGTCTCTTTAACTTCCTTGGGCAGTTTTCATCAATAGGTGTGTCACTACTTTATTATTAACAGGGAAATAAGATGCTGCATTTCAAACTGTGTATCTCTGCTACACAGAAAAAATCATTAAAAAGGAAAAGAGGAAGGCTAATAAGATATTTTAAATTTTGCCTATTTCTGATATAAAGTACCAAAAAGCCTCCTTCCCTAGCCACCTTCAAAACTGTTATATAATTGTGTCTTTATTACAAATCCTCTTTATTACCCTCAGAGGATATGGTTCAGAGAGATGTAATAATGTGAGATGGATGTTTACAGAATCTAATGTAAATGGATTGACCTTTTTCAAAAGATTGTTTTATCAGCACTTTAATTCACAAATTAAGGCACATGCTGGTTTTGAAGTGGCTTTCAGGACCTTCATTTGAAGTTTCTAGCACTCCTTGTACTGGTGTTAACACATTTCATGTAGCATTTGAACCTCTGTTGGCCAAGGAGCAGTTAGAGAAGAAAGGACCCTTGAAGTTCCACTTGTGCTTCTCAGACATCTCCCTTGGAGCTTTTTATTGAGATATTGATTTGAACAATTCGGCAATCACAAACATGTGCCTTAATAACATGTTCTAGCACCCATGCACACTGCCACCAAGAGCTCCCATGTCTCCATTCCAGCTGGCCCTCGCAGCCCTGGGGATGGCAGAAAGGACAAGAAAAAGTATGTCCAGTGCATCCTTGCACAGTTCAGTGGGGAGCACAACACTCCAGAACAGTGCTGCCCATATAAATATCCTGTGAGCCACATATGTCATTCTAAATTTTCTAGTAGCCACTCTCAGAAAAGTAAAAAGCAACAGGTGAAATTAAGCAATAATATATTCAGACTACTATATATAAAATAGATAAACAACAGGGTCCTACTGTATAGCACAAGGAACTATATTCAATATCCTGTAATAAATTATAATGGAAAAGAATCTGAAAAAGAATAGATATGTATATATGTGTAACTGAATCACTGTGCTGTACACCAGGAACTAACACAACATTGTAAGTCAACTGCATGGCAATACAAAAACTAAAAATAAAATAATATATTTTATACAACTCAATACACCCAAAATAATATTCAACAAGTAATCAATATTAAAGGTATCACTGAGATAGTTTACACTTTTCTGTACTACATCTTCGAAATCTGATGCGTATTTTATACGTACAACACATCTGAATTCAGACTAGCCCTAGTTCAAGTGCTCCATAGCCACATGGGGCTGAAGACTACGCTACTGGGTAGCGCCTTTCTAGAATGTTTCGCCCAGGAAGAAGTTGATCTAGAAAACCTGAAACATGTAATAACTTTCCATAAGAAGTAGCCATTCATACATGTTTTAATACATTCAAAAACATAGATATATGCCATGGGTATGTATTCACTGTTTTCTTATCAAGCAAAAAGGGAAAAAAAAAAAAGACTCCGAGAGGAGAACCAGGAGAGCTGTAATGGAAATAAAATTGACAGCCTCTCAAAACTCAGGTGGCACTTTCCTTTTCTAGTTAATCACTGTTTTAATTACATGGCTTCTTGCGACTCCTTGATACCTAATAAACCAGACTCTTTGGGGCAGCCAAGTTGGGTTTTGCTTGAACTGCAGGTGTAAGGCTCAGCATGAAACATTAATCAACTTCTTAAACATGCTTCCAAGGTGTGTTCAAGCCTTTTCTTCCTGTTTGCTTGTAAAATCACATCTTTTCACCATTGTTGGCACAGAAGTGATGGAAGCAGCTAGGAGCTGAAGAATGGCTTTGTGTTTTTGTCTCCCTTGGCCTGGCATAAAACATTTTGCCTCAGATGAAATGGAATAGTAAAATATAAGATGTGATTTTTTTTCTCTCAGTCTTATGAATAATATATACTCCTAAATATTGACCATTTCACTTAAGAAAATAAATATCTGTTGGGAAAAATAAAAATGAAAGGCCCTGGGGATCCATTAGGATTTCCGGTTTGAATATTTGGAACCCAGGATATGATGGGAGATGCATTTATTCCAGGAAAGTGCTGCGTGTGGTCAATAGAGTTCAAGTATGGTAGAGCATGGACCAACGGTGCCATGGGGGCTCTGCTGCCCCAGAGAACAAGGACGGAGGGAAGCCTTCCTGAGGTTCTCATTGGCTGAGAACTGGCAGCATCTGATGGCATAATGAGCAGCTTGCAATTTAGCCTCAGCAGCAGGAAAATCTGCACTTGATCAGCTCTGCCATAACCAGTAAACGTCACCATGGCAAATGTGGATTTCAATGGAAGGTTTTGCAGTGCCTAGTGATAATTCTGCCAGTTCTCCCTCCTTCCCGCCTCCATCCATAAAGAGAAAGTGCGACATATGGTATTTGCATGTTATCACAAAATATGAGATACTGGGTGAAATAAATTACGTGTGAAGGGGGTTTAGCCCATAATTTCTAGTAATTTCAAAAACATGAAAATGGCTTTTGAAGTAGGAGAGAGGGCCTCTCTCCTTGGGGAAGACTTCAAAACACATCACACGCTATATAAACACAAATGCGTTTACCTTGCCGGGGCCTCCCCTTTTTTCTCCTTGGAATCCTGGCTAATTGTCAATGATGTCTGTGTTCTAACAAGAGGTTTCTTTTTTCAGACCTGAATTATTTGAATTCGAGCTCTGTAATGTGAAGTGCAGTTGTGAGTAGGGAAGCGCAGGGGAGGGTTTGCCAGCACAGGAAGCTGCTGCATATGAATCATGGTCTTTTTATGAAAGAAGCTCCCAAGCTGGTTCAGGATCTATTGTGCCTCCCAAGTCCTCATCAATAACGCTGAGTCCTAAAAAGTTGTTTTTCTTGTCTGCAAGGGATCTCTACTCGTTCTGCTTCTCCCATTAACTTTCATTGCCCTTGGCTCCTGCCTGGATTTGCCAAGGATCAAACTTAAAGACCCAAGTTGGAGGGCATGATGAAACCCTTGGAAAACCCACACATCTGGCTCCTAACGGCTCCCACCATTGATGCCCTTCGGAAAGTATGTGCAGGATGGGTGCATGAGTATATACAAACTCTAGGCAGGTGGGCGCTTTGCCTCTGTATTAGCAATGAAGAACTAGAAAGGCGTTCATGGGTATTATTGTAACTGCGGTCATCGTAGTTATTGGATATGTGTTATGTTTATCCTCTATTTAAAATAAATGCTGATTACTGTGCACAATATTTGAGTCTGCTCTACTGTAAACTCCAGGAGACAGGAGAACTGTCCTGATCACCCAGTGCCTAGCACACGGTCTGTGCTCAGAAACTCCTGGTTGAACAAATAAATGGAGTCAGACTTTTCCATCTTTTCTAGACAGGTGAAAATAAAGTGAGGATTTTTGAATCTCAATTGAACAATTGTGCCAGGATACAGAAGAACCAAGTCCTGCTGCCATAATTAAAATGCTCATCAAGTTGTGAAAAAAGGCTGATGGACTCCAGTTTAGACTTTCCCTGATTCCTGAATTCCTACATCTCTCTTCCCAGTCAGCGCTTCCCGCTGGCCAGACACTCTAAGGAGATTATTTACACTTCAATGCCAAAGGCATCCTCCCTGAGGCTAAGGTCTAGGAGGGCAGGGATGGGGGTGGGGGGTAAGCAAAAGGAAATTATCATCAAGAAAAATGCTGCAACATAGAAATTTACTAGCAATTGGGTGGCCCTTGAGAGCTTAGAAAGCACTTCCATGGACCTTTACTTTTCAGTTAATCTACATAATCTTGTATGACAAATATCATCATCTTCATTTCACAGGGGAGGAAACTGAGGCTCAGAAAAATGAAGGGCCTTGGCTAAGATCACAATGCTGAGAGATAATAGAACGTGGATTGATACCCAAGTTCTGGAACCAAGGAATCTTTTTTGTAAGTCATATTTCAAAGTCAAAATGTAGTATATATGACAGCTTTTAAAAATCAATTACTAAAAAAAAATCAATTAGTGAAAATGTCTTTGTCTCAATCAGATCCCCAATCTCCCTCCCCAAGGCAACTAGTATCTATAATTTCTTCAGTATTCTTAAAGAAATTTAAGTGTGTATATAAACATAAGAATGGTGTGCACAGTCACGCAGACACACATAGTAGGGGCGCAATACCATGTTCCTCTAATCATAGCTTTCTTCCCATGACCTGTAGCTTGGTGGGTAAATATTTAAAGCTTCCCATCACTTATAGATCTACATCACTGTTTTTAATTTTACAAATATAATGCATTTCCTCTTTGGTGGGTCTTTAAGTTGCTTCTAGGAATTTGTCATTGTTAACAATAAAAATTCAGGCTCATGACAACAACCATTCCTTTTCTTACAAGATTCCTAGTAACTGGATTGTCCACTGGTGCTTTGAATGATGTAAAATGCACTGAGGAGGCCAAGAAGGGAATTTCAGTTCTGGGACTGCCTTTCACTAGTTGTGTGACTTTTAAGGAGTCCCTTGAAGTCTCTGATGCTCAGTTTTCCCAGATGTAAAATTACAAAGTGGCACAGCAGGAAGATCTAAAGGGATAGAGCAGTATAGTGGGAGGAGATGCAGTGTAGTATTAGGACACCTGGGCTCTGGTCTTAACAAGATATGTGATAACAAAGCCTCTCAAAGTAGGATCTCTGAGACCTCCTACCTCTCCAAATTAGTCTACAGGGGAAATAATGAAGACACTGTAACTGACACTGTGGTTGTGTCATGTGACATGTGTCCATGTCCCCTTTCTTGGATATCTGCATCTCCCCTTTACAACTCCTGAGTATTGGACATCAAGCTGGAGCTTGTGACTCAGGCCTAAAGTCACTAATGTAATCCTTTCCCCTGCTCACAGGTTTCGGGTCTGGGATGGTTATGGGCCAATTTGGATCACAAAGACAGAGAGAACTCTGGAAAAAGAGGTTTCTCACTCTTTTAAGAGGCTTCCTGGAGCGGGAAACAGGTAGATCCAGGAAGTGTTTGTGGCCATTTTCCAACCGCAAAGAGACACCAGCCTTGGGGTAAAGTTAACAGCAGAAAGGAAGGATGAAGAGAAGGAAATTTAAATGGGTCTTGGTGATATTCCTAAAACCACTGAAACACACCAACCTAAAGGTCTGCCCACTTGCTTTCCATCTGGGTGAGTCAAGTAAGTCTCTTTTTGGCTAAAGTCTTTATGGTTAAGTTTGAATCAGATTTTTCTGTTACGTACAACTGAAGGCATATTAAGAGACACAGAATTAGATATCACTATAGATACTCACATAGATAAACACAAACTAACAGTTTCTTGATGCTTATTGAGTACAGGCTGGATATTTAGTACTTTATAAGCATTATCCCCTTTAGTCATCATTGCAACCCAAAAAATAGATACTACCATCCACAACTGACAAATGAGAAAACAAGCTCAGAGATGTTAAGTAACTGTTCAGGTTATGCAGGAAATCAGCAAGGGAGGTGGGACTGCACGGTTCCAAACCCTTGCCTTAAAACAACACACCTCTTCCAGCCATGACTCGAATAGATGTGCTTACTCACTTTAGCATCATTCTAACCTACATTGTGAAGGGTGAGACTGGTCTTTGGTGCCCTGCCCTGTCAGAACCGGTCCCCAGAGAGATACACAGGGCTCCAGGTATCCCCAAACCAAAGGCAAATGAACTGCTCTAACTGGTAGGCCATGTTCCTACCTCCTGAGCTTCCTGTTGCCCCACACTCACTGGATTTAGGTCCCATTCTTTTGCTGCTAAATCCCCATTCAAGTTAAATAATTAATAATCAGTAAATACATTTTTTATGATGTACTCCTCCCAAGAGCATATTTGCATTTTACCAGAAACCTTTGAAGTCTTCACCCAAAGGAGGGACTAATGGAGAACACTGCAGGTACCAGCTACATTGGAAGATGGGAAGATCTGACTTTCAAATAGTTCTTTTTGGGTGACGACATTTACCACTCACAAGACTGCATCAAGCTCACATTTTACTAACTGAAAATTGATAAGTTCCAGTCAAATCTGGTAAAAGTCAGGAAGAAAATAGCTAATCTAAAATGATAAGAAATAATTACAAAGAGAATCAACAAAATATCAAAAGAAATGAAGTCTTCTGCGGGTATGATTGTATCAGATTGCTTATAAACAAACATACACACACATAGATACACAATATTAGCAACCTTTTTTTTTCTGTTTACCTGATTAATTCATAGACAGAGCTCAAATTAGACATTGCTGTCCATTCCTTTGTTTTCATCTTTTCACAGCATATATGCTTTTAGATTAATTTCTTCCATATAACATTGTTCTTAGTTCTCTTTACATAAGTGAAAAGAAGGAAGGAAGGAAGGAAGGAAGGAGGGAAGGGAGGAAGGAAAGGAAAGGAAAGGAAAAAAGAAAGGGGGAAAATCTAGTTAACATCAAAAACAATTGTTTAAACAGACTTTCAGGATAAATATAAAAACTGGGGCTTCCCTGGTGGCACAGTGGTTGAGAGTCTGCCTGCCAATGCAGGGGACACGGGTTCGTGCCCCGGTCCGGGATGATCCCCACATGCCGTGGAGCGGCTGGGCCCGTGAGCCATGGCCTCTGAGCCTTCGCGTCCGGAGCCTGTGCTCCGCAACGGGAGAGGCCACAACAGTGAGAGGCCCGCGTACCACAAAACAAAAAATAAAAAACAAAAACCCTGATGTTACATTTATAAATTTTCTTCTGTGCCATAATCTGGACTACAGTGCATATTTTATTAGGTTGATTACTATGAAGAAATAAGGGAACCTCACCAATAATTAATTAATTGTGCAATTAAAATCACACACCTGAATTTTCCACACGTTTAAATAAACCATTTTTAAGAGAATTACTATGTAGTCGCTTTCCCAGATGTTCCAAAGGCAAACAGATGTGTTAATTAGCATACTTTTGGACTCGAACGGTACTTAATCTCTTCCTTATAATTTTTCCTTTTATTTTCAACTCTAAATTCCTTGAGTAAAAAGAAAAAAAAAAAGGTCAAAACCTGGCTTGGTACCAACAATTAATGTCAAAAAAAAGTCAGTACATGTTTTGGGAATCAATAATTAAAATTAAACTACAAAGAGGCTATGTATTATTTGCATGGATTGGGAAAATCAAAGTAAAAATTAGAATACAAACAACACAGGGAAGTAATAGTCATAGTAAACACGCCCAAATAGCCCAAAGCAACTTTCACATGTATTATCTCAAGTAACCCTCAGGACCTCTCTGTGAGAAAACTGCCATTTATTATTCCCATTTGCAATTATAGAAACTGAGCCAGGGAGATTATTTAAATTTTCACAGCTTGTATGTTGCAAAAGTAGGTAAAACTGGAACCTAAAAGCTCCAGATCCCACGCATGCTCTTTTCACTATGCAATCCTTGCTTCCAGGAAGTGAAGATTTTGATAAGGAAAAGAGCTTAAGAAAGAGACGTCAAGGAAGATAGCAGGGAACATTGTTATAAAGTGGAAAGAGTCTATGAGGAAGAATTTAATGACCTGTGGGACCCCAGAGAACATGCATGTAGACTAACATGGGAAGGATGAAAAGCTATGAAGCTTTGAGATCAAGATTTATTTTCTGGCGAAACAAAGTGAAACTGCCCCACTTTAGCAAAATGTATTTGGTGGCATGATGGGGTGAAGGCCAGTCTGGCAGAAGGATCTCTGCTGGGCAGGTTGTAAAGAGCACTGATGTTCTGGGGAAGTGTGGAGGAGAGACGGTAGGAGGCTGCTCGTTGACCTACAGCAAGACTGAGAGGGCTATTTCCTTCCAATATCATTTCACCAAGAGGAAGAATAACTGCGTTGTTGTGATCAGAAGTTGAATCACAATTAATGAGAAAACAATCTACCTAAAAGTCCCCTGGCCTCAAATCCATCAGTTTACTTTTACAATTAAGCACACAGGCCCCCCCGTAAAGCACCTTAAGAAAGAGATGAAGCACACTCAACCGGAAAAATAAATCAAGGTGCTGGCTACACATCCTTATACAAGAATTGCAACACAGTAGGGGAGGGTTAACGGATTAAGAACACACCCCTGGAGGCTTCGAGGGGGCTTCTTTTTGAAGAAGCCGTGGATCCAAAATCCAAGTCCACATCTGCTTACACATTGAGAAAGTATTCAAAGCTGTGACTCTGTACTTCAAAAGTGAAAAATCTAATAAGATCTAGAGGGGAAAATTCACATTGGAAGGACAAATACTTTCTTTCAAACATTTGTACATGCACAATTATCATATTAAAAAAGTGGAAATCAGCGGCCCGGTGATCTGGCCAAAGTCACATAGGAATTAATGGTCAAAGAAAGTACTGAAGGAATAGACCCAGGTCTTCTGATTCTTCTGCCTAGACTGCGGCCATTACCACACTCTGTCAGCAAGAGGAATCAAAGCCCCACTTACTGAAATGGAAACTACAGGTGTGCCCCCTGTGCCCCCATACAAACTCCCAGCCAAATGGCTGCACTGAACAGAACCCAGAGCAGCGGTCCACACTGTCCTGTGATTTTGCTTTCACTTTCAGTGCATCTGTCAACCTTTCCTGGGTGAGGTCATTCGGAAGTCCCGAACCTGATTTATGAATTATTTTAATTAAAGTACCCTTTCGCTAATGTCTGTGAACTTCATTGCCTGGTGGCAATGACCCTTGGCAGGAATCACCTGTAAAAGCGCCTCTCACTTCGCAAGGTAGGTAGGTCTTTGGTTTAGAGGCAGCAATTTCCAAATGCTCCCATTTGGGTCCAAGTTATCACTAGGCCAACTGTGAGTTCCGGCTTAGAACATCACAAAATCAATCTTTTTGGGTATGTTCAGAAACAGGTCAGAGTGAAGTAAGTCAGAAAGAGAAAAACAAATGCCGTATGCTAACATATATGTGGAATCTAAAAAAAAAAAAAATGGTCATGAAGAACCTAGGGGCAGGACAGGAATAAAGACACAGACGTAGAGAATGGACTTGAAGACACGGGGTGGGGGAAGGGTAAGCTGGGACGAAGTGAGAGAGTGGCATGGACATATATACACTACCAAATGTAAAATAGATAGCTAGTGGGAAGCAGCCACATAGCACAGGGAGATCAGCTCGGTGCTTTGTGACCACCTAGAGGGGTGGGATAGGGAGGGTGGGAGGGAGCCGCAAGAGGGAGGAGATATGGGGATATATGTATATGTATAGCTGATTCACTTTGTTATACAGCAGAAACTAACACACCATTGTAAAGCAATTATACTCCAATAAAGATGTTTAAAAAAAAAAGAAACAGGTAATGCCACTGGGAGTGGGGATGGCCGATAACCTTTCACAGAAGAGATTATGGATAGGTGTCAGGCTTCCTTTCAAAAAAGATCATCTTATTAGAACAATTACATAAACACCAGCAGAGCGAGACTTGGAATTCTTTGAGAACAGAGGGATAAAGAAAACCAGATAGCTGTAGAGTTTTTGCTACTACGAAAAGCTATACTATTGCTGCGGCAGAGTAAGAAAAGTATTTACAGTAAAGACAAGGAGAGGAAGATCTAAGGCATTTGGTAGGCTTTAATAACAGTGATTTGGAAAAGAGAAAAACAGAAAACGGCCTGGAGCGCTGAAGAAGAATTACAAAGGATTTTGTCAGGCTCAGAGAGAGAGAAAAGCCCATAGTTGGAGATGAAGTTAAGGTTCTGCTCAAAGGAAGCAGGGCAGCCTTGATGGGGAAGGCTCGAGGCGCCTCTCCTTTGACGCCTTGCGTGAGGCCTTTGAGGACTCAACGGTGGTGTGATTTACCTGGCACTACAATATACAGGCTGCTTACAGATAGTCTCAAACGTGGAGCCCATGTGAAAGGAGGCGACCAATTAACTGAGCTGGGAGAATTGAGTGCAGACCTCTGAGACAAACCTAACTGACTTGGGGCCTGGAAGGGAGAGGCGGAAATGCATGCTTCCCCCTCCTGCACGGGGTCTCTCCTTGAACCTGGGCGGGCCGCACAAAGGCTACACAGGGCACCAAGTTCCAAAGGGCCCCGTGCTCGGTTTAAAGCTCTGTGGTCACCTTCTTGAAATCTGTAATAATTTTTCAACATAGAGCCTCACGTTTTCATTTGGCACTGACCCTTACAAATCATGTAGCCCATCCTGTTCTCATAACAGAGCTGCAAATGGTGTCTGGGCCCTAGGACCCCACCCAAAGCTGGGGACCTCTGATTCCTGACGTACCAGCAGGCACAAAGAAATATAGAGAAAGTCAAGGTTGATAATGTTATGGACAAAGTGAGAAATTTGATGAGGTGGAATATTTTTTTCTTCTTGGTCATAGCCTGACCAAGGATTTATTTTCTATTTTTTACCGATTTATTTTTTATTCTTTACATTATATCTCTCTTAAAGTCATGTGGGCTGGGGTTCGTTTGACGTGGTGCAGTTTAAGAGACAGGATTGTAATCACCAGGCCAACAAGAGGAAAAATGCCCCATCAACTCAACCCAATTCAATGCATTAATCTCCCTAGGAGGGGAATCTTTGTTAGGCCCTGTGGTGATTGTTTTGGAAGAGGCTGAACTGGTTCATTGAGCTGGAGAAAAACAGTGCTGAACTGGTTGGTTACCAGGCCAGGGTGAATGTTTCACATTGATGGAAATCTTTGAAAAGTTGGTCTGGAGATGCTGAGGAAGAGACCACTCCTAGATTGCTTTAGATCCTATTTCACCCAGATCCTTGCCTCTGCAACCCTTCTGCAATGTCCTCACAAGAGAGCATACTGCTTCTGTAGCACAGAAGGTCCATATAAAAATATTACAGTTCAATAAATAAATAATATAATTAAGAGTAACCTCTTCCACATCCCACATTCAGCACTAAAAGTAAACAAGCCCACACGTATTCCAGAGACAATGACTGAAGGGGAGGGGGCTAAGGAAACAGATGAAAACAATATAAAGACATGCAAATCTGCTATTAGCTTGGGATAGATAAAAGAATTTCTAAATTATAGCTTTTGGTAATGTTTAAATTGAGAGTCTAGTAATCTGGTTGCAATTGTACTTAGGGGCATTTATCCTTTATTAAAAAAACAGATTAAGGGGAAAAAACTAGAGTTGCTAAGCCCACCACCAGAAAAATCTTTGGAGGAAGCCTCCAGACCTTTGAAGTAATATATAAACCCCATCACCACGGGGGGGTTTCAACGTTAGGACACCGAGCCTAGGCCTGCCTGTTGATTTTTAGAGCTGAAAGTGAACCTAGAAATCACTCAATTTATAAACATTTTTTCTGGTAGGAGAGGTCCTTGGTGAGAAGATATCTTCTGCTAAAGTCCTCAATGCACAACAGGTGGTAATGGGGAGAGAGGAGGCCTGTGTGGTCAATGCCATCGTGACCCCCAAGTGACCACCATCTGACCAATTCTCCCACAGATGGCCCAGAGAAGATGGGACTTGCTGCAGGTCTCACATCCAATAGAAGCTGGTCTGGGACTCCTACTCAGGCCTCCAGACTCAGCCCAATCCTCCCTGACAGGAAGCGGGCAGGAGAATACCAGTGTCTCCAGTCTCAGCCAAACAGGCCACCCCATCTTGCCCTCAGCTGGGTCACCCTGAGGCCATACTGTGCCAAGGCCCAGAGCCATCCCTGCTCTATGGATCTAGAGTGAAGATTTTCCAGGAATCCAGGCCTACAAACGGATGAAGACAGTCCTGAGAAATTACCTCTGCCCTATTCATGGGGTCACTGCAGTCAGGATCCCAGAGCTCTCTGAATGGGGCCTTCCCTATTATCATTCCTATCCCCAAATCACACACACACACACAAATATACACACACTCACTGTGTTCTGACATGACCAGAGCCTTCTTCACTGAGGAAATACTCCACAGAAATGTAATTTGGGTCTTATTTGGAAAACCCCAAAAATAGACTTACCTGGGTTTGTGAGGAACTGAAGTGCTATACACCAGTAGCTCTCAAACTGGAGGGTGCAGCAGAATCCCCTGAAGGTTTATTCAATAGATTGCTGGGCCCTTTCCCCAGAGATTCTGGGGTGGAGCCTGACAATGTGCATTTCTGACAAGTTCCCAAGTGATGCTGATGCTGCAGGTCCAGGGACCACACTTGGACACACTTTTGCTGTAGAGGTCTGGGTCTGAGAGAACGTTCGCTCCAGCAGGCATGCCTTCACAATGCCACAGGGCTGAACACCCCTTCTGAAGAGATGATATCTGCCGCCTCAGCACTATGCTAGAGTTTGCTAGAGTTATCTTCAACATGAAGTATCAAGGGCAAGTCTTGCTAATACGCTCAGCCTCTGACTTCCTATGATACCTCCTGCCCTGCAAGGTCATCTGAACAAGGGATGGGTGTCAGAGCTCCAAAAGGACTCCTCTGGTCCTTAGAGAGTGCAAATTTAACCAGTGGAGCAGGACAGAGTGGCTGTATCAACAGTGGCAAAACCGAGAACATTGACAGGATCATTCAAGGAGAAAAGGGGAGGGCATGAAGCCATGCTAAAGGGAAGGGGATGAAACTGGCTTGAAATTTCCAGATCAGCTATTTATACGGTCTCAAATCTCAGGTTCAAGACCATGGCCCTGGAGAAGCTTCAAGATGGCGGAAGAGTAAGACGCGGAGATCGCCTTCCTCCCCACAAATACATCAGAAATACACCTACCTGTGGAACAGCTCCTACAGAACACCTACTGAACGCTGGCAGAAGACCTCAGACCTCCCAAAAGGCAAGAAACTCCCCACATACCTGGGTAGGGCAAAAGAAAAAAGAAAAAACAGAGACAAAAGAATAGGGACGGGACCTACACCAGTGGGAGGGAGCCGGGAAGGAGGAAAGGTTTCCACACACTAGAAGCCCCTTCGCGGGCGGAGACTCCGGGTGGCAGGAGGGAAGCTTCAGAACCACGGAGGAGAGCGCAGCAACAGGGGTGCGGAAGGCAGAGCAGAGAGATTCCCGTACAGAGGATCGATGCCGACCGGCACTCACCAGCCCGAGAGGCTTGTCTGATCAGCCGCCGGGGCGGGCGGGGCTGGGAGCTGAGGTTCCGGCTTCGGTCGGAGCGCAGGGAGAGGACTGGGGTTGGCTGTGTGAACACAGCCTGAAGGGGTTAGTGCACCACGGCTAGCCGGGAGGGGGTCCAGGAAAAAGTCTGGAGCTGCCGAAGAGGCAAGAGACTTTTTCTTGCCTCTTTGTTTCCTGGTGCGCGAGGAGAGGGGATTCAGGGCGCCGCTTAAAGGAGCTCCAGAGACGGGCGCGAGCTGCGGCTATCAGCGTGGACCCCAGAGACGGGCGTGGGATGCTAAGGCTGCTGCTGCCGCCACCAAGAAGCCTGTGTGCGAGCACAGGTCACTCTCCACACCTCCACTCCCGGGAGCCTGTGCAGCCTGCCACTGCCAGGGTCCCGTGACCAAAGGACAACTTCCCCGGGAGAACGCAGGGCGCGCCTCAGGCTGGTGCAACGTCACGTCGGCCTCTGCCGCCACAGGCTCGCCCCGCATCCGTACCCCTCCCTCCCCACGGCCTGAGTGAGCCGGAGCCCCCGAAGCAGCTGCTCCTTTAACCCTGTCCTGTCTGAGCAAAGAACAGACGCCCTCACGCAAACTACACGCAGAGGCAGGTCCAAATCCAAAGCTGAACCCCGGAAGCTGTGCGAACAAAGAAGAGAAAGGGAAATCTCTCAGAGCAGCCTCAGAAGCAGCAGATTAAATCTCCACAATCAACTTGATGTACCCTGCATCTGTGGAATAACTGAAGAGACAAGGAATCATCCCAATTTGAGGAAGTAGACTTTGGGAGCAACGATATATGTATTTTCTCCCCTTTTTCTCTTCTTGTGAGTATGTATGTGTATGCTTCTGTGTGTGATTTTGTCTCTATAGCTTTTCTTTTACCATTTGTCCTAGGGTTCTGTCCTTTTTTTTTTATTACTTATAAAAAAATTTTTTCTTAATAGTTATTTTTTATTTTAATAACTTTATTTTATTTTACTTTATTTTAGTTTATCTTCTTCTTTCTTTCTCTCTTTTTTTTCCCCCTTTTATTCTGAGCCGTGTGGAGGACAGGCTCTCGGTGCTCCAGCCAGGCATCAGGGCTGTGCCACTGAGGTGGGAGAGCCAATTTCAGGACACTAGTCCACAAGAGACCTCCCAGCTCCACGTAATATCAAATGGCGAAAATCTCCCAGAGATCTCCATCTCAACACCAAGACCCAGCTCCACTCGACGACCAGCAAGCTACAGTGCTGGACACGCTATGCCAAACAACTAGCAAGACAGGAACACAACCCCATCCATTAGCAGAGAGGCTACCTAAAATCATAATAAGGCCACAGACACCCCGAAACACACCACCAGACGTGGACCTGCCCACCAGAAAGACAAGACCAGCCTGATCCACCAGAACACAGGCAATAATCCCCTCCACCAGGAAGCCTACACAACCCACTGAACCAACCTTAGCCACTGGGGACAGACACCAGAACAATGGAAACTACGAACCTGCAGCCTGCAAAAAGGAGACCCTAAACACAGTAAGTTAAGCAAAATGAGAAGACAGAGAAACACACAGCAGATGAAGGAGCAAGGCAAACACCCACCAGACCTAATAAATTAAGAGGAAATAGGCAGTCTACCTGAAAAAGAATTCAGAATAATGATAGTAAAGATGATCCAAAATCGTGGAAATAGAATGGAGAAAATACAAGAAACATTTAACAAGGACCTAGAAGAACTAAAGAGCAAACAAACAGAGATGAACAACACAATAAATGAAATTAAAACTTCTCTAGAAAGGATCAATAGCCGAATAACTGAGGCAGAAGAACGGATAAGTGACCTGGAAGATAAAATAGTGGAAATAACTACTGCAGAGCAGAATAAAGATAAAAGAATGAAAAGAATTGAGGACAGTTTCAGAGACCTCTGGGACAACATTAAACGCACCAACATTCGAATTATAGGGGTCCCAGTAGAAGAAGAGAAAAAGAAAGGGACAGAGAAAATATTTGAAGAGATTATAGTTGAAAACTTCCCTAATATGGGAAAGGAAATAGTCAATCAAGTCCAGGAAGCACAGAGAGTCCCATACAGGGAAAATCCAAGGAGAAACACGCCAGGAAACATATTAATCAAACGATCAAAATTTAAATACAAAGAACAAATATTAAAAGCAGCAAGGGAAAAACAACAAGTAACACATAAGGGAATTCCCATAAGGTTAACAGCTGATCTTTCAGCAGAAACTCTGCAAGCCAGAAGGGAGTGGCAGGACATATTTAAGGTGATGAAGTAGAAAAACCTACAACCAAGATTACTCTACCCAGCAAGGATCTCATTCCGATTTGATGGACAAATTAAAACCTTTACAGACAAGCAAAAGCTAAGAGAATTCAGCACCACCAAACCAGCTTTACAACAAATGCTAAAGGGACTTCTCTAGGCAGGAAACAGAAGAGAAGGAAAAGACCTACAATCATAAACCCAAAACAATTAAGAAAATGGGAATAGGAACATACATATTGATAATTACCTTAAATGTAAATGGATTAAATACTCCAACCAAAAGACGTAGACTGCCTGAATGGATACAAAAACAAGACCTGTATATATGCTGTCTACAAGAGACCCACTTCACACCTAGGGACACATACAGAGTGAAAGTGAGGGGATGGAAAAAGATATTCCATGCAAATGGAAATCAGAAGAAAGCTGGAGTAGCAATTCTCATATCAGACAAAATAGACATTAAAACAAAGACTATTACAAGAGACAAAGAAGGACACTACATAATGATCAAGGGATCAATCCAAGAAGAAGATATAACAATTATAAAGATTTATGCACCCAACATAGGAGTACCTCAATACATAAGGCAAATACTAACAGCCATAAAAGGGGAAATAGACAGTAACACAAACATAGTAGGGAACTTTAACACCCCACTTTCACCAATGGACAGATCATCCAAAATGAAAATAAATAAGGAAACAAAAACTGTAAATGATACATTAAACAAGATGGACTTAACTGATATTTATAGGACATTCCATCCAAAAACAACAGAATACACATTCTTCTCAAGTCCTCATGGAACATTCTCCAGGTTAAATCATATCTTGGGTCACAAACCAAGCCTTGGTAAATTTAAGAAAATTGAAATTGTATCAAGTATCTTTTCCGACCACAACACTATGAGACTAGATATCAATTACAGGAAAAAATCTGTAAGAAATACAAACACATGGAGGCTAAACAACACACTACTTAATAACGAAGAGATCACTGAAGAAATCAAAGAGGAAATCAAAAATTACCTAGAAACAAATGACAATGAAACATAACGACCCAAAACCTATGGGACAGAGCAAAAGCAGTTCTAAGAGGGAAGTATATAGCTATACAAGCCTACCTTAACAAACAAGAAACATCTCAAATAAACAACCTAACCTTACACCTAAAGCAATTAGAGAAAGAAGAACAAAAATCCCCAAAACTTAGCAGAAGGAAAGAAATCATAAAGATCAGATCAGAAATAAATGAAAAAGAAATGAAGGAAATGATAGCAAAGATCAATAAAACTAAAACCTGGTTCTTTGAGAAGATAAACAAAATTGATAAACCATTAGCCAGACTCATCAAGAAAAAAAAGGGAGAAGACTCAAATCAATAGAATTAGAAATGAAAAAGGAGAAGTAACAACTGACACTGCAGAAATACAAAGGATCATGAGAGATTACTACAAGCAGGTATATGGCAATAAAATGGACAACCTGGAAGAAAAGGACAAATTCTTAGAAATGCACAATGTTCCGAGACTGAACCAGGAAGAAATAGACAATATGAGCAGAGCAGTCACAAGCACTGAAATTGAAACTGTGATTAAAAATCTTCCAACAAACAAAAGCCCAGGACCAGATGGCTTCTCAGGAGAATTCTATCAAACATTTAGAGAAGAGCTAACACTTATCCTTCTCAAACTCTTCCAAAATATAGCAGAGGGAGGAACACTCCCAAACTCATTCTACGAGGCCACCATCACCCTGATACCAAAAGCAGACAAGGATGTCACAAAGAAAGAAAACTACAGGCCAATATCACTGATGAACATAGATGCAAAAATCCTCAACAAAATACTAGCAAACAGAATCCAACAGCACATTAAAAGGATCATACATTATGATCAATTGAGGTTTAACCCAGGATTGCATGGATTCTTCAATATATGCAAATCAATCAACGTGATACACCATATTAACAAATTGAAGGAGAAAAACTATATGATATCTCAATAGATGCAGAGAAAGCTTTCGACAAAATTCAACACCCATTTATGATAAAAACCCTCCAGAAAGTAGGCATAGAGGGAACTTTCCTCAACATAAAAAAGGCCATTTATGACAAACCCACAGCCAACATCATCCTCAATGGTGAAAAACTGAAACCATTTCCACTAAGATCAGGAACAAGACAAGTTTGCCCACTCTCACCACTATTATTCAACATAGTTTTGGAAGTTTGAGCCACAGCAATCAGAGAAGAAAAAGAAATAAAAGGAATCCAAATTGGAAAAGAAGAAGTAAAGCTGTCACTGTCTGCAGATGACTTGATACTATACATAGAGAATCCTAAAGATGCTACCAGAAAACTACTAATCAATGAATTTGGTAAAGTACCAGGATACAAAATTAATGCACAGAAATCTCTTGCATTCCTATACACTAATGATGAAAATCTGAAAGTGAAATCAAGAAAACACTCCCATTTACCACTGCAACAAAAAGAACAAAATACCTAGGAATAGACCTACCTAAGGAGATAAAAGACCTGTATGCAGAAAACTATAAGACACTGATGAAAGAAATTAAAGATGATGCAGATATTTGGAGAGATATGCCATGTTCTTGGATTGGAAGAATCAGCATTGTGAAAATGACTCTATTAGCCAAAGCAATCTACAGATTCAATGCAATCCCTATCAAACTACCACTGGCATTTTTCACAGAACTAGAACAAAAAATTTTACAATTTGTATGGAAACACAAAAGACCCCGAATAGCCAAAGCAATCTTGAGAAAGAAAAACAGAACTGGAGGAATCAGGCTCCATGACTTCAGACTATACTACAAAGCTACAGTAATCAAGACAGTATGGTACTGGCACAAAAACAGAAATATAGAACAATGGAACAGGATAGAAAGCCCAGAGGTAAACCCACGCACATATGGTCAGCTTATCTTTGATAAAGGAGGCAAGAATATACAGTGGAGAAAAGACAGCCTCTTCAATAAGTGGTGCTGGGAAAACTGGACAGCTACATGTAAAAGAATGAAATTAGACACTCCCTAACACCATACACAAAAGTAAAATCAAAATGGATAAAAAACCTAAATGTAAGGCCAGACACCATCAAACTCTTAGAGGAAAACATAGGCAGAACACTCTATGACATAGGTCACAGCAAGATCCTTTTTGACCCACCTCCTAGAGAAATGGAAGTAAAAACAAAAATAAACAAATGGAACCTAATGACACTTAAAAGCTTTTGCACAGCAAAGGAAACCATAAACAAGACGAAAAGACAACCCTCAGAATGGAAGAAAATATTTGCAAATGAAGCAACTGACAAAGGATTAATCTCTAAAACATACAAGCAACTCGTGCAGCTCAATACCAAAACAACAAACAACCCAATACAAAAATGGGCAGAAGACCTAAATAGACATGTCTCCAAAGAAGATATACAGATTTCCAACAAACACATGAAAGAATGCTCAACATCATTAATCATTAGAGAAATGCAAATCAAAACTACAATGAGATATCATCTCACACTGGTCAGAATGGCCATCATCAAAAAATCTACAAACAACAAATCCTGGAGGGGGTGTGGAGAAAAGGGAACCCTCTTGCACTGTTGGTGGGAATGTAAATTGATACAGCCACTATGGAGAACAGTATGGAGTTTCCTTAAAAAACTAAAAATAGAACTGCCATATGACCCAGCAATCCCACTACTGGGCATATACCGTGAGAAAACCATAATTCAAGAAGAGTCATGTACCACAATGTTCACTTCAGCTCTGTTTACAATAGCCAGGGGATGGAAGCAACCTAAGTGCCATCAACAGATGAATGGATAAAGAAAATATTGCACATATATACAATGGAATATTACTCAGCCACGAAAAGAAGTGAAACTGAGTTATTTGTAGTGAGGTGGATGGACCTAGAGTCTGTCATACAGAGTGAAGTAAGTCAGAAAGAGAAAAACAAATACCGTATGCTAACACATATATATGGAATCAAAAAAAAAAAAGAAAAAAAAAAGGAAATGGTCAGAAGAACCTGGGGCAAGACGGGAATAAAGATGCAGACCTACTAGAGAATGGACTTGAGGATATTGGGAGGGGGAAGCATAAGTTGGGACAAAGTGAGAAAGTGGCATGGACATATATACAATACCAAATGTAAAATAGATAGCTAGTGGGAAGCAGCCGCATAGCACAGGGAGATCAACTCAGTGTTTTCTGACCACCTAGAGTGGTGGGATAGGGAGGGTGGGAGGGAGGGAGATGCAAGAGGGAAGAGATATGGGGACATATGTATATGTATAGCTGATTCACTTTGTTATAAAGCAGAAACTGGTACACCATTGTAAAGCAATTATACTCCAATAAAAATAAATAAATAAATAAGAAAGAAAGAAAGGAAAGAAAGAAAGAAAGACGATGGACCTTACCCAGGCAGGAGGCAATAATATGTTTCACTGGAAGAGGAAAAGTAAAAGCAAAACCCTCTTCTCTAGAAATGATAAAGCTGGTGTTCATTAACACTTGAAGAGACAGTACTTTTTGTATTCCAATAACTCTTTTATTCTTTTGGATGAATTCAACAGACAGATATCTGCTTCCAATTGTGTTCCCTATGAAAATAATATAATTGATTTCAGAAAAGTGTTATTTCCAAATTAGTTTATTTTCTTGTTTGTATATTTTAATTTCTTGCTTAGTTCTGGTCAGAAATCCTATGAGCTATGCATTTTAATTTATAATTAACTAACCAAGTAATAATAGAACATTACCAATATGCTGGTCATAAAAAGCTAGTGCTTTAAAAGAAATACATAGGGACAAAGCATAGTGAAGAAAATAGAGAAATACAGGTTAAAGTTGAAAGTTGGTTTTTAATTTGCCATTATTACCGTCTCAACTCAATTCCATAATAATTGCCTAGTTATGTGCGAGGCACTATGGGAAAACTAGTAAATTAATAGACGTAAGAGAACCTCACAAATGTTAAAATGGGGGAAAATTTGCATTATAATTATTTAACAGAAGCATAAGGTAATGTCACTGACCTCAAAATAGTTTGAAGTACCCCTAGCAGCCAGCCATCTGATTTAGCTTTTTCATAGCATGAACATCTTTTCTATAGCACCACTGACAAGGGCCATCAGGCACTATTTAAACCATTTCAGATGCTCAGGCATCTCAGATAATCCACACTGATGGGACACATGGAATAAACGCAATACCTTATCCTATGGGAACCCATCAAAAACTTGAACATGGCTTTCATGGCCATCACTTTAAACTTTCAGCTACAGATTCAACATTGTATTAGCAGGGTTCTCCAGAGAAACAGAACCAGTAAAATAACACACACACACACACACACACACACACACACACACACACGCCGTGGTGGGGAGAGAGAGAGAGAAAGAGAGGTGGGGTAGGGGGAGAGGGAGGGAGAGAGAGAAAGAATTGGGTCATGCAGTTGTGGGAACCAGAGAGGCTGCAATCTGTAAGGCAGGCTGGAAATTCAGGTAAGAGTTGGTGTTGCAGTTTTGAGGTGAATTTCTTGTTCAGGAGACCTCAGTCTTTGCTCTTAAGGCCTTCAACTGATTGGATGAGGCCCACCCATATTCTGGAGGTAATTGACTTTACTCAGAGTCTGCTGATTCAAATTTTAATCACATCTAAAAAAATACCTTCACAGCAACATCTAGACTGGTATTTGACCAAATGGCTGGGCACCACTGTCCAGCCAAGGTGATGCATAAAATTAACCATCACATCATTTCACCCTTTGGTTTCATTGATATGTCAGTTAGAATTCGAGCCACTGCTAGGGACAAGGACTTCATTCCCTGGTTTTATGTTTCCCTGAGAAGAATTAGAGCCACATTTGCTGGCGGCCTGATTGTTTAATCTAGGAGACGTCGCTGAGCGTTCCTGGCTGAGTCCACACAGGGTTGGTAGCAGACCCACCTGCCTGCAGAGTATGACCTTCTCCCTGCCTGTGCTGAGCTTACCCGGCAGGCTCAACCCCTTCCAGGCAGAGGCCTGTGGTTCCAGCAGCTACACTTAGTGTTTGGGTTGGGGGACCAGATCCACATGTCTGTTTAACCACAGTTCAAGTTCTTTCTGAAAAAGCTGACATTTGGATTTCTATCTGAATTCTTTGTGTGTTTCTCAGGTGAATCTGAAATCTGAGAAGACAAGGGTGTGATTAATTGTCACCTCTAAATCCTCATCAGCCTCCCCACTGGGAATGTGCTCTACTTGGTCTATGACCATTTTCAAATGGGCTCTCAGAATGGAACCAACCTTTCCCCCTTCATGTGATAGTGCAGATTAAGTGAGGCTGCCCCTCCTTTAATCCGTGGCCTTTCGGGGTCACCCCATCGGTGCTGTCTCTTCCAAGCTGTGTGACCTCAATCTCCCTTTTGATCTCAGTCTCCTTGTTCACAAAATGGGCTAATGTTACCTACATCATAGAGATGCTGTGGGGTTTAATAAATAAGGTTATGAATTTAAAGCATCTGATGAAAATGCCCCATAGATAGTAGGTGCTCAATACACAGTGGCCAATAATAATAATAATAATAATAATAGGGGCTTCCTTGGTGGTGCAGTGGTTAAGAATTTGCCTGCCAATGCAGGGACCATGGGTTCGAGCCCTGGTCCGGGAAGATATCACATGCCACAGAGCAACTAAGCCCGTGCGCCACAACTACTGAGGCTGCATGCCACAACTACTGAAACCCGTGCACCTAGAGCCCGTGCTCCACAACAAGAGAAGCCACCGCGATGAGAAGCCTGCGCACCGCAGCAAAGAGTAGCCCCTGCTCACTGCAACTAGAGAAAGCCCACGCGCAGCAATGAAGACCCAATACAGCCAAAAATAAAATAAATTAAATAAATAAATTTATTTTAAAAAATAATAATAATAAAATTGTGGGCAGTTCCTATCACAGTCTTGGTTCATTTGGGGTCACTTCCAGACTAGTTCTCCTCCCACAATTTGTATTAGTTTAATCAACTGTTAGACCAAAAAGCAGAATTTTACACCTCATCAGTTTCAAAGCTGAATCATTTGGGTGTTACCTGTTGAAGGAATCCTTCCCACGTTCAGTAATCTCTGCATCTTACCTCCCACCTCCCACTCTAAATCTTATAAATCATCACATATTTATTGTCTGATTTAGGTCTGTCCTCTCTAAATTCTTTGGGAAGAGTTTTCCACCAGCTATACATACCTAATTATAATCTCCTCCAGGTTTATAGTGTCCCTAATTATCACGAGGAAGATCTTGTCAAATTGAGGCTTCAAACGTTTACTGACCCTGTTACTGTAACCAGACTCTGGGCTGGGTGCAGAAGTTGCCAAAATGCAAGATCCAGTCCCTGTTTTCAGAAGCTTCCAGACCAGTGGGCAATAGGAACATCAAAAAGCAGGTACAATGCAGAATGGCCTTCCCTGCAAGGGGAAGCAAGGAGGGTCAGATGGCACAGACGAGGGCCATCTTGTCCCCCTCTGAGGTTCAGGAAGACTTCCCAGAGGACAAGGTGCCTGAGTTTAATGTATAGGAGGAGAAGGATTTAACCAAGCAGAGAAAGCGAAGAAGCACGTCAACTTCAGAGGAAAGAATCCATCCAAAGGCAGGACATGGAGAAGAGAGGAGATGGCAAAGGAGGGGAATTATCCAGCTTGTTAGGGCCAGAGCCCAGGGTACCCTTGGGGCAGTGGACCCCAGGGGCCCACATGAAGGGTGGGAATGCCATGCACATACTGCTCTATCACCCCACACACAAAGAAGAGCAATTGAAGGATTTTACACAGGGAAGTAACGTGATCCAAATGGCATTTAGGAAGATTACTATAATCTTGTATGGGAGGAGAGAAAAGTTTCTTTTCAAGAAGATTTTCAGTGCCACAGCTGAAAGCAAAGAAATCCAGAAGAAAGTCTGTGGCAGAAAATTTCTTTATTTGAGGGCTAGATTTTAAAGGCGTTACGCTTGGGAGGAGAAGTTACAATGTTCTCACAGTAAAACAAGTAAAGGGGGCTTCCCTGGTGGCTCAGTGGTTGAGAGTCCGCCTGCCGATGCAGGGGACGCGGGTTCGTGACCCGGTCCAGGAAGATCCCACATGCCGCAGAGCGGCTGGGCCCGTGAGCCATGGCCGCTGAGCCTGCGCGTCCAGAGCCTGTGCTCCGCAACGGGAGAGGCCACAACAGTGAGAGGCCCACGTACCGCAAAAACAAAAAACAAAAAAAAACAAAACAAATAAAGGGAGTCATAGACTTGAGTTGGGTGGGACATCACAAGGCCACCTGGACCACGTCCCTGCTTTGATGCAGCCATGGTGTTTCAGCTGGCATAATGGTGCCAAGACGGCTGAGGCTTGGGAATCTAAGTGACTGGTCCACGTGATAGAACCTGCAGTCACGAGTGGAAGGCCGAGGTGTCGGCTGCCGCTATGCCTGGAGACCACTGTCCACTGCAGGCCCTTGCCGTGATGAAATGGTGAGTGGAGAGGACACAGAACGGGAAACTGGCTTCTCCCTTCAGATCTGCCAGGAATGAACAACTGTATTCAGTTTCTTGATGCACAGTCATGTCAGTGACAATCCTCATGCAGAGAATTTTCCGTTTATTCCCCTTTTTGAAAAATAATAGCCAAATGGGACACTCTGTCACCTGTGCTCTGGGACAAAAATTTTTGAAGAGGTTTATTTTAAGAAGAGAAACATTTGCAGAGATTGCTCTTACTACCTCATAGATTTCTAAAGTGCATCAGGCCTTCTGAAGTACTCTTGCTAATTCGAGAATGTCAGGAAATACAAAAACACTAATTTCCAGAGACATGAGCCTTGAGCCATTTTCTGGCCCTAGCCTATTATTGATATTTTATAGGGTAAGTCAAAATGGGTCAGATCTGGCCAAGAGAAGAGCAAGGGAAACATTCTTGGAGGGAAGGAGGAAGGGAACAATCTAAGCTAAGAATGAATGTGAAAGACTAAAGCTGCAGAGATGCGCTAGGGTGCATCTCTTGTCAAGACAAAAGAAGATGACACCATACATAACAGTAGGCAGGTGCTTTGTTTCACTGTTTAATAATAATTACAGCTAATTTTTATATAGTTCTTATCCTGTGCCCAGCACATGCATTAACTCATGGGAGTCTCACAGTAACCCAAGGAGATGGATACTATTATTGCCCCCATTTTACAGGAGAGAAAACCAAGTTGCAAAGAGATTGAGCAATTTCTCCAGCCTCACACAAAGAGAAATTAAACCCAGGGAATTTGGCTTTTAACCTGACACTAGGAAGAGTTGCATTTAGCTGTATTTTGTTCTTGTCGATTTTATTAATAGCAGGTGCAAACAGGATTTTAAGATCATTTGTTCTGAGTTGAAAACACATGCCTTGGCCTTAATTCACACCTGGGGGAATTTTGATTTCTTGGTTGTGCTTCCTTGAGGCCCATATTATTTTCAAAAGTATAATCGGAAAATATAAAATAATTATGGATACTGGCGTCTAGATTAAACAACTGCTGAACTTGGGCAAACAGATCAAATTAAGGCTGAATCTCTTTCTTATGAAAATTTTCCTTATTTTATATGTAGGAGTTTGTTTTTGTTCTTGTTGAACTCTGGGACTTAGAAGTAGACGTATTTATTTAGTTTGATCCAGATCTAGTATGTGTTGCTTGGTCTATTCTTTTTAGTTTATTGTATCTCTTAATCTTCTACACATGCAACCAGGGACCTCAGTGATGAGGGCATTGGAAAAAATCTAAACAAACAATAAATTCTGGCTACACGATTCCCTATAAATGGAGTGCTTAATAAAATAATGCTTGGAAACGTGATGTTAGAATGATCAGATCTGTAGGAAGTCACCAAATTATACATTTCCAGTGCTTGCCATAACTGGTAATATTTTTTCTTATAGCCTGAAATATCTGTGATCAGTATTTTGTACATGATAAAACAAAACAGTTCCTTGTTTTGAGAAGCAAATGTGATTCAGTATTAGATGGGTCAAATAAACCTAGAATCCATGATGATTTACTCCTAATTCTGAAGCTTCAGTTGCAAGCCCCGCTTTCTTGGTTGCCCCATTGGAGTTCAGAAAACTACTCTTTCCTTGGCGATGACTGAACACCCTCACAGAAAGCTTCCCTGAACTTCCACCTGGCACAGGCCCTGGCACACTCAGGTGGCACCTGGTGTCTGTGCTCAGTGGCACCTGGTCTTGAGAACAGCACTCCAAATTGCCAATAGTCTCAACTGGCCTAGAACTTTGCTTTCACTTATTCTCTTGCTCCTGCCTCTTCTCTGTTCCTTGTGTAGTCCAAACAATTTCGCCATTCCACACGTGTTTATTAAGTACCTGCTCTGCTCTAAGGACTGAGGAAAGGATGGTAAGTTAGAATGACATAGCCACTGTCCTCACAGACCTGATGGTCTAGAAGGGAAGATACAGTAACAATAAAGCATGACGGTAGAAGCACAGTATGCAATAGAAATGCATAGAGAATATAAATATCAGAATAAATACACTAAAACGTTGAAGCGGTTCTCCCTAAGTGGTGGGACTTTAGTTAACGCTT
This sequence comes from Mesoplodon bidens, assembly GCF_964165515.1. Lineage (NCBI taxonomy): Eukaryota > Metazoa > Chordata > Mammalia > Artiodactyla > Ziphiidae > Mesoplodon > Mesoplodon bidens. Next base: position 33,044,422 of record NC_138170.1, read on the forward strand.
TCAAATTTAGTACAGTATTTCAAGGTCTTTCCAAGTTTAATTTAATGGGCAAAGATATTTTTATAAAGGGAATTTTAAGAACAAAATATATTTTTAGTCTATTCAAATACTTAAGTTTTAAGATTTTTTTTTTTACTATTATCAAAAATAAATTTTCAGGACTTCCCTGGTGGTGCAGTGGTTGAGAGTCCGCCTGCCGATGCAGGGGACACGGGTTCGTGCCCCGGTCCGGGAAGATCCCACATGCCGCGGAGCGGCTAGGCACGTGAGCCATGGCTGCTGAGCCTGCGCTTCCAGATCCTGTGCTCCGCAACGGGAGAGGCCACAACAGTGAGAGCCCCGTGTACCGCAAAAAAAAAAAAAATTCATATTTATTCTGTTACGAAGCACCATTTTTCAGACAGTGACTCTAGACCCCATTCAACTTAGCAAAGCCTTTACTTCAATTATGCCACCATTGGCTGCCTTAGACAAACACACTTCCCATTTTCAAAGGTCTTAGGCAGCCCTCACCACCACATTGCCTCTCCGTGAAATCTCATCTACCTCATTCTTCCTCCTCTCAATTTCATGAACAGATGCTGAAGAATACAAACTGTAGTCACATGAATGTTGAGACTATTCCATGAATTTATCCTCAGATTCTCTTTCAGAAGCTCTGATGTCAAGAAAACAACACATAGATTACATTTGTTTATATAAGCAAAATCAACAAGATTATCAATTATAACAAGATAAAAGACCTTGATTATGTCCAAAGACCAAGATGATTTAGAAGGAAGCCAGCCAACCTGAAGCAGCATCCAGAACCTTTACAGGTGCTCTGCTGTCGGTATTTGTTTGATAAGATTGCTATTTCCAGTTTGAAGGTAGAAGTTTGTGGTCTTCATTTCCTTGTAATGCTAAAAGTAAACCAAGAATAATTTCCTCAGGTGGTAAATGCGTTTTCCTAATAGTAAAAGTAATAACACAAGTTTGTTAGAAAGAACTTACAGAGCCCAGACAAAGTTTATTGAAGAAAACAAAACCCCACACAATCCAACTGAGAGATGCCCAATTTCACCTTTAAATCCCTGTAGAGTTGGTTTTATACTGATTGTAGGGTATATTCTGCCCTTTTCACTTAACATTATGTTGGGAGTATGTCATTACTTTATATATATTTCTTTTCATGGCTTTCTAATACTCTATTGAATGGATATACTACTTACTTAACGATTCTCTTATTTATGTATGTTTAGATGATGCCTATTATTTTGCTATTATGTTATAATGAATATTTTGCATTATACACACATCTAAAAGGCTCTAATAATTAATAATACAGATCAAATTAAAAATTTGAAGACACATAAACATGTTTCTGCAGGTTATAAATCATAAATTATCCTTGCTTTCCCACCCTCACGGTGCTTTTTTACATGACCAACCAACTTAAAAACATCTACATTTGTTAGTGCATCAACCTTTTCATTATCTGTTTTCAAATTTTTTTTAATATCCTGCTTTATTTCAAAAATTCTTTAATGGAACTTGGAAGTTTTTGCCTTTTAATGCAATATGTATAGTTGTCTTTTCTGAATAATAAATTACCCCAGAACTTAGCCTAAGACAACAAATATTTACAATCTCACACAATTTCTTTGCATCAAATACCCAGGTGCAACCTAGCTGGGCAATTCTGTTCAGGGTCTCCTATGAGATTCTAGTCAAGCTATCAACCTACAGCCAACCTACAGTCATCGCAAGCCCTGAGCGGCTGGAAAATCCACTTTTAAGCTTACTCATATGGTTGTTGGTAGACTATAGTTCCTAACTGGCTGTTGGCTGGAGGTCTCTGTTCCTTACCTTATGGACTTCGCCATAGAGCTGTACAATATGGCAGCTGCTTTCCCCAGAGTGAAAGATGCAAAAGAGACAGAAAGAGAAAGGATGCCACAAACAGAAGCTACAGTTTTTTGTAACACGTACCATCACTTTTACTATATTCTACTGGTCACAAAGACCAACCTTGGTACGGTGTGGGAGAGCACCACATGAGGGTGTGAATACCAAAAGAAGAGGCTCATTTGGATTTTATTTTGAAACCATAGAATCTTAGAGACTGACTACAACATACAGTAATCTTTATGAGGACCCAAAATACATTTGTAATGATCTTCTGTCAAAAAATACTTCATGAGCTGCTACTTAGAAGACAGTTTACCACTACCTAGTAAGTTTGAATATTCACCGGTCCTACAATCTCAACTCTAGGTTTAACTTCCTAAAGAAAGTCTTTCAGTCTTTCACATGTGCACCAGGGCACATATAAGAATGTTCTATGCAGCCATGTTTGGTATAGAAATCGATCAATAACAGTCCAGATGCCCATCAATAGAAAAAAATAACACAATTAATTGTGGGGTGTTGGTATAATAAAATGCTATAGAGTAGTGAAACTGATGGAATAAGAACTACCCACATCAGTCCAGTTGCAACCATTGAATGAAAAAAGCAAGACACAGGCATGATATATTTCACAATAAAGTAAATTTAAAAAGCACATCGTATAGTAAAAACATTACAATGATACTTTCAACAAGAAAACGGTGGTTAACAGAAATGAAGCACTCACTATGCAACAGGCACTGTGATAAGCATGTCAAGTTGTTTTGTTTTCATTTAATTCTCACAACAGGTAGAAGGTTAAAATTAGTCTTTTTTCCCTCATTTTCCAGATGAGAAAGCTTAAACTTATAGAAATAAAAATATTTTCCCAAGTTCACACAACCAGTATGTCATAGAGCTAGGATTTGAACCCAGGCAGAAAGATTCTAGAGCCAACTGTCCTAACTGCTAACTTAAAATCTGGGTTTGTTCCTAGATTTAGCTCCATGCGTCAATGACAAAATGAAACACTAAATTGCTTATGTGTTGAAATGATGTCTGAATGGATACCTAGTCCTTGCACAGGTGAATGGGCCAATTCATCATCTCTCCAGGTTCTCCTGCCTCTCTGCACTGTGTGCCCTGACGATGAAATAGACCTCGCCTTTCTACTAGGATTCCAGGCGACTCTCCTGTAAACACCAGTTGGATAACAGGGCATATTTGTTGAGCATTTACTGTAAGTCAGGCATTCATCTAAGTGTTTAGATGCACTAACTCATTGGATGCTCAAAACACCCTCTGTGGTAGACGTTACTATGATGCCCATTTTACAGGTAAGAGAACAGGCTTTGAGAAAACTGTTCCCAACAATTACACAGCTTGTAGGTGGCAGTGCCAGGACTTAAACCCAGGCATTCTAGCTTCCAAGCCTATGGTCGTAACCACTCATATACTGTCTCCCATGAAGTATTATGCTTAGAGTAAAGGCATATAAGGAAAAAACTGGCTCTTTTTCTAATGAAATATATAAAATATAGAGACTTCACTGATATTCTAAAGAATTTCCATTATCATATTTTCCTAAGGTGTGAAAAAAATGTAACATTTAACATGTGTACTAGGAAAAAACATGATGGCTTCATCTTGGAGACAGTAAGAACAATAGAGTTGTGTTTGAGTTTTTTTTTATTGAAGTATAGTTGATTTACAATATTGTATTAGTTTCAGATTTACAACAAAGTGATTCAGTTTTATTTATATATATGTATGTATATATATATATATGTATATATATACCTACATATATATAAACTTTTTCAGATTCTTTCCCCTTATAGGCTATTATAAGATACTGAATATAGTTCCCTGTGCTATACAGTAGGTCCTTGTGGTTTATCTATTTTATATATCATAGTGTGAATCTGTTAATCCCAAACTCCTAAATGCTCTTGAGTTTTTAATTTAATTTTGTTGCAAGTTCACTGTCTTTCTCATCTCAAGCTAACAAGATTTAATTCAACTAGTTAACACATTACAGGCATTTGATACACATTTATTTACTTTAAGTCATTTTTTAGGGTGAGGAATGACATTTTATATATTAATCAAAATGTGGTGGCTCCCACTATATATGAGGCTCTAGAACAAAACATATCAAGTTGGAAAACACACAGCCTCTGCCCACAGGAGTCCCCAGCCTACTGGTTACAGTGCATATAATGACAGTGCATATAATTACAATTCAACATGTCAGGTTCCAAAACAGAGGAATACACTCTACAAGTGACTGACTCAATTTATGCTGCCCTAAAAAATAGGTGACTTTTGAACTGAGCCATACAAGATAAGTGCCCATCACTAGGCAGAAATGGAAAGGAAGGGCATTTCTGGTAGAGGGCACAGCACGGTCAAAAGTTTCGAGGCACAAAAGCGTATGACATGTATAATTTTTTGCTGCCAGAGTGCAAATTGCTTAGGCAGACATGGTGGAAAATGACCCTGGAAAGGCCAGTGGCAGGAGATTATGAAGGCCTTTGCCTGACTCCATAGTTAGGCTTGAGGGCAACAGGGAAGCAAAGATTTCTTAAGCAGGAGGGTATGATGGCTATTATTTTATAATGATAACTCTGGTGAAGTGAGTCTGAAGGCTATTTTAACAATTCAGTCAAACAATACCAGGAGACTGAACCTTATGAAACAAGTAGTATTTCAGACCCCATTTTACAGATGAGAAAATCAAGGCACAGAGGAATATAATACCTTGTTCAATGCTGCACAGCTGGTAAATAGGGGAGCCAAATTCAAACCCAGGTAGTGGGACAGTAATGTCTCCTGCATGTGTCCCTGTTCTGCCAGGTGGGCTGATGATCATGGCAGGTGAGAAGGGAGAGAGCCGAGACAGCTAGAGCCTTGAGCTTGAACTACAGAGCAGAGTGGACGGTGCTCCCAGAGAACACTACGTGGATCACAGAGAAGAAGCAGGTTGGGTGAGGAATCGATGAATTCCATTTCAGACATGAGTGCAGGAGGTCTGTGAGAGCCAGGCCATGACACCAGAGGGCTGTTGAAAATGCCAGGACTAAGCTTCAGGAGAGGTGTGGGCAGAGAAAGTCAACCCAGACATGGAATACCCTGCTAAATAGACTCCGTTCCACCCAAGACCCACATCCTGAAGATGCAGAACCTGAGGCCCTGAGAGGCAGTTCAGAAGAGAGAGCTCTAGAGACAGACTCATGTTCAAATGCTAAGCTTAAATGTACGTTCTGGGAGACGTTTCTTCACTTTTCCAACCAGAGTTTTTCATTCATTCATGGAGACTATAATACTTCATTTGTCACATTGTTATAAGGATTTAAATTAATATGCATATAAAGCACCTGGCACATTGCTTTCCAAAAGTAAGTGCTCAGTAAATGGTGATCATTATTATTATCATTTCTATTTGTCAAAGGTGGGGCTAGAACATAGAAAACGGTCTTGGCAGTTTTTCCCATAAAATTCTCTTACCTACATGGAATTGTCACTAATATCTCAACCCAAGGAAAGAAGGTCCTTTTGAGGAATATGAGTTCTCTATTTGCCAAAAGAATGACCTAGAGAAATGAGATAAAAATTGTATATATGTATATGATAAAATATAAAACATGGATTGAAAACAAAGCAAGTGCCACATTTCCTAGATTCTTTAAGTGACTGAGGCAAATTCATGGGGTGATTCATGGTCTCTAAAGCAGAGTCAGGGCAGATGAATGGTAGAAAGTACGCTTTCAGCCATGGTCCCCTGGCTCAAGATTTTCTATTGCGACAATATCTATGTCCACAAGGGGCACATCTCCCAAGAAGGGTGGGTGGTATTTCAGGAGTCACAGAAAATCTTGAGATCTGAAAACCCAACAGAAAAGACTTGAACTTGGAAATCAAGTAGAAGCTTTAAAGACCGAAGGCTACGTAAGCATTTATGTATCACTTTGTCATTCCCAGCTCCTTCAGCTGTGTTTTATTTTGGGATTCAATGTGGTGACTAACAACATGGTTATTTAGGCAAAGACCTTAGGTTTGAAAAATTCCAGAAGAAGAGAATTTCTGGGAAAAGGACTCTAATTCACATTACACACACACACCGCCCCCCACATACACAAAGTTCAAAACACAAGCCAATACACTTAAAAAGGAAAAAGGACGTTGGAAATAAATGAAATTTATTGTTTAATTTGATTGCCTCTAAGATAATATGTTCAGTAAGGATGTGAGTATCAGCAATGTGGAAAAAGTAAAAAATTGAAAAAAAAAAAGAAGAAGAAGAGGAAGCAGTGCCAACCTCATCCTTTAGAAATAAGGAGAGATGTTTCGAGATAAAAATCTTTTTCCCTCCCCACTAAAGATTCCTGGCCTTTCACTTCTCTTTTCTGAACATTGCTGCAGAGTGTCAGATTCTGCTGGTTCTCTCTCCTCCCATGTTCCCGCCCCAACCCATGCTTATCTGAATATATAAGCCTGCCCTTTGCTCGGATTTATGGGTCGAGCCAAAGCTGTGTGTATTTACAGTGTTCTGACCTGAAGACCCCAGGCCGAAGGAGAAGAGGAGGAAACTGAGCCCATTCCATAAACAGAGACAGATATGAGGGGGAGGTAGACGGCCTTGCTAGCACTTAACATTTTTAACTATTTGGCCAAGCTTAAGAATTAGTGATTAGATTAGAGCAAAAGAAAAACGAGGGACAAGAGTGCAGACTTGGGGGGAGTAAACTGTGTATTTTTGCTCTAGTCACTTGGAGGGTCTAGGTTGCCAGATGGGAGTGGAGTTACATTTAATGTGAAAGGTCCGAAAGAAAGTTGGTAACTCGGATACAGAGGGGGCTCTGGGAAGGCAGAGGGTGTACAAAGAGGAGGTTATAAACAACATTTAATAAGTTGGAAAATTTCTCCAACCACAAGTTGAACGTCTTGTGTGAAGCAAGACTTGTTGCGTTTTTTGAACTGTAATGGGTTATACAAGAAAAATCTCCTGCTCCGGGCTTAAATGAGAACACATTGCCACAGATTAGCAAAACCTAATCAATTTTGAGTTGAAATATTTTTCTCAGGGTCTGGTGGCCACTTGAAAGCAATTCCACTTTCAAACAGGGCTGCTTGGTAAAGGGACCACCCCTATGCAGAGCTCTGGTACACGCACCAGTTCAAATGGGAAAGAAAGAGCAGCTGAATCTTAAGCAGTGCTTGGCACCCAAAAACTGAACCCCTCTTTCCCCAGGGCCACATCTTCACCCATGAGCAAAGTGTGAAAGCACAACTTCTGTTTGGGCTCTCCTCAAATAATCTACTTGCTGGAAAAACTGGAATGCATGTGGAAAAACTGACCTGCCAACTGACTAAATTAGAAATAATCTGGCCTCATAAGTAAAGGCTACAATATTCACTGGAGATCTCAAAAGCAAAGCAACTGGGACAACAGAGTAAGTGAATCACCCACAAATCAATTTACATTGCAACAGAGCAAAGAGCTGTGATGTATGAGATTTAACCCATGATTGGAGAAGTTGTGAAATGCCATGGAATTGTTTCTTTTTTGCTCATCTTAATATAAAGCAATCTGGTTCCCATGATGTTCCCTGTTAAAGCATCTGCTAGAATGATATTGTTTGATTGGAATTTTTTTGTTTTCTAAGGTATGTTCTGGGTACTGAAGAGTATCATTATTATTCTAAATGGGTTTCTGTGACCTGGATTGAATTATCACTAACAATTGCATGAGAACATGTGTGTGCTCAGCACTGTGTGTGGCACTTCATAAATGTTAACATGTTTATTAGTATTATATTAGTATTAAAGTCATCAGTAGGAAATCAAAAGTAAAATTGATTCTACAACTGAACTTTGAAAAATGTGTAATGCAAAAATGCACTGAGATGCATTTCCTTTTCCATTTATATTTGGCATTTTCTGTTCAAAATTAAACATAACATTCAAAGCTATGGAGCTAAAGAAGGCACTTGAATTATTCCATCAGGGCAAACTGAGTACACAGCAGTGAAAACTTGGGCTAAATGTGCTGAATGGGAAACAGCTACCCTAACCAGGTTGCATTTCTAAAGTCAAATGAAGTGCATGATATTCCAGAAAACTAACTTCTTCTTGTTATCATTTTTTAACTTTCCTCTAAAATAACAAAACTTCTGCTTTGTCAATAACGCATGCTCAAAACAGATGCAAGTGCATGATGAGGATTTCAGAGGAATCTGGGGACTATTACATCGCAGCTAAAATGCCTTCCTGTGTCATTTCTGTTGAGATCCATTTGCCGGTGGACTCATTTTGTTCTCTAATATGGTGTGGATCATAGCAACAGTTCGATGTAACCATCTAGGAGCAGAGGCCTAGCTCAGTGTGCCAGAAAAAAAAAAAAAAAAAAGCGCACCACAAAGAGCATTGAGATGAATGGCTCTATTTTATGAGCCATAAAAGTTTTATTCATCTTGACACTGAAACAGGTTTAGGCAGTGAGTTGACACGCCTTAAATAAATAAGTGGAATTAATTCCCCAGCCCTTGAAACAATAGCAGCATGCACGTAGCACGGAGAAATGCCCCATTGTTTCCTGTGGCTGCCTGATATTGATATTATTTGTGTTTTTCTGTGCTGCTGCTTCAGGGGCCTGGTTGATCCACTTCAGATTCATCCCCTGTTTTATTAGAGGTTGAAAAAGGTTCAAGACCTGTTTGCACCACAGCTCCCACCGACAGCTAAGGAACCAGTTTGGCGTCTGGTTTGTCTGTTGTTTTACTGCTGACCTTCCAATCAACTTTAACCCCTGACCTCCGGAGGCATCTATCATGACAAGAGGCTGTTTAACACAAATGGTGCCCATTTATAGGGGAAGAGACTCAGAAGATTTCCTTTTTATGAAGAATTTAGTTTTTCACCCCTCTTTTCTCAGTCACCACAGGTGAAATCCCTCTTAGCAGCTGGCTTATGAAATCATGGGAAGGGAGGCCTTAATGAGCAGAAAGCACCCTCAGCTGGAGATAAATATATGCAAATGAGATGCACACACAAAAGAGCCTGGACAGAGAAATATCTGCAATTCCAGCAAAATGCTGCCTGCAGCTCGAAGATGAACAGCTTTGATAAAATGGTAACAAAAAGCACCTTTTTATTCTCCAGCGTGTTTTACATTGCAATAGGCCATTGTCATTGCAAGCCAGTGGAGCATGCAGGGGTTTTCTGCACTGTTTCAGAAAACTGTTTAAACATTTGTTTTAAGGCATTCATGAAATATAATCAATGGACTGCTTCTGTGTTGTCGTTGTGATTTTTTTTTCCTGAATATGTTTTAGACGTGACTGTAGTTCTTTTACCTGTTGGTCTTTTCATAGTTTCATTCTGCTGTCTTGCTGAGCTATTTCACGTTTTGGTGACTGTTTCTTCCACGGGCCAGAATGATTTTTTTTTCTTTTTAATTTCAGTGAAAAGAGACGTCAAGTTAATAACTAGTAAGAATCGGCTTTGAGGAAGGGTTTGAGCCATCACAGAGCAGCACCCAAACAACTAGTTTTAATGATGGCAATCAAGTGTGTAGAGCTAATTCAAAGACAGGCATGTAACATGCTGATTTTAATAAGCGTTAAAAAGGCAATCTCTAACTTTTAAAAGTCTCTTTTTAATTTAATCGTCCTTGGTTAGTTTGCTGCCAAAACAAACAAAACCATTAAAATACGTTTTCAATAGGTATCCGCAGTGTTATTTGATGGTGTTTTAAATTAGCATTGTGTTGGGAAAATATGGATTTGATGAGCTTTAAAAATGGAAAAGCTAAAATCATTAACCTATTTGGGGGGAATCATTTTTTTTTTTTCTCTAAAAAGGAATTAAACCCCAACCCCAATCTCTTGCCGGAAGACGGGCTGGACCCAGGACAGAGAAATTGCTGCATTTGAGCATATGTATGATGTTTAGGTTAATAATCAAGGCAGTTAAGGTGAGAGATGAAACACTAGACGCTTCCCATGTGTCAAAATACCATCGCTCTAAAAGCTCAGCAATATTTGGTTCTTTCATTTATAATCCAATCCTAGCATTCTGAGTAAAGATGTACGAGGATCTTTACATTTGCTTTACCTAAATTATTTCATCTTGGGAGCCTGGATTGGAGCGGAGACATTTCTTCTGAGCACTGTGTAGCTTTCACATTTTATGTGCATTTCATCAGACAAATGTCAAATTTGCTAATAACAAGAAAATCTCCTCATTTTTAATCATGCCACTCCTGTTGCATGGGTAGGGGTGAGAGGGGGTGGGGAGGAGGGAGTGAATATAAAAGCATGGAGCAGTCTGACCAAAGAGCAGAAGGAGAAAACGCTTCTTTGGGTTTTAAAATGACACATGCTTGGTTATCTCCATGTCTGCGTCAGTGCATCATTAAATTCAGAAATTCAGGAGTTAATAGAAACTTGGTTCTATTAGGGATGCTTTTGCCAGCCCAGGTTTGAAGCAGCATAATTATGCTCAACGGCTGTTGTTTGGAAAGGGCAAACAGCATCTTAGGCACAGAACAATGAAATTACAGCTGAGATTTAGGTTAGCAAAAGACGTCTTCTCTAGGCTTTTATGATTCATTATTTCCCATTAAATACAGTATTAGAAGTGTACACTAGATAGCTCATGGTTGCTGATCTCGGAGCACATTATCTATATTACACAGGTCTGGGGAGCAGAATTAGAAAACTTTGGGGGAATGAGCAATATGTGTTTGCTGATAGAAGTACCATATGGCTCATCTTCTTCAATTGCTTTCATTGCGACTCTGATGCCGGAGAAATTAAAGTTTTATTTGATGTGGCACAGCTTAATGAACTGTCTTCTGTTAGGAAAATTGAATATGTTTCCTGTTATTTGAGCACAGAGCCTCCATGGTTTGGCTGATGAGGGATGCATTATGTATTGTTTATTTAGCATTTGGAAAACAAAAGCAAGATATTGAAGGTAAAATTGATTACTGCTGGATTGCATTATATAATCAAGTTTTCTCCCTTTAAATATACCTTTACAATCCTTTGGTAATGTTTTAATATGAGATTGTTCCAGGTTTTTGTCTTGCCAAAGTACCCAGAGCTTGGTTTTTTTTATCGAGATACCTTTACTTGTAAACAAGCCACACGACATGCTAAACTTAGTATTGCTATATTTATAAAGTTCGAAGAATGATATTTGGGAGATGAAAATAATTCAATTTGTGTGTCTCTAATGGCAAAACTTCCAAGTGAGCCCCCAATCGACTTTGAGAGAATCTAACATTTGCTAGCTGAAAGGGGAATGTCATTTTCTTTTGTTTGAAATAGACCACTTAAGAACATGCCTTACGAGAAGGAAGGAATTTTTCATATTAGGAAATACAAACCTCAAAATATCAAATTTTAGATTTTTGAGTTAGTTGTCAGTGAATGAAAAGCTGGACTCAACCTGTGAATTTTTAAAAAAATGAAGTGTATATTCCATGAATTTAATTTTTTACTGAATAAATATGTTTAAAGAAAACGTATAACCAAAAATATACTTACATGATGAGAAAACTGGGATGTCATCCATGTGAATGTTCTCCACTCCCTGAAGAATCTGCAAAGAGATACATTGAGCATTTTGTTTAATTTCCCCCTTTTTGTTCTGGATCTGATCATGTTTTAGACATATAAAATGTGAATGATCTCTAAAAAGACTGAATGTAAGATCATCTAATCGCTGTGTTTCTTTCATTTTTCAGTGAGAAATATTCCTCTCATGGGCTGATGACTCAGACACAGATCTGCAACTAGGATAAAAAATAGTTAAAATGAATCAACATTTATCTGGAATATACAGTCTTGACCTAAAAAAAGTCATCTGTCTTCCATGTCCTGTGATGTTTTGAGGATTCTGGCAAATATGTCAGTTAAACAAACTTCTCTCATAATCTAAATACTGTCTGTTCAAGAGAGGCTTCCAATGTTTATAGCCCAAAAGTAAAGGAAAAAAAAAAAAAAAAAACTGGTATTTAACCAAGAATAGTGCTCTTGAAAATGTCTCTGAACAAAGTGTTTAAGCAAAACTTTGGCTCCAGATATTTTCAATTCCTTATTCGTCTCCTGATTTTTTTTTTCAATGAGGTATTTTGGTACGCCATCATTTCACTCCTTTTCTTGAAATTAACGAATTCATTTCAAAAAATTAACGCCTGACTAGTGACCTGCTCCTACAAACTTCCTTAAGAAACAGTTGAGAAAAAAACATCACATTTTTATGAACCCCATCTCCTGCCAGCAGCCTCGGAGGAGGAACACCATTATACATTGTTATCAGCGTGGTGTAATTTGACTGTTGACAAAGTATCCGTGGCAGTGAGAATGAGCGCAGTTAGAAGTGTGGCGGATTGTAATCAAGAAGATGCTTAGCTGTGCAACACTGCATCTTGAGCAGATTTGAATCAACATTGCCTTAAGGGGACACACACACATACCAAAAGGAAAAAAATCCATTAATTTTTAGAGGGAAAATTAGAGTGGCACTTAATGAAGTGAAATTTGACATGCGTTAATTGCTCTGCAGCTCCTGTAATTAGAGATTTTCAAATTCTTTTATTGCTGTCACTATGATGGCACATTGTCTTGCCAGACAAATAGTGAAATTGTAAATTCATTTGATCAGGAAGTTTTACGGAGGAAGATTGGATTGTATCATCGAGCCCACTTCCAAAATGTGGACAGTTGGAGAGCAAAGAGGGGTTCTCAGCTTTACCTTCAGCACAGATAAAAATAGGCTTATTAAAATGGTTTCAGTATGAGACTTAATGTAAAGGAAGCAGGTGCTGATGCGATTTCCTTAAACAGATGGAAATGTTCCTCTGGTACTCGTGCCTCTGTTTCCAATGAAATATTTCAGGTGGAAATACAAGCTAGCAAGATGCTACATTATATACACATTCTCATATTTCTACTTATGTTCTTCAGAAATTAGAGACAGGAGGATTTTGAAAGTCCGTGTCATGTTTTTCCCAGGTCTGAAGTCTAAGGCAAACAGTACTTTTGATCCCCTTATTAATCTTAAAGTAATTATACTGCTGTTTGGCCCTCAGCATGGCACCAAATATGATACCATAATAATTTTGGTTTCCCTTTTTCAAGCCCTCTTGTCTAGCCCTTGAACCTCTCTTAATTCATTAACATATTGAATTTTTTCAATTTTCCATTTTCTTGCAATAACAATATTAATGCCAGGGTGAAAGCTTGATTGGAGCTAAATTACTTGTTACCTGCTGGCATTTATTTATATGGCATGGAATTATAAAGCTTTGCTATTGTCATGCCTTGGGCGAATTGTTTATGACACCAGTAATAGGAGTAATTGTTATTGTTGAAATTACCTGTCAGCTACCCATAGCAGTGGCCCTTGTCCCACTGACAAATAGTGACAAGGGAGAGGTATCCTCCATGCGTCCCCCTGATGGCTTCTCCTCTGATAATAAGAAGTGCAGGGCCTCTGATAATTTGCCTGTCACTGTTGAGTGCAGCTCAGAGAGAGTTGGCCAAATTGTTGTCATTCACTTTGACAAAGACAGCAAAATGCTCCCGTGCAGGAGGAGGATTATCAAAATAAATGAAATCGCTTACACCCCCTTTGTTTGTTTGGCTCAAGAATTGCCTGGTTTTGTATGAGGTTCTGAAATTAGGGTCCATTTCTTCTGGGTATCGTGCTGTTCATACTAAGATGAGGATCCCAGGCAAGAGAGCATTTTCTAAGACTCACTGTTTTGCAGTTTACATAGGTTGTGAAAAAATTATATTCAGATATAAAGAGAGTCAATAAAATTGTAACAAGAAGTCTAAACATGTGGTTGAATACCTTAGTTTAAAGCATGTGTAAAATTCACACCTTTTTCTCTCCTGCCTTCCTTTCATCCCTCTTTTTCTCTTTTTTGACCCACGCAGGCATTCAAATTCAATAGGTGTTCAAAAGCACACATTTCCCGGTTGCAATCAAGTTTTCCTTGAAAGTGTGGAAATCTGCATCTCTGACTCTTAAAGCCTTAAAAGATTACCCAGTCACATTTAGGATTATTATTTCAAATGGCTCTTTCCTTTCCATAAATTATCTTTTATTTATATAATATCTTCATGTGTAAAGAGAGAAATGAAACGTAGTTCCAGGTATGCAGCATCAATTTTCACAGGCGAACAGAGGAAGCAAAATGACTCTGTTATTGCCAGAGTTCAAATATAAATATTTGCATTTTAAAACCCCTTGGTTGCAGCCTGTGAACCTGTCATAGAAGAGAGAAGGGGACAGGAGAGTGAGGGATGGTGTCCGGGGTTCTCCCCATTTGAAAGAAATGGGCTTTAAAGTAATCAAACCTCTGCTCTTGTAAAAGCCAAAATCATTCTCACCAGTTCACCAAAGGCATCATTTCACGCTAGGAAGATTCTTATTTTTAAGGGGCCTGTGAGGTTACTGCTCGTAGGTCTTCTTGACAAATCCGTGCCATTATGAGAAGTTGCAAAGAAAAGAAAAAAAATAACTAGGATAAATGTAAAGTATTGGCTCCTTATAGGGTAGTAATCAGCTGTTTATTGGTCTCTACCAGACACGTAATGACCAAGCCCAGTGTTAAGTGCCAGCAACATCGCCCTGGGCCCTTCCCTCCTAACACTGGCCATTATCTGATTAAAGAACCTCCAAAGAAGTCACTATTGCATAATTTTATGGGTCTTAGTGCAGGTTGGCTGGCCGGAAAACTACCTAGGCGGGTTGATAAAGCAATAGTGAAACGACTTTATTTACTCCACTTATACCTTGCTCTCTGAGACGGTCTCTGAGTATCTCACACACTGGTGGCGGCAGAAGACACCTAAAAATTGGTTCAAATAGGAATTGTGTGAGAGGTAGGGGAGGCACGGGGTGGGGGGAGACAAGAAAAGTAAAATTATCTATCTCTTAAAGCTTTTCATGAGCTGCACAATTTGAAGTAATTAACAACATCATTACGGGCATCTAGACCTTGTCTTTGGTGTTTGGTATTTCAAGCAGGTAAGTTTCTAGCAGTGCTAAAATCATACATGCGATAATATGATGATGGGAATAAAGTGTTTCTAATTCTTAAAAATAGTGTAGTCTTCTAAAGGCTACCACTCGCTGGTTAACAGTGTTCAATGCCCCTGATTAACAAGTGGAAGGCAGCGACATAATTAAGAGGTTATCTGTAGTCATAAAAATGCTCAAACCTGTCTTAGAATGTGATCCCTTTAACAGATAATTTTTAAGAATGTAGCATGTCCTCGCTTTCTCTGTCAAGACACACGTTAGTGATCCCAGGAGGGAAAATAAACATACGTTTTTAAATGAAGATATTTTAAATGTACCCCATATTTCAGTGTGTGGCTGTAACCTGGTCTTTTTTATGTTCTTCCTATAAAACCTAAATTAAGCCTCTTAGGAGTGGTTTTGCTGTAGGTTTCATCTAAAAACACAATACATTTTAAATGATTCCAGTACTTGAGAGCACTTTAACATGTAATCACTAATGTGCGTTCTCTCCCCTCCTCTTCCAAGCATCAGCTCTTCTAAAGGGATGAGGCTTCTTTAAAATTTAGCTTCATTTGAAATAGAAACTTTTAACAAATAGTAATTGCTCCTGTAGCTCTATTGATGAAATGACTAGCAGCAAATCTTTTCTCCTCTCTCTCTCTCTCTCTCTCTCTCTCTCTCTCTCTCTCTCTCCTGTAACATTTTGAAACACCCATCAGTGTCAAAGGAAACTGCACACATCTCCTTTGCTGCTCTAAATAAGGCTCAGCAATGTTAAGAAAAATGTCAGAAAAAGCTCAGTGGATTAAAGTAACATTCTGCACCATGTCACCGAGAATGGCAGGGCAGACTGGTCTGCATAATTCTGAAAGATATTTTGTGTAGAATGCTTCCTCTATAAAGGAAATGAAATTTTATTTGGAAAGATTTAAGATTGTATTTGATCACCTACAACATTCAGTTCTTTTTCTAAATCTTATTATTCCTTAATATGCCTTTGGTGTGTATCTTTAAAATTAGAACAATAATACACTCTTTGTAGAATGTTTCTCCACCCGTGTGCAGCGTTAAAATACATTGTGGACTCGTCAATGCATTTTTCTTTTCTTTCTAAAATTCCTAGGATGTTCATTCAGTGAAAGTAGTAAAAACTCTGGCTCTTACACATGTAAATTCATTGAACTAATCAGTCCTTTTTCCCCCTTAAATAAAATTTGTATATGGCTCTGGAGATTTTCAGCACAGTTCATTTAGTGATATAAAAAAACATAAAGCATTTACATTTCATTCATGTATTGAAAATACATGAATGGTTTGAGGATTTTAGTTTGTTTTATTCTATTTTTCTAAAGAATACTCAATTATTGAAAAAAAATGAGTACAATGGTAGTAAAACATCCCACAGTATCATAAGTATGTAATTAAAACTTAGCAGTTAAAAAAAGAAAACATCTTACAAATTCAATACTAGATACCAATAGACATGACAAGATTAGTTTCACAAAAACAAGGTAAATCTCCACTGATTTTAAACAAACTTTTTCAAAACAGGTTAAAAATGAATTTAGACAAATTTGTCTCTTAACCTTTAAAGATTTCCTGCCCGTTTCTGTATGTCCTTTATTACATTAATTTTTTATTTAAATTACACCATTAACTGGATATGAATTTATCAAGAATACATGTATTGATTTATAAAACAGTACCATTAATTATTATAATAGCTAGATGTAGCTGATATTACAAAGCCATTTAAAGGTTTTTAATATAACTCGGACATACATAGATAGATAGGCATTATGGACAAGACTACAATTCAAACTGGCTACCAGCAGTTAATGAAATCCTTGATTTATATTCTAGTTTAGAGATTGATTATATTGTTACTTTGTAAAACTATTTATATTATGCCATTTTTCAAAGGATGTCTCAATAAAAAAGCTAAATAAAATATTCAGTCAATTCCCAAAGCAGATTTTGTTTTCTATATTTTAAATGCTAGTGAAAATAATTGATTGTGTGTGTTCCAAGCTTTGTCATTTCCATTCCAGAGGTGGCTTTCCTGATGGGAGACTCGTTTGCAATGCACACTTTCACACACTCTTGGATCCTTGCAGAAAACAAACCCCTTCTCTTTATTTCATTAGCCGCCCCCCCAAACAACAAACCCATGTATATTTCACAAAACCCATGCATCAGGACACATAAGTCTTTTTGGCATCTTTTATGTTATGCATTTTTTTTTCTTAAGGTTGTGGAAAACTGGGACTTACCCCAAAGCCGCAAAACAGGCAATCACGAAGGAGTATTTGGGTAAGAATGCAATCTGAAGAGAGAAAAAAAAAAAAAAAATGAGGAAGAATATAAGCAAATAACAGTTACACTTTCAAATTGCTTTTCAAATGTTAATTAGCCAACGAATAGGTTGAAAGTTAAATTCTTTTCACATTGTACTTGGTTTGGGTCTCCTAGTCTCTTTATTTATATCACTTTTCCTTGCCTGGCAACATATGTTACCGATTTATTATAGTATTTTTACTGTTAGCAGACAAATCTAAAGGCTAGCTGAGAAGGCTAGCTTCATCTGATGACTTTAACAACAACTGCAGGGCATCCTTGAGGGTGAGCCAATAGGCTCTTTTGAAGCTATAATACTATTAACCATTTTGATGCTGAAATATTTCTTACAGCTAAAGTTGGTTCTGTCTTTGTAGGCACTCTGGGTTTTACATACACAAAAGGTAAATGTAAATGATTTGTTTTGCAAATATTTCAATAGCCTTCTAGGCACTTTCCTCCACGTGTCTTAAGTTCCCTAAAAGCCGTATGAATGCTGTGGCTTCTTTATTTCCACCTTTCTTTTACAGGACACTGAAATCTGGGCACAAAATAATAAGTAAACAGCTATCAGGCATCAAGTTAAATTGTCACTTCACCCTCTCCCATGCCATTAATTTTCTGCTATGCTATTAAAAGAAAGAAACATTCTTGGGAGTTTCAATGATCGCATCTTTCTGACATATGTACAGCCCAGAAAAGTAAATTTCAAATGAGATTCTTTTTTGGCTAAGAACCTGCAATTCCTTTCCAAATTAGAGATGTCATATATTATGGTCATTTTAATGGATATGTAATAGTAGCCAAAAATTTATGCCTTTTAATATGCATACAAGAAAACGTCTGTTTCAGAGTTGTATTTGTTGACTAAAAGTATTCACTTTAAAGTTGCCAAATAATTAACTTCCGTTTTTGATCATCTGTAATTTACTTCACTCCAAATTGTCTACTCATTTTAACTTAAAATTTTTATAAACGATCTCCTTTTCCACTCAAATATCTCATGCGGAGTCCACTTACAATTTCAGGTAATTACATTTTATAGAAATTCTCTTGCACATGCATGACTTGAAAATTTTGAAATTAAATCTTAAACGTTGGAAGCCAGTATTTCTTATCTGCAAGGTCTGGCTCAGTAACTAAAATTTAACATCATCTTGATATTAGAATTCAACCAATAAGACCGAGATATGCATGGCAGCAGTCAGAGGTCTGGCTGTGAAAAAGTGAATTTTGCGGTCCTGGAATGCTCTCTGTACCCCTGGGATCTAGAAAGCGCTAAGACATACTGTCTGTATAAACATATCTAGTATAAGAGATTCTGCCTGCAAATCGTAGCAATGACTCTGCTCTCCAACATATTTAAGAATACACAATCATACCTGGTTTTAAGACAAAATTGCAAAATTGCCTTCAGAACAAGTGGTGAAATAACCACCATCTATCTAACCATTCATCTGATTCTAATATTTTTATTGAATAAAAATATTTTTATTTATTTCATCGCTTGTACTTCGATATACTTTCCAAATTTTATTTTGGTATTAACTATAATGACCCCATCAAAATAAGAAGAAAAATTTATATCTTTACATATATAGTTATACAGTTTCATCCTAGTCTAATTTAGGATAATGTCTAAGTGGGCTTATTATTTATATCTATTATCAGATATTTACTGTATTTATTTCTTTGTCCCCAAGAGGCATCTTATGGCGACGGTGGGTAATTTTAGGTCAGAAGCAATTATGATCAAAAGGATTTCAGCTTCAGAGAATGAGGCTAACTTTCCAAAGGCATAAATGCACAGCAACTCCAAAAAATGACCATATATGTCATTGGGGTTATGAATACCCAGGCAACTCACTTGCTAGCCCTGTCATTCCATGAATAAACCATCCCATAAATGTGCCTATTAGGACACATTCGTTTTTAAATATTAATTTTCTTAGAAAAATGAAGGGAGACAATGCTGTTGGTGGCCCTAGAGTTTTCTTCTTCTAAAAGAATTATATTCTTGAACCAAAACTGAATCTCCAGCAGAGTTTTATCCCCATATTTGGAAGCATACCAGCTGTGTACATGGGGCTCCAGGCTCCATGTTTTTTGTTGCTGAACTTGACGCTCTTCTAGACCAGGCCCTCTACTCTGTGACAGAGTGCCTTGATAGATGGGATGGGCTGGACTGTCCCTTAGTCTGTCCCCATCCACCCATACCTACCACATTCTTTCACTCTTGTCCACCCCAAAGCAGGTGCCTTTGAAAGGCCTGAATGTAAGATACAGTTTCCTCTGGTTTCCCAGCTTAGGTTCTGTCATTACCTTTCTCTAATATATCTAAGCAGCTCCTTCCAGCGACTGGTCCGAGCCTAAGCTGGGATCCCCCCTTTCCTGTTGTTCCCTCACCTCTACCCCGACCTCCAAGGGCCACCCCCCTGCTTTCTGTTTTGTCCATCACCTCAGTTTCTTTTCCCCTGTTTCTGACCTGCACTTTTTCTGGATCAGACGCAGGCAGGTTGAGAGGTAATGAGAACCAGATGGACAGAGTGCAGAAATTGCCCAAATGGGTATGAGAATGTGGGAGCTGTCAGGCATGGAGTGAAGCTGGAATTTTTCAGCAATAAAATGGGATTTATCGCCACTCTACCACAGTCATTGCCGACAACCGTTTACCTTGACAGAAACCCCATTCCAATAGGCCACGCCGATGCAGATTCTTTTTTCCAAAGAGTGATGATTGGTATTTGTTCTAAGGCTCAAATGGCCTGCACTAAAGGTGAAGCATTAGGCCAAAGTCCTGTATTCCCCACTGAGGCAAATGAACCTGCTAAAATAAGTTCCTTCCACAATGGCTGTGTAATTGAAACCAGAAAGTGAGAGAATTTGATAAATTGCTTGACCCTGAAGGAATGTTAAGGTCATAAATTTTCATTGCATTTTTTCCTCTCTCTTTTTTTATTTTTATATATTGATTATATTTAGTATTTACTTCGAAATTCAACAAGCTTACAGATCATCAGTTGTGGCCCCAGGGGAGAGCACAGTAAATCATCAATTAAGAGGGTAGGGGACATTCTCCCCTCATCTTCCAAAGAGGAATGTCAGCTCCTCAGTATTCCAAGGACAGTCATGGAGGTGTCTTCCATGTCAGAATTATTCCAACTTAGCACGCAATTTGTCCTGGCATGGACAAAGTAAAATCCACAGGAAAGATTTTTCTCAGAAGGGTGCTACTACACTTCTATCATTTAAGAATGATGAACTGTTAAGAGGCTGGCAATACATTTGCAGCCATCACACCCACATACCTTTTTCCCTCCTGTAACCTAAAAATAAGAACAATTGGGTTTTAGCTAAAAACCATGATCCTCTTTTTTAGAGGATCACGTGGGAGTGTGCCTGTGTGCGTGTGCGTGGAAGCATCATGCTTCTGAGTGCTGGTTTTGGCAAAGACCACTTGAGGTTTTTCAAACTTACTTTTGCTAAAATCTGGATGATCTTAATGTGGAAATAAAACAGAGGTCATAAAAACAGTCCAAGCCACATGTTACAGAATATAAAATGGACTGAAACACTAAAGTTATCACATAGCAGCAAATTTCTACACATCTTGCTTTAAGGTTTTACTTGTTTTTCTAAAAAGTGAATGAATGAAGCTTTCCAGCATTTTTATTTAGCTGTATTTTCTACCGATTGTTTATGGTGATACGATATGAAGATATATACTCTCTCAACCTGAAGCATGTTAAATAATTTATTGATAGCCAAAACTTCCTGTCCTTGAAATTTTCAAAGAACAATCTATCTCCTGGGTATTTATGTGCTTGGCTTGTTCTCACTGTTAAATAAGTAAAATCAGAAGTATTTGATCACTAATGTATAAATTTTATGTTCAGAATTTTCAGGATTCAGGAGATCCCAAATGGGATACAGGGCAGAATTTTTGACGGACCATTGGGACAATTTCCCTAATTTAGGAAAGATTGATTCATGCTGATTTATTTTCAATTATTAATTATCAGTTTATTGGTTGAAACCAATACTAGCTCTAGGATGTATAAGAATTAAATAACCACATGCATTTTTTTTCAAAACCATCTAAACTGTATAAGTAAAAGATAACTTATGCTTCATTCTATAAAGTATTATCAGTAGGGGTGAGGCTAAATAATCTCTAGTCCCATATCTTACTTTCTTTTGTTCAAATGTAATATCACCAATGTATATTGAGTACATATTTCTATCTCAAAAAAAATTTTTTTTGTCAAGTAAGGAAAGAAAGAAATTCAAAATCCTTCTTATTCAAAAAGACAAAAGTCAGGGCTTCCCTGGTGGCGCAGTGGTTGAGAGTCCGCCTGCTGATGCAGGGGACACGGGTTCGTGCCCCGATCCGGGAGGATCCCACATGCCGTAGAGCGGCTGGGCCCGTGAGCCATGGCCGCTGAGCCTGCACATCCGGAGTCTGTGCTCCGCAGCGGGAGAGGCCACCACAGTGAGAGGCCTGCGTACCACAAAAAAAAAAAAAAAAAAAGACAAAAGTCAGAGAATTTGTGAGTGATATAAAATAGTAAGTAGTACAAGAGCTGTTGAAAAATCTTGGAAACTGCCACCAAAGTACAGGGGAAGGTGAGAATTTTCATGTTATTGCTTAGATGTGTATAAATATTCTAATAAGAATTCAGCAACAATATGTTTTCATCTTATAGCGGGGGGGACCATGATGTACATATGATCTACTTTTAATCTTGTGGCTTTGTCAGTGTTAAAAATGGAACTTGGGAGGGAGACTCAGGAAGGAGGAGATGTGGGGATATATGTATTTGTATAGCTGATTCACTTTGTTATAAAGCAGAAACTAACACACCATTGTAAAGCAATTATACTCCTATAAAGATGTTAAAAAGAAAAAAAAGGAACTTCTTCCACACTTAAAAATTTTGTCACAAGGCTGTTTCAAATAAATAAATAAATAAATATATGTACACATATAGATATATATAAGCATAAATAAAATATGAACAGAAAATGGCTTCAATCACTAATATTTTTGCAAACTAATGTTCAGCTGATGCAACTCAATTTTATTTTGCATCACATTAGTGTCATAATGGTAATGACTAGCCTTTATTCACTAACAGTTTGAGTCAGCACTTTGAGACATTTTCAAATTAGGTCATACTGCACATTTGTGTCTGATACAAAGGTTGATTAAGAGAGCTGCACAGTTTTAAAGTGATGCGGTGTGAGTTGAATTAAGTTCTCTCTGATACTTACGGGAAATGTGAGCCACCATAACTAAGCAGAAATAATGTATGGGCTATAGGGGGAGAATACATTTCCACAGAGTGCTTGAAGTCATACTCATTTACAATTTCACAAAGTCCTCTGTCTGTTATGGAAGAATTCTATCATGGGGCCTAGAAAAAAGCAATGAATTACAATAAGGACACTGGAGGCCTGGTCCCCAGACCTGTTTCAGTGACAGTCAGTTTTTGCCTTTATGTCCCCTTTGATCATCTCAATAAAGACCTTTTTTTTTCTTCTAGACACTGTCTACTGCTTTTCTGAAGTCAGAATGATCCGGTGTCACAACCAAACCGTTTACCCATAATACAACGATTCGGAGGCCAGGCTAAATTGCTCTATGCAATCTAGACCTGGGGAAAATTTTAAAAGTCTATTTAAAGTGATATTGTCATGGCAAATCCATAATCTCATCAAAAATCTGAAGAAATAGGATTTTCTTTAGTTGCCCAGCACTTCAAATAAATTGTAAAAATGGCCCCTACAAGGCAAAGTAACTTTTAATTGGGTTTAAGGAGAACAAAAATAAAAGCTGAAACTCTTTAATTGTTGGTTTGTCCAAAAGGGCAAAAATAGCTGTTATTATTAACACTGTACTCACTTCATGTTGCCCTCTCCATAGCATAAAAAAGCCACAGAAGATTTTCTAAATATATATATATATATTTTTTTGTGCCAGTGGCCTTAAAGAAACCTGGACAGAAACCCAAACAGTGGATGGCACTAAACTGAAAGAAAGGCTCCTTGGCTTGGCAAGCTTTGGTCCCAGGATGCAAAAGAAGCTACTATAGCTCTCTTGCACATACACTTTGCTTGCTTTGCATTAGCATCAGACATAATGCAATCAAATCACATTTTATTTTGATAAGTCTGGGACAACATGCACTGCCTTGCCCCCTCCAGACCTGTTACCTCCAGCTTATTCTCAGTTTCTTTCCATCTGAGTTTTCATAGAAATTTGGACTGAACTTGTTTTCTTGGGCAAGACACCTAAGTAAAGTAAGAGGAAGGGTTCCACCAAAAAGAAGGTGTACATGTTGATTGTTTTCAAAATAAATGCATTTAATTAGGAACATGAAGTTGTAATGGCCACAGTCATTCTCAATGTTTATAAATGTGTTTATATTCCAGTTCCCTGAAGATTTTCGCAATGAAAGAAAAACAGCTATCAAATCTTAGAAGGAATATAAACAAGAACTGGAAGGAAAGAAGAAAGGAAGGGAGGGAAGGAGGAGGGAGGGAAGGAGGAAGGGAGGGAGGGAGGGAGGAGGGAAGAAAGAGGAAGAAAGATTGACTCAGCCCCTTCCCTCAATCCCAACAAAATCTGTTCATTAGCCACCTACCCCTCTTCACTGATTTCTGTCCTTCAGCTGTGAAAGACCACAATCCATGAAAGTGATACATAAATTTGCTGCCTTCACCTTTGCTGATTTCTTCTTGCTTCTCATAACCAATATTTTTAATATTATAACTTGAAATTGAATAATCCCTTCTTCTTGCTAAACTCCAGAGGTTGCTCTGCTCAGCCCTGATTATTTATCACAAAAACAAGGCTTATGAGTATCTTCAAGTGGAATTTCCTGTGACTCCGATTAAAACACAGATATCCCTGGATTCAGAGCCTGCCAATTAATACCCGAAGCGGTCGTGGCACTATGTCTCAAGCACGTACATTTTCATTTTCAACACACCCCTGGTGTGTGCAATCACTTAATTTACATTTTCAAAAGGTCACTTGTGGTGCTAGCTGGAATGAATTGTATATTTTACTTATTTTGCAGTAGGCTAATTTGCCCAGCCAGGGAGACACACTTTTCCCAGCCACTAGGATGACATAAATCTGAATCAGCCATCATATCACAACGAATAGGTAAAAGTAGTTTTGCTATTTTGTTAAGCAGTTACGGGAATACTTGAGTTTCTCCAACAGTTTAATTTAGCACATGAGAATAGCATCTAGTGAGCTATTTTTATTAATAGTGGGTTTTTATTATTATTTTGCAGAATGGATACAGCAACATTACCAGAGTTCAATATGACTTTTGATGATCTGGTGTGCAGTGATTAAATAAGGTTAATCTTCATTTTATATGCTAATAGGATATTTATAATCTCTACAGCATATCCAATTTAACGATTTTATTCTCTGTTGTTCAGAAAGTATTTCTTACTAGTGAAAGAGAGAATACCCTTACGCTCACCACAGAGGCTAGTTTAATTGGGCTTGAGTGCACTGTGTATAATTAGTTCACTTCTCTAATATTTCATCTATAATTACACAATGAATAATGTGCTTAAATTTCATAAAACTAGTAGGTTCAAAGAACTCACCCAAAATGAGCATTCTGTTTTCAAGCTTTCCCAAGCCTTACTAAGAGCCTGATGAAAATATGGCTGAAGCCAGTATGAATTTCTTGAATGGTGAAGCCTCTGAGGCTAAAAGCAAAAATAATGTCCCCTCCAGCTCCACTCATCTCACCCAATGAGAATGTTAGCAGCAGGGCTGCTTGGACCAGGCCCAGCTGCCACTGGAGAAACAGGATCAAAGTCCCCACATGCTATATTCCCAAGGTCTCTGCAAATGTCAGACTGCAAGATGGTATTTTGAATGGCAAAGCTATTTTGTTTGGGGTTTGGGTATTTTTGTCCCCTCAATATTTAGAACTCTTTTGGGTAAACTCATTCCAGACAACAACCTATGAAGTTGTATCATGGAAACCAACTTTTAATTTTGTTAGGGAATGTGATCACATAGAGAAAGAGGGGAAAAAGAGAGAGAAACTGGTGTATGATTTTGAGGGTTCCTCTACTGATTGAAGGGAGTTAGTTGGACCTCTGAGTGTACATGTATGTATTGTTCATCTTAGTTCAAACAAGGCTATTTTTACACTAGCACTGTAGTTACTTACAAAATTTGAAAAAAAAAAGGACTTCAAGGACAAAAGAAAAATGTATTATGGGGTTTTAGGAGAGTTTTTTTCAAGGGCCATAGGAAGCCTCCATTTTCAGTGTTATCCAGCTAAGGGGAGTTAGCCAAGGTCAACAGCATGTTCACATGGCCTCTTCAATGTGCCTTCTCTTATACCCCTAAAATATACTTCCTATAAGGCCCTTACATGGTTCTTACTTCCTCACTTTGCCTTTGAACTGTTCGTTCCACTTCTACCAGAGAGTGCCAGTTGCCAAAATGACTACTGTGACCCAGGAGCCTACCCACTGGCCAAAAAAGAGCCTGAAGACTTCAAAGAGAATCTCTTATCTTTTGAACCAACAACTACAAACGAAAAAGCCACCAGCTGCGGTTGAGTCAGGAAAATAGAATCACCACCAGGTATTTCAACAGAGGGATATAAACTAGGGACCTAGTTACAAAAGCGTTGGAAGAACTGAAAGGCTAACTGGAGACCACCAAGAACTTGGCAACAGCAGGAAGCCACTGCTACCCCTAGACCTACAGGACAAAGGGAAGGGGGCATGCTCTGGGACTTCAGAGGAGATGCTGCCATTGCCAGAACCACCTCCAAAGCAGGTTGAAGGTTGAGGGGTTGGGATTTCCCAGTCTCCACTCTTCCTTGCTCAGAATCTCCCTTTGTAGAAGCCAGATGGCAATGTGCTTTGCAGGGCTAAGCCCCCTAAAATACAAAAGAGCAAGGAAAGGGTAGGAATGGGTTTAAGAGTAAACAGGTAAATGACCAAGCATAGCTCCTTCTCAACAGCCTTAAGACTTTTGTATGAAGATAAAATTCTCAGCAGATCCCTGTGTGAGTATAGTAGAAGGAAACTGATATTTATTTTGGTTTCAAATTCCTAAAGTGCTATCTATACCAAGGAGCACCAGCTAGGAAAATGGCTGTCATGTTGAAGATAAACTCAAACATATTTTCACTGGGTGGATTAAAAAGGGGTACAAGTGCTTAAAAAGTTGAGACCACCCTCAGTCCCAAACCCTTGAAGTTGTTTGTCAGGGTAATGTATCAATTTCTATCCCAGCGTGGCCCACAGGCAGCAGAGTGAGGCACAAATAGAGGTCAATCTTGACTTCAACATGCAAGCAACCTAAGTGTCCATCGACAGATAAATGGTTAAAGAAGATGTGGTACATATATACAATGGACTATCACTCAGCCATAAAAAAGAATGAAATGATGCCATTTGCAGCAACATGCATGGACCTAGAGATTATCATACTAAGATACTAAGTGTAAGTCAGAGAAAGACCAATATCATATAATATCACTTATATGTGGAATCAAAAAAATATACAGGGCTTCCCTGGTGGCGCAGTGGTTGAGAGTCCGCCTGCTGATGCACGGGACATGGGTTCGTGCCCCGGTCCGGGAAGCTCCCACATGCCGCGGAGCGGCTGGGCCCGTGAGCCATGGCCGCTGAGCCTGCACGTCCGGAGCCTGTGCTCCGCAACGGGAGAGGCCACAACAGTGAGAGGCCCACTTACTGCAAAAAATATATATATATATATATACAAATGAACTCACTCCCAAAACAGAAAGAGACTCACAGACATAGAAAACAAACTTACAGTTACCAAAGGGGAAAGGGGGAGGGGAGGGATAAATTAGGAGGTTCGGATTAATATATACACACTCCTATATATAAAACAGATAACCAACAAGGACCTACTGTGTAGCACCGGGAACTGTATTCAGTATTTTGTAATAACTTATAAGGGAAAAGAATCTGAAAAAGAATTTATGTATATATATATATATATATATATATAACTGAATCACTGCTGTACACCTGAAACTAACATGATATTGTAAATGAACTAAACTTCAATTTAAAAAAATCTTGACTTCAAATTCTCTGGTTTCCATGGATTTTGTACACCCCAAACTTTGCTTGAACAAAAATAGGTTTTGTCCAGAGACATTTTGCTGTGCCCTGAATGAACAGCTATTCTATGTCCTGTGCCCCCCTTTTCACGGCACTGCTGCCCCATAGCCAGATCAACTATTTAAAAGACATTGTTTCTATTGTCTTCATATCCCTTAAGCTCTTTTCCCTAGACACCAGCTAATACTAACGGGGCTTGTTGTTCAGGCTCAGGAACAAAGCCTCCTTGAAACCTAGACACAGGTACACTTTTCAAGGTTTAACATCTTATCTTCTTGTTCCTCTATTTTCTGTCATATCACTTGCCCATTAAAATGCATGGTGCAGTTAAAAGAGATTTGCATTTGGCCCTACAAAATGAAGAATTCATAAGTTGGCTTTTTTTTTTTCCTCCTGAAAAGAATCCGTATTACTTGGAAAGGGAAAGGCCAAAGGGAAATTATTGCTATTTTAGACAGCAGCATAAATTTTCTTCCTATTTTTAACCTAGGTTTGAATTTAATAAGTTTTATGACCCTTATATTAAGTACATATGTTTTACAAGACATTGTGTCCCTCGAGTCACCCTGAATTTGGTCTACTGTACCAGAGTTAAATGAATGAATATTGTGTTTCTGATTGTAGTTCATCCTGTATTTGATCCTTATAATATGCCTGGTAAACCTTCACAAAAACAGAGAACGACAACACAACTTAATGGCCATTTAAGGCTAGCATATACTGTTTTAAAATAAGTAAATGAATGGGTGTCCCTTTGAAGTATTTTAAATTTCAGATTTCTCTCCCACTGGTGTTTATAAAAACAATTAAGGACATACAAAATAATGGAAATAGTCTCTGGTCTTCAGAATTGGCAACTAAACATACAAGCCCTTTATGTGTTTGTTCCATTGGCCAAGGCAAAGGTAAATTTCCTTCAAATTAAACCTTCAAACTTGAATATGGTTCTCTTTTTGGTAATCTGAAGTGATACCAATTTTCTTATACAAGATGCTCCCACTCATTTGAAAATGAGTTTGATGCTATTTAAACATAAAGAGGGTCCCACCAATCCTGAAAAAAAAAAGATTATTTGAATAATGACTCTGGTTATTTAAAAGAAAATTTTGAGTTCATAGCAGAATGGAGAAAATCACCTATAATATTAGTGTAGAGGGAAGTGTAGTAGTTAGCAGTTAGTTAATAAAGAGGTATATTTTCCTGAGTTCATATGGGTGGGGGGAGGAGCTAGGGGAGCAAAGCTCAGTGTTGACCTCAAAGTTGTGTGTGTAAACACTGCAAAAATGTAACAACCTTGCACTAGTGACAAATTTTGTTTTTTAGTTATTAAGATGTAACAGATTTTCACATCCTACCAGAGTACAAGAGTTACTGCTTAACTGAATATTCATCCACAAAATATTTATCATGTAATAAAATTTGTTTTGAAATATGCTTTATAAATTTTCTACTTCAATTCTGATTTTTAAAATGGTTTTCCTACCCATGCCAAAGTTTCATAAATCAATAGCCTACTAAAAGTGCATTTTAGGTCAATGGATTAAGGGTGGCGCAAACTCAAGTTGGCAAAAATTAGCCTTTATACCACAATTTCAGATTATGTGCCAGACTATATAATTATGTACACTTAAATTTAGTAATGTATCCAATCCAATTCAAGAAGTCATTCATTTCTTTCCCATTCATTTTGTTTGCTTTTGTCCTACTTCAGTGACTTTGAAGGGTATGACTTTAGTGTAACTGGTGAGTCAGTAGAACCTCCCTCAAAGCTCTACATAAGAATTGATGTTGGGGGAGACCTTCAAGATGGTGGAGGAGTAAAACGTGGAGATCACCTTCCTCCCCACAAATACATCAGAAATACATCTACATGTGGAACAGCTCCTACAGAACACCTACTGAACGCTGGCAGAGGACCTCAGACTTCCCAAAAGGCAAGAAACTCCCCACGTACCTGGGTAGGGCAAAAGAAAAAAGAATAAACAGAGACAAAAGAATAGGGACGGGACCTGCACCCGTGGGAGGGAGCTGTGAAGGAGGAAAGGTTTCCACACACTAGGAGCCCCTTCACTGGAGGAGACGTGGGGGGCGGGGGTGAAGCTTTGGAGCCATGGAGGAGAGCACAGCAACAAGGGTGCAGAGGGCAAAGCAGAGAGATTCCCGCACAGAGGATCGGTGCCGACCAGCACTCACCAGCCCGAGGGGCTTGTCTGCTCACCCGCCGGGATGGGTGGGGGCTGGGAGCTGAGGCTCTGGCTTTGGAAGTTCAGAGAGAGGACTGGGGTTGGCTGCATGGACACAGCCTGAAGGGGCTAGTGCGCCACAGCTAGCCAGGAGGGAGTCTGGGAAAAAAGTCTGGACCTGCCTAAGAGGCAAGAGACCATTGTTTCAGGGTGTGTGAGGGGAGGGGATTCAGAGCACAGCCTAAAGGAGCTCCAGAGACGGGCTCGAGCTGCGGCTAACAGCGTGGACCCCAGAGACGGGCATGAGATGCTAAGGCTGCTGCTGCAGCCACCAAGAAAACTGTGTGCAAGCACAGGTCACCATCCACACCTGCCATCCCAGGAGGCTGTGTAGCCCGCCGCCACCAGGGTCCCGTGATCCAGGGACAAGTTCCCCGGGAGAAAACACGGCACACCTCAGGCTGTTGCAATCTCATGCCAGCCTCTGCCTCTGCAGGCTCGCCCCGCACTCCGTACCCCTCCCTCCCCCCGGCCTGAGCGAGCCAGAGGCCCCTAATCAGCCGCTTCTTTAACCCCATCCTGTCTGGGCAGAAACAGACGCCCTCAGGTGACCTACACACAGAGGTGGGGCCAATCCAAAGCTAGACCCCAGGAGCTGTGCAAACAAAGAAGAGAAAGGGAAACTTCTCTCAGCAGCCTCAGGAGCAGCGGATTAAATCTCCACAGTCAACTTGATCTGCATCTGCATCTGTGAAATACAGAATAGAAAATGAATCATCACAAAATTGAGGGAGTGCATTTGTGTGATTTTGTCTGTATAGCTTTGCTTTTACCATTTGTCCTAGGGTTCTGTCTGTTATTTGTGAGGTTTTTTAGTATACTTTTTAGTTTTTGTTATCATTGGTGGATTTGCTTTTCGGGTTGGTTGCTCTCTTCTTTCGTTTTTCTTTCTTAATAACTTTTTAATTTTTTTATTTTTAATAATTGTTTTAATTTTTATTTTTTTAATAACTTAATTTTAATTTTTTCTTTCTTTCTTTCTTTTTTCTCCTGTTTCTTCTGCCATGTGGCTAACAGGGTCTTGGTGTTCCAGCCAGGTGTCAGACCTGTGCCTCTGAGGTGGGAGAGCCAAGTTCAGGACACTGGTCCACCAGAGACCTCCCAGCTCCAAGTAATATCAAATGGCAAATGCTCTCCCAGAGATCTCCATCTCAATGCTAAGACCCAACTCCACTCAACGACCAGCAAGTTACAGTGCTGGACACCATATGCCAAACAACTAGCAAGACAGGAACACAACCCCACCCATTAACAGAGAGGCTGCCTAAAATCATAATAACGTCACAGACACCCCAAAACACAGCACTGAATGCAGTCCTGCCCACCAGAAAGACCCGATCCAGCCTCATCCACTAGAACACAGGCACTAGTCCCCTCCACCAGGAAGCCTACACAACCCACTGAACCAACTTTAGCCACTGGGGGCATACACCAAAAACAACGGGAAATACAAACCTGCAGCCTGTGAAAAGGAGACGCCAAACACAGTAAGTTAAGCAAAATGAGAAGACAGAGAAACACACAGCAGATGAAGGAGCAAGGTAAAAACCAACCAGACCTAAGAAATGAAGAGGAAATAGGAAGTCTACCTCAAAAAAAAAAAAAAAAAATCAGAGTAATGATAGTAAAGATGATCCAAAATCTTGGAAATAGAATGGAGAAAATACAAGAAACATTTAACAAGGACCTAGAAGAACTAAAGAGCAAACAAACAATGATGAACAACACAATAAATGAAATTTAATATTCTCTAGAAGGAATCAATAACAGAATAACTGAGGCAGAAAAACAGATAAGTCACCTGGAAGATAAAATAGTGGAAATAACTACTGCAGAGCAGAATAAAGAAAACAAAATGAAAAGAATTGAGGACAGTCTTAGAGACCGCTGGGACAACATTAAACACACCAACATTTGAATTATAGGGGTCCCAGAAGAAGAAGAGAAAAAGAAAGGAAATGAGAAAATATTTGAGGAGATTATAGTTCAAAACTTCCCTAATATGGGAAAGGAAATAGTCAATCAAGTCCAGGAAGTACAGAGAGTCCCATACAGGATAAATCCAAGGAGAAACACTCCAAGAAACATATTAATCAAAATATCAAAAATTAAATACAAAGAAAAAATATTAAAAGCAGCAAGGGAAAAGCAACAAATAACATACAAGGGGACCTCCTTAAGGTTAATAGCTGATCTTTCACCAGAAATTCTGCAAGCCAGAAGGGAATGGCAGGACATATTTAAAGTGATGAAAGGGAAAAACCTACAACCAAGATTACTCTACCCAGCAAGGATCTCATTCAGATTCGACAGAGAAATTAAAAACTTGACAGACAAGCAAAAGCTAAGAGAATTCAGCACCACCAAACCAGCTTTACAACAAATGCTAAAGGAACTTCTCTAGGCAGGAAACACAAGAGAAGGAAAAGACCTACAATAATAAACCCAAAACAATTAAGAAAATGGTAATAGAAAGAAATGGTAACATACATATCGATAACTACCTTAAATATAAAAGGATTAAATGCTCCAATCAAAAGACATAGAATGGCTGAATGGATACAAAAACAAGACCCATATATATGCTGTCTACAAGAGACCCACTTCAGACCTAGGGACACATACAGACTAAAAGTGAGGGGTTGGAAAAAGATATTCCATGCAAATGGAAATCAAAGGAAAGCTGGAGTAGCAATACTCATAGCAGATAAAAGAGACAGTAAAATAAAGAATGTTATAAGAGATAAGTCCCAGACTTCCGACTATACTACAAAGCTACAGAAATCAAAACAGTATGGTACTGGCATAAAAACAGAAATATAGAACAATGGAACAGGACAGAAAGCCCAGAGATAAACCCACACTCATATGGTCACCTTATTTTTGAAAAAGGAGGCAGGAATATACAATGGAGAAAAGACATCCTCTTCAATAAGTGGTGGTGGGACAACTGGACAGCTAAATGTAAAAGAATGATTTTAGAACACTCCCTAACACCATACACAAAACTAAACTCAAAATGGATTAAAGACCTAAATGTAAGGCCAGATACCATAAAACTCTTAGAGGAAAACATAGGCAGAATACTCTATGACATAGATCACAGCAAGATCCTTTTTGACCCACCTCCTAGAGAAATGGAAATAAAAGCAAAAATAAACAAATGGGACCTAATGAAACTTCAAAGCTTTTGCACAGCAAAGGAAAATATAAACAAAACGAGAAAACAACCCTCAGAATGGGAGAAAATATTTGCAAATGAAGCAACTGACAAAGGATTAATCTCCAAAATTTACAAGCAGTTCATGCAGCTCAATATCAAAAAAACAATCTAATCCAAAAATGGGCAGAAGACCTAAATAGACATTTCTCCAAAGAAGATATACAGATTGCCAACAGACACATGAAAGAATGCTCAACATCACTAATCATTAGAGAAATGCAAATCAAAACTACGATGAGGTATCACCACACAACAGTCAGAATGGCCATCATGAAAAAATTTACAAACAACAAATGCAGGAGAGGGTGTGGAGGAAAGGGAACCCTCTTGCACTACTGGTGGGAATGTAAATCGATACAGCCACTATGGAGAACAGTATGGAGGTTACGTAAAAAACTAAAAATAGAACTACGATATGACCCAGCAATCCCACTACTGGGCATATACCCTAAGAAAACCATAATTCAAAAAGAGTCATGTACCACAATGTTCACTTCAGCTCTATTTACAATAGCCAGGACATGGAAGCAACCTAAATGTCCATCGACAGATGAATGGATAAAGAAGATGTGGCACATATATGGAATATATGTGGAATATATGGAATATATTCCTTAGCCATAAAAAGAAACGAAATTGAGTTATTTGTAGTGACATGGATGGACCTAGAATCTGTCATACAGAGTGAAGTAAATTAGAAAGAGAAAAAAATACCATATGCTAACACATATATATGGAATCTAAAGAAAAAGAAAAAAACAATGGTGCTGAAGAATCTAAGGGCAGGACAGGAATAAAGACGCAGACGTAGAGAATGGAGTTGAGGACACAGAGAAGGGGGACGGGGATGCTGGGACGAAGTGAGAGAGTGGCATGGACATATATACATGACCAAATGTAAAATAGATAGCTAGTGGGAAGCAGTTGCATAGCACACGGAGATAAGCTCGGTCCTTTGTGACCACCTAGAGGGGTGGGATAGGGAGGGTGGGAGGGAGATGCAAGAAGGAGGAGATATGGTTATATATATATATATATATATATATATATATATATGTATAGCTGATTCACTTTGTTATACAGCAGAAACTAACACACCATTGTAAAGCAATTATACTCCAATAAAGATGTTAAAAAAGAAGAATTGATGTTTATTTCATAATCATATATAGGCTCAAAAATGGCTATGTTGTCCTGCAACTCTATTGCCAAAATAAAGAATCCATTATGTTCAAAAGGAAAGAATCTCAGCTTTTCTATATTTCATTTCAAAACTAAGTGGCCAATATATTAGACCTTTTTGAAATCTATTTAAGTATCTGGCACCTTGTAGGTTGTTTGCCTCTAAAAGGTTTTTTTTTTTGTTGTTAGTTTTTAGAAAAAAGGGTAAGAATCTCCATTATCAAGAAACTCTTGGTCAGTCCAACCATCCAAGTCATGGCCACACAGCTGAGAAACACAGGTTAGCATGGAATGTTGGCATTAGGCTTCAGGAAAACAAGGCCTGGCCATTTTAGCCCGTCACAGAGAACTCCTGGTCACCTCCCAAGGGGCAAATTGATGTCAAGTTCTGCTGTCTGTCAGGATTAAGTGCCTGTTTGCTTTTTCACTAACATGTGGTTTGAGAACAAAGCAGCTCAAATCTCCTCAGCCCCTAACAAAGCATCTCAAATTGCTGAGTAAAATTCCTTAATCCCCCATCTTAATCTGAAAACACCAGCAGCGCCTGGTAGAAAACTGTGGTCTCTTTTTGTGCTACTCTCCACTCCACCCACCCCCATCTTCCCCATTCCTGACCACCTCCTCCTCAGCACAGCCATTCACATGTACATTCAACTCCCCCCAAACGTGATTCTTCAGTGGAATATTATCACATTTGAAAGCCAGGTCACTTGGTCCAAGATTTTGGTGCCGGATCTAGATATTTTTATTCTTTATCCACTTCATTTTTAAAAGTACAGGGGAAAAAAAAAAAAGATCATCACAGAGAGATGAATCAACCACCTTCACATAACCTTGAAGGTTATATGTACACAAATAGTATTGTCATAAGTTTTAATGACAGGGCTTAACTGCTTGTTTGCAATATGTGTCAACTCTCAGTGAGAAGTCAAAAAGATACGGGGATTTTACATACCAATTTAGAATATTTTTAACTAAGGTAAGAGAAGGAAGCAAAACTAACTTCTACGACTGGTTGGAAACTGTGAAACAATCTTTGTTAACACTTGGTAGGGCTTCCCTGGTGGCGCAGTGGTTGGGAGTCCGCCTGCTGATGCAGGGGACACGGGTTCATGCCCGGGTCCGGGAAGATTCTACATGCTGCGGAGCGGCTGGGCCCGTGAGCCATGGCCGCTGAGCCTGCACCTCCGGAGCCTGTGCTCCGCAACGGGAGAGACCACAACAGTGAGAGGCCCGCGTACCGCAAAAACAAAACAAAACAAAAAAAACACTTGGTAAAGGAATCAGCAATTAGAAAATATTTTCCATTATGTGCATATATTCAGTGAATATTAAGGATCAAGACTTTATCTGTTGACTAGAGTTGAAAGGCTCCAACCTTTTGCCACCTTAATTTGCAAAGTGTTGAAGTCTGCAAGTTGAAGTACATAAAACCTTAATTTCTGTTTAAAAAAATGCCTTATGATTTCAGCACTTTATTTGTGCTATCTTTTCTTACCAATTTTAGTTGAAAACAGAATTGGTAGTTTTTTCTTGGGGGGATTTTTTGGAGCAGCTGCTAGATTAAGTTCTGGTTTTAGGGAAGCTGGGATTCATGGCAGTTGTGTTTGTATTTTTCTGTAAGAAAGTTGAACAAGATTCACCATAAAAGATAAATAAAATCAGAAAACTCTACTCTTTCACTCCCAACATTTTATCCAACTGAGCACCAAGTTAAGATAGATCCTGATCTAGTAGGCTCTCACTCTTTCTCCCTTCTCTTTCACAAAATCCTCCTCCCTAACACAAGTGAATAAAAGCCCTTTCCCTAGTAATCTTGGACTCTGTTGCAGTATGTATATCTCTGAAAAAATGGTAATAAAGCTTTACAGAGAAAATAAAAAATAAGAGAGCGAAAACTTCCTAACACCACAAACATCTATGAAAATAGCACCTGTTCTATATTTAATAGCATCACTGTCTCCATTTTTCTTCCTGGCATTTTTACTTTCTGTGAGGTTGGGTGAAGGGAAAGAGCAAGAGGAGAAGATGCAAGGTGTATGCCAACGGCCTAGTTCTAGTTCAAGCTTTCATCACCAACTGTCCTTCTGAGAAGTTAGGCTCTATTAGAAAAAAAAATAAAGTATTGGAATTCAGATACAAAACAGCACATTTTTCTCAATAAATTCAACCATTCCTATAAAACCCCTACTTAAATAGTAGAAACAACACCCCCTCCCAATTCAGGAATGATTATCCTTTACAAATGTCAGATTTTTAAGCTCATCACTTTGAATAGGAGGAAAATAGAAAATCTGGACCCTTGCTGCAGCTCCTAATCCATAAATCCTCAAACATGAACCTTTCTACCCTAAACCCAAGGTTAGAGGCAATGACCTTGAATGACTTAAATAGAGCAATAATCCCAGAAAAGCTTCATAGTACATTACATAATACATGGGTTAAAGCATGGACTCTAGTCAACCTATCTATGTTTGAATCCCAGTTCTTCTACTTCCTAGCTGTGTGGCCTTCAGAAAGTTACTCTGTGCCTCATTTTCCCCTGCAAAATGAGAATAATAGTCATACCCAACTCATATAAACATTAAATGAGTTACTATTTCTAAAATACAGAACTGTCTGCTATAGGAATGTTTGATTTTTTAAAAATTTACACCTTTCCAAGTTAATTTGAAAATAAGATCTTTCTTTTTCTACTCTATTCAAAGAAAAAACTTTGTACATCCTAATGTGACAGCATGGGAAGAAAAGAAATTAAATGGTGGGAGAAGGTTTTTGCCTA
Source organism: Mesoplodon bidens (assembly GCF_964165515.1). Classification (NCBI taxonomy): domain Eukaryota; kingdom Metazoa; phylum Chordata; class Mammalia; order Artiodactyla; family Ziphiidae; genus Mesoplodon; species Mesoplodon bidens. The sequence continues at coordinate 33,081,266 of NC_138170.1, forward strand.
GTTAGTTTTATCATAATAAAATTTCTGTAAAGGATAAAGTTCAAAGAAGAGATGCTACAAATTGCATAAGGACTACAGCAACATCATTTTAAATGTTTGGGAGGAACTCAAAACATTCCTCAGGCTACAATTCTTCTGTACAGGATGTACTACCACTGGAATTCTTAAAGGCTTGCTCCATTGTGAGCTCATGAAACCAAAGCCAAGGGTGCTATTCTCAGGCTCTCTAGTTAATTTTATCATATCTCACAGGTATAAACTGCTCCTAAACCTGAATAATCTTTCTAAAAATATATGTTTGCAGTCACAGCAAATCAGGGGAAAGGTACCAGTGAATCAACATCAATATAAATTGATCAAACTTTCAAACTATATTTCTTAAGAATAGCAAGGCTACGTGTAGAATGCACCACACATTAGTATTCCCAAAAAAGTCTTCCCAATCATGTTTAATTATGAGCCCAAAGAATACCTGAAGCTCCTCAAAAAATGGAATATGTATAATGAAACAGAAGGCCAGCTAACACTGGTTTTCTAGCTTTCATAAAACTGGTAGACAACAGTGAAGTCTTAGCCACAGAAGTCTGAGGATTTTGTCGTTTATCTCACCTCTTTATTCATTGCTTAATGGAACTTTAGTTGTCTAAAATCGGAAAGAACGAAGGAAAGGAAGGAAAAAAGAAGGAAGGGAGGGAAGGAAGGAGAGAAGGAAGGGGGGAAACTGAAAATAACCTAATGGTCCATCAATAGGTAATTAGCCATGGGCTACGGAACTATTAAAAATGACCGTGTGTGTGTGTGTGTGTGTGTGTGTGTGTGTGTTGTCTTGCTGCCATATTCATGGCATATTCTTAAGATAAAATGCAGATTAGAAGACTGTATGCATAAAATATCTCATTAATAATTTTATACTGATTATATGTTGCAATGATAATATTTTGAAGAGGTTGAGTCAAATAAAATATGTTGATAAAATGGGTAAAAAAGAAGAAGAAGAAGACTGTGTGCATAGTATGACTTCACTTGGGAGAATTTTTTCTCTGTTATGTATAGGAAGCAAAATCTGAGAGAAAACAAAAATAAAGAGAATAATGATTATCTGTTTGGAGCATTTTCCTTTCTCACTGTTTTCTCTTTTCCCACCTGTATTTTCTCTTATTTGTATGAACTGTACACTTATGATGTAAAACCCAGGTGGCCACAACCAAAATGGCAGCTCTGCAGGTTTGTGCCTGAACAGAGGGCACCATTTCCATCTGTTAAATTCTGATTACACAGAAACCTAGGTACAGCTGCCAGTCAATGTCTCACATAAATAAATACATAAATGTGTGCATTGTTATACGCAGACATTCACCCAAACTTAAAAAAAATTATGAATTGTTAGGATTATTATTAGTAATAATTACCCACATCTGATCAGAACTACCATATCAGTCATTCTCAGATTTCAAGGAGTATGAAAATCCCCTGGAAGGCTTCTCAAAACCCCAATGGCTGGGCCCACCCTCAGGTTCTGATTAAGCAGGTCTGGGGTGGAGCCTGAGAACCCGCATGTCTAGCAGGTTCGCAGGAGATGCTGGTGCTTCTGGTCAGAGAACCACTTTGAGAACAACTGACATATCAAGGCTATTCTGCTTGAATGATGAAAGTCTAAGGATGAGTGGATGCCTCTGTGTTCAGGTGTGTTCAATTCTACTCTGAGGACGATGGTAAACAGCTGTTCTTCCTCCTCACTGGAGAGAAGAGAGGAAATGGAATTAACCTGAACGATAATAATTTAGGTTTACTCTAGAGGGGAAATATCCCTCCATAAGGGTTATTAAGTACTGAGACGGCTCAGAGGGTTACTAAGAGGAAGTGTTTGTTATCTGCCTCCCTAGAGCTTTTTAATAACTTACAGACCTTACTTGAATGGTGAGGAAGACAAAAGAGAGGACATAAGGGGCACCAGTTATTTTCAGGGAGACCCAAACCCATTCCACTATCGTTTGGTGAACAGGGATAACTAAATATTTTCTCTTCTTCTGCTCTCCAAACCGAGAGATATGAAAATGTTCTGTTTTTTCTCACTTCAAGGAGAGTGTTTCAGACTCACATAACATTGAAATAGTTCAATTTATACCCTTTCCTTGAGACATAAGGACAGATCAACCAGGACAAGATGCTTTTCTGATTTTCTATCTCCCGTGCTGGGAAAGCACCAAATCAAGAGGTTTACATCTATCTCCTTGGAAGAAAAAGCCCAGACATCAACTCAGTAAAACTTACAAAAGGCTGCTTTCAACATAGGCTGGGAGCTTCCAAAGAAAATCTTAGGAGAATGAAAACAAATTCAGTTATATAGCCCACTCAACTGATTTTCCTTAGGTTAAACTCTTCATTCTCAGCTCTTTGCTATCTCAGAGTACAAAACCAGTCACAGTCAACAGCTGACACTTGCCTTCATTCACTAGACGTCTGGACTTTCCTCATCATGGAACTTGGGAAACTGACCTACCACACTCCCACCGGCTGTGAGAGCTTGGACTCTGGTGGGTGAGACAGCTGGATTCACAGCCCCATCCACCATTCCCTGCCTGTGTGACCGTGAGCAAGTCATTTGATCTCTCCGTTTCTCCTCTGTAAAATGGAATCAATTCTACCTGTCTCCCTGGGCTGCCTTGGCGATTGAATGAGATGCAGTGTGGAGAGGATCTTAGCCCAATGCCTGCCTCACAGAAGGGGCTCAACAAATGTTAGTTGTGTCTCCCTTCAAAACCTAGTCCCTGAGGCAAAAATGGTCTGGACAGAAGCCATTTGATGGCTCTTAAGTCTAATTCAACATTTGTTACCAAGCCAATTTTTTTTTCTTTTTTTATTGGCTGCGTTGGATCTTCCATTGCTGTGCGCGGGCTTTCTCTAGTTGCAGCGAGCGGGGGCTACTCTTCATTGTGGTGCGAGGGCTTCTCATTGCGGTGGCTTCTCTTGTTGCGGAGCACGGGCTCTAAGCACGCAGGTTTCAGTAGTTGTGGCTCACAGGCTCAAGAGCGCAGGCTCAGTAGTTGTGGCACCTGGGTTTAGTTGCTCCGCGGCATGTGGGATCTTCCCGGACCAGGGCTCGAACCCATGTCCCCTGAATTGGCAGGTAGATTCTTAACCACTGCGCCACCAGGGAAGCCCTACCAAGCCAATTTTGTATATAGATTTTTGTTCATCCATATTTTCTCCCAGGTCAGTGCAACTTTGCTTCAATGAGTGCCTCTGAATTTTCATTGACCATGTAGTGGGAAAAGCTTCTCTTGCACCAGTATATTAATAAAATAAATTGTTTTGGATGCAATTATACAATTAACTCCAAATCAGCATTTCCTTTGGAACCCGTTATTTCCTTTAATATGCAATGAGGAAATGGAGAAATAGCTTTGGATTTAACATTGGTATTCAGATTTCTCTGCTTTATTAAGAGAACCGAATACTAAGCTCCGACTATTTTCAAAACGGGAATTATTCAGATTATAAGTAAAACAATAAAACAAATAGCTATAAAATGGGAATATGATCATATAGCTTAAAGCATCATTATGATGATGAAATGGGATAATTGGTGCAAAATACCTAGCAGAGTTCATAGTACATAGTTAGCTATAATTATTGTTATTATGATGGTTTTGAGTATGTGATGAAGTCTTCTTCAGATCTAAAATTTGATGCTTAGAAGTCATTTAATCCTCAGGAAAGCCTGTCTCATTCCTTCACTCTGTGAATACCACCTTCCTAGACAAAGAACACTTAGGACCTGCATGACCACATCACAGCAAATTTTACTTGTGCCCTAACTTCTTTCTTTTTTATTAATTTGTAGAAGTGGGCATTTATGGAAAATCTCTAAATACATTTCTTTTCTATTGATTTATGTATTCCATACTTACTTTCCTAGCCCATACCGTGGAAAAATAGCATGGGATCATAATCATTTAGAACCGAAAGTATCTTAGGGGGTCATCTAATCCACTCTCGTTATTTTGAAGATGAGGAAACAGATTCAAAAATGTGAGGTGACATTCCAAAGCCCCTAAACAAGCATCATCAAATCAAGAATTCAAATTCTTTCTTCTCATCCCAACAGCTAGGGAGCTAAGGGAAGTACTAATAGCTTTGGGATATTTGTTGCATGGAGAGTGTGTTTTTATTTTCATATCTCCAGGAATCGTTATTTGTGAGTGACAGAAACCAAACTTTAAGAAACTTCAGCAGGGCTTCCCTGGTAGTGCAGTGGTTGAGAGCCTGCCTGCCGATGCAGGGGACACGGGTTCATGCCCCGGTCCAGGAAGATCCCACATGCCACGGAGCGGCTGGGCCCGTGAGCCATGGCCGCTGAGCCTGCACGTCTGGAGCCTGTGCTCCGCAACGGGAGAGGCCACAACAGTAAGAGGCCCGCGTACCACAAAAAAAAAAAAAAAACTTCAGCAGAACAGGATTCTATTGGTTCATATAACACAGCCTCAGGCTGCAGAGAAATTTAGACACAAGAGACTTGAAAATCTGGACTTGTTATTGGTCTCTTGACTCTTTTTTCTATAGATTGACTTCATTTTCTCAGACTTACCTTCTCTATATGCAGTCCCAACGTAGGGAAAGGACCATACCCGTTAGGACCATGTCCTTCTGAATGTAACAGCAACTCACACACAATGGCATAACTAAATAGAGGTTTTCTGACATAGCAAGATTTACAAAGGTGAGCAGACTGAGGCTGATGCAGCTACTTGAGATGTTCTCAATGACTCAAGGTCCTCCCAAGTCCTACTCCATTGTTCTTAGCAGGCTGAAGACGTCATCGTGCACAAGTTTCCAGCAGAGGGGAGAGAAGTAAGGGCAAAATTCACTTGTCAGCTGAGAGTGACCCCTTTCATCAGGACAATAATGTTCCAGAAGCCCCACACAGCAGACTTTCATTTATATCACATGGGCTGCAAATGAACATCTGTGGTTCCAGGACAGTGTGAGGAGATGGGTATTTTCAACTGGGAACATACCTACGCTAAAAAAAAAAAAAAAAAAAAAGTGGGACTTTGTCCATCAGGAAAAAGGGGACAATAGATATTGGTAGGCAGTTTGTTTGCCACAGGACATTTCTCTTGTTTCCAACTGGACAAATCCTGAAAAGGGTCATGAAATGGCTCTCTTGGGTCCCACGCCCACCCCATGACCAGAATAGTGGGAGATCACAATTCACACCCCCAACTAGAACCACAGGCAGGTTAGGAGAAGATTCCAGCATAAGGCAGAGCTACAGTTGCCAGATGAAAGGACGGGGTACACAGCAAAGGAAACAACAGATACTATGAGAATTCAAATTGCAGGAAATATAACCATAATACAAAAATTTGCTCAATACTGAAAATGCTGATCATAGTCGTGAATTTTGAAAAGCACCAGGAATTTCCTCTGCTGAAATTCAGAGCATACCCCAAAGCCATAGGGAAACCCATAGCAAAAGGCTGATTCCAAATATTAAATATATAAGGTTGCATACCCATTTGTCAGGTGCATCATTTTATAGCCTACGGGTGAGTAATAGGTCAAGGCTAGGTATCTGCTGCCTCACCCAGTGGTATTATCTTCAATCACGTTAATTATATTAATATGACTAATATGACCTGCACTAATGAAAACCACAAAAACCTATTTTGGTTTCTCTCAGCACACACATTTTGATAATTTAGTCGTGTCAGGCTTGTGTGCCTCTCAGCACCAGACTCAATGCTCGTAATATCAGGGTAACTTTAAGCATTTTCTACACCTAACCAACAAAGAAAATGACTTGTGAACTAAATTTCATTTTGGTTGAGCAGCAAACCAGATCAAGAATTAAGAGATTCATGATGACTTTAGTGACGCTTCTGGCCTTATCCCTCCATCTCTCCTTCTTAACATATATTCTTCTTTGACATGTTTTCTAAATGATTAGCCACCTGAGAAAATATTTAAATGACCAAATCATAAGGTAAAAAATTTATAGCCTAAATTACATTAAACAAATTCAATATGTTATGCATATGGAAATTAGGAGTTTCAGATTATATTTTAGCCATTAAAATGTGCCTTAAAATATTTAGTTTCTGTTTGCAACAGTGTGATTTTTTTCGCTTGCTCTTCTAACGGCAGATTCTCAGAGTAACCAAGCGAAAACAAATGACTTAGTCCTTGCTTCAGAGAAATAATGGGTTACTAGCATAATTAATTTTATGTTTAATTACTGTAGAATGAAACAATTCAACAATATCCAATCAATCCTTAGAATGACAGAACAGAAGGTCAGCAGTTGCTAAGTCAATTGTTTTGAAAGAGAAATTTATGTCAGGTTCTCTTTTATGTGCTATGGAAAGAAATTGGATAAAAGTGGTCAAGCAAACATTCATTAATTGTATAAATGTAATCTGGTTGTCATGCTAAATCATACAGGCAGGGGATATAGTTCTCAGAATGGTGGGCATGCATCAATTGCAAATTTCAGTGACATGTCCAACCCTGCCCCACTGCCAAGCCATACACAATTAAAAGCCTTAGAGTCAAATATTAACATCTCTAGAATTCTTTTTTTTTTAATTTATTTATTTTTGGCTGTGTTGTGTCTTTGTTGCTGTGCGCAGGCTTTCTCTAGTTGTGGCAAGCAGGGGTTACTCTTCATTGCGGTGCGTGGGCTTCTCATTGTGGTAGCTTCTCTTGTTGTGGAGCATGGGCTCTAGGCATGCAGGCTTCAGTAGTTGTGGCACATGGGCTCAGTAGTTGTGGCTCATGGGCTCAGTTGCTCCACGGCATAGGGGATCTTCCCGGACTAGGGCTCGAACCCGTGTCCCCTGCATTGGCAGGTGGATCTTTCCCACTGCGCCACCAGGGAAGCCCTAGAATTCTTTTCATAAAGTCTGTACTGACAATCGTGGAAAGGAGTTGATGGTTCCAGTCCATCTCCTTCCACAGCAGCACCTAGCACAGGGAGCTGAGACTAACTGAACTCCCCACTCCTCTTGCTGTCCCATTAAAAACAAGAAACTATTTCACAAAATAGTATTTTTTTTTTCTGATCCTAGCACTGATCACATTTGGTAGCTCATGTAGGCAATAAAACTGGAAGATACAGAAGGTGGTCCCCATTACATTTTCACATTCAAAAAAGTTAATTTTCCAAGATTTCCTCCTAGCCCTTGGTTTCCCCAGCATTTAAAGGCATTTAGATACTCTGCTTATTTGACTCAGAAAACCCCAGCTTTCCCTCTGCCATAACTAAAGTACTTATATCAACGTGACTGTGTACTTGCCTCAAGACCACCCCTTCTGCCTCTATTATAACTCTTTTGGGAGATGCCCCCAACATCCTATTTTATTTTTTCTGGACGGCTTCCTTCTGAAACTAGAGTATGAAACAGGCTTTTCTCTGCAAGCATGGAGGTGAAAGATCACATCTACATCCCTGGAGAATTTTCTGTGAAAAAACTAAGGCATCATTTTCCCATCATATCTACCAACTCCTGAGGACAGATTTGAGAAATCCAGGCCTGAAGAGACAGTGCTTTCTGTATTTAGGATGTTACTAAAATTAAAGAAGAGTTTGTGTCCATTTAATTCATGGGACTGGGCAAAATGTGGAACAAGCTCATTGATGGAGATCAAACTCCGTAATGTACAAAAATTCCCCCTGGGGTAGTTGAATTGAAGGGGCACGAGGGAGGCAATGGGGGCGGGGGGTTAGGGCAGCTGGAAATGTTTTGCTTTTAGAGCTGGATACTTCCTGCAGGTACACTCAGTTTGTGAAAATTCACTAGGCTTATAATTTATGTATTTTTCTGTTTATAGATAGATTTCAAGAAAAGGTACTCGAAAATGCAAATTAAAAAGTAAAGCCAGAAGATGTGGCACATATATACAATGGAATATTACTCAGCCATAAAAAGAAACGAAATTGAGCTATTTGTAATGAGGTGGATGGACCTAGAGCCTGTCATACAGAGTGAAGTAAGTCATAAAGAGAAAGCCAAATACTGTATGCTGACACATATATATGCAATTTAAGAAAAAAAAATGTCATGAAGAACCTAGGGGTAAGACAGGAATAAAGACACAGACCTACTAGAGAATGGACTTGAGGATATGGGGAGGGGGAAGGGTAAGCTGTGACAAAGTGAAAGAGCGGTATGGACATATATACACTACCAAACGTAAGGTAGATAGCTAGTGGGAAGCAGCCGCATAGCACAGGGAGATCAGCTCGGTGCTTTGTGACCGCCTGGAGGGGTGGGATAGGGAGGGTGGGAGGGAGACGCAAAAGGGAGGGGATATGGGAACATATGTATATGTATAACTGATTAAATTTGTTATAAAGCAAAAAATAAAAATAAAAAATAAAGGTGACCTGTTCAAAAAAAAAAAAAAAAAAGTAAAGCCTCTGCCATACAGGCCTTAGTGTCCAGGAGTCTGCAGCAAAATGTTTCTCTAAGAGGATCTTGGATTCATTATAGAAAATTGGGTGGATGCCTCTGGTTTTCCATGAATCAGTTAAGGTTCTTTGCACATGCTGAGTTGATATCCTAGAGTTGCAGCCCTGTTCAGCCAGGCTGGCTTGGGCCGTGAGTGAATTTTGACCATTGATTAGTGATTGTAGCAATGTAGCACTTTGAAACTGTAGCTTAAACACAGGATTTTTACTTGAGAGGTCAGAATAACCCTAAACTACATGAAAAGTGTGTATAGTTACCAGGACCTGTGCATGTATTTTGAAGGTTCCACGGACCAGAGCAGGGAGCCCTCGTGACAAGGTTCATCCTCTGTAACAGCATTAAGCTATCCCAATGTCCAAAATCTCCCACAGTGCTGAAACAGTTGTTTTCCTTGGGCCACCAGACATTTTCCAATAGAAATATTCAGCTAGTTTTCACATTCTTAAATACAAGGAAACACTATAACTACAAATTTAGCATCTTCAGAATAATCTGGGAACTCTTTCTTCCAGTATTAAGATTGCTTTCAGTAGCCACGTGGTTTGTCTATAGAAACATTCCTCTCAGACTGAGTGGATACCAGGCTGACATCCACATTGCCTGGACTTTGAAAGCATCATTTCTGATAGTAGAACTGGTTGATGCTCTGAATGGAAAGTTGATACCCTTTAAATAAATCTGGCCAAAACCAGAAATAGAAATGCAGGAACTGACTAGGTTAAAACCATTAAATTATGTTCCTCAAAAGGCACTTGATAAATCAGCCACTGATATTTCTGAGTAAATCTAGTTTAATGTTTGTTGATTTATGCAAAGATGATCCATTCTTTGTGTGATAAGGTCTTTGGGACCACATGTCTAATTTCTCAACCATACAAATACTCAGTTCTAGAACCCTCATAAAAAACTATGTCCGTTTGTTATGGATTACTCATAGGTGGGTACATATAGTATAGCATAATATTGTATTGTTCGGCATTTATTTTTCATGGAAAGTAAGAAGCCATCAACTATAAGAAGCACAATAACTTTATATAATATCACTAAGGAAGGAAAAAATACTCCTAATTTTACATTTTTCTCTTTTAAGATACAGCTTTATTTCAAATATTAAAAGCTGAAAAATGTCTTAGATGTGATGAAATATGTCTTTTTTCTACTATCTTTTTTCTACTAAGTTTTTTCTACTCTGGAGGAAAAAAATTCTAGCTAATTTTAAAATTCAATAGCAATCACCAATGGACAAGGGTTTTGGGGTGGGTGTTTTTTTAAATATATTGCATTGAACATAAGCCTTTTTATGAGTTAATATGGAAAAGGATAATATTGTTTTGCTATTTGGAAAACAAAGTTACTGTCTTCTGCCAAGTGAACATAAAAGGTCACAGTTCCCCTCTTCTATTTTCTGCAATAGTTTTTGCACTGCTGATGAAAATATGACATAAAATAGAGTACATAAGATCCACACAAACTAACTCACAGAATGCAGTTTCTGGGTATTTCCTTTAAGTACAACTCTAAAGCAATTATACAGCCACTTTACAAAACCTTAGCTACATGTAATTATCCATGACAAGTGCATTTGTGACACTGAATTCACTCACATTCCCTTAAACTTGATCTTTGAATGTCCATGGCATCATTTGCCCCAGTGAATATTCTTTGAAATTAAATTTTCTTTCCACTTTTAATTGTAACACATTTTACTTTCAAGAGAAGAAGTAGAAGTTTAAATTAGAAGAAAACTCAATTATCTGAAACATAATTCATTCTAAACATATTGCTGAAAAACCTTGCTTTAAGCAGGAAAGTTCATGATTCTTTTCCCTTTTTGTGTAGGGCTGGAATGAATCCTCTAGATTTGGGTTTTAATCCAACAACTATTTTGAAACCTTAGAATAAAACTTATAATAGCTCTATGAGATTGAAATTTTTAAAATCATGAATCAGTAATAGTATTTCCCCATTCCACCAATTTAAATATAATAAAGGGGGAAATAGATTGAAATACTTTAGGAAAAAATGACCACTAAGATGGATACATACTTTGCAAGTAGAATCCATTAGAAATACTCTGGTACAAAACATTCCTTATACTTTATCACCAGCCCTTTCAGATCACTGTGGATCAAAGCTGCCTTCATTTTTACTGGTAAAATTCTGTATAAATGCTTAACACCCAAATACAGGGTATAAATTTTGATTCACATCTGCATTTTAAAAAGACAGCTTTAAAATACATGTTGGGGACAGCTGGGGAAACTGGAATATAAACTATATGTTAGACTATATTATTGAATTGTTCATTTTCTTAGATGTGTGATAATGGTAATTTAGTTATAGGGGAGAATGCTCTAATCATTAGGCGATACACGCTGAAGTATTTAGGAGTGAAGTGTCATGATGTCTGGAATTTACTCTAAAATAATACAAACACACACACACAGAGCGCACAATTGTGACAAAATGTTAACAACTGGTTGAATGCAGGTGAAAGGTGTACAGATATTCATGGTGCCCTGTTTTCTACTTTTCTATAGATTTGAAAGTTTTTTTCAAAATAAAAAGTGGAGGGGAACTTGTATAAATTCATGGGAAGGCTCTTCATCTGAACAACACTGAATATATGCATTTTTTACTCTTTCCCTCCATTTCAATGGTTGACGTTAGTATGTACTTCTCTGATGCTCCAATAAAATACTTCTGGAAGAATGGCAGGTCAGCATGCCTTGTTTTAAGTTTATTAACTGACAACCTACTTTCAATGACAAAAGAAAATGTAATCTAGGCCTGTTTTAGAGCCATGATTGTCAGCTCACGTGGTCAATATGTCATGCAGGGGACACTTCATTAAGGAGTGAATTACTTTGCTTGTAATCTGAGCTAACTGAACGTCAATGTCAGGTTGTAAAAATCATAGATTAAAATGTAACACTAAGTGCAATCAGATAGGCAACATCACCCTTTGCCCTCCAAAAACAACCCCAAATCAGGGCTTATTTTATACAAGTTGCAGATAGAAAGTCTCTTTTGTACCACAAAGAAGCAATTTTCCTGCCACTGAAAGGACTGCCGGGTTAAGTGTAATATTTACGTGTCTCATGCCACGCTTTTATCTCTGGCAAGATTGAAAATTAAAATTTCACTGTGTCCAAGCGTTCATTAGCTAAGAGAGTAAACTCTCCAGGTTAATATCCCATATAATGAATGATAAGAGAAACAATCAAAAACCCCTGCAAAGGGTAAGTACTAGAAAGTGTGTTATTTTGGCAAAATCCCTCCCATGTCCTATGCATTATCAAAAAGGCAAATTCCCTGTCAAAGATGCTCTCCAAAGATAAGGCCCATGAATCATGAAACACGTCTAACTGTAATACACTTATCCTCTGTCGAGTCAATGAAATTCATCTCTCTCCTGGTTGTTCTAAACAAGGCAAATGGATTCGGTACCATATTTACTTAACCAGGCACGCACTGACCATGCTGATGGTCTTGAACATGGGAGAGGTTTGGTAAAGTGAACAAAGGACTCACTCCAGCATCAGATAAGAAATGACTTTCCACCCCAGTGCTGCCACTTTCTGTGTATATAAGTTTGAGCAGGTCAGTTACTGTTTCTCAACTTCAGTCTTTTCGCCTATGAAATAGGTATGATAATGCTCACCTCTCTGGATTTTTATCATGATTAGGAATAATATATGAAAAACACCTTGGAAGGGCCTGACACTTATCAAGTACACAGAAAAGGGGAAGTATCAATTGTATAACAACAGTACCTTTTATTTTTCAATGATATGAATGGTTTTTCATTGAGCAGATCACTCTGGTCTTGAGTGAATAGTTCAGTGCATGGGTTAGTGAGTTTGAAATATTTAATAAGGCACATTATGTACAACACCAAGTGAGGTAGAAATCTGGCTTATTACTATGGCATCTCCTCATAGCTCAAGGAAGATCCGAATTTTCCAACTGGAAAGAATGGCAGGTAATGGTCAAATACGTACTTCATTTTGTCTCACGTACCTCTCTCTAAGTGAGAGCTCCCAAACCTTGGTTTAAGAGGATCAGCTGCTTTGCATTTCTCAGGAGTCCAGCGTGGGAAAGGACCCCCCACGGTGACTTCCAGGGGAGGGGGTTAATTTGGCAGAGAAATTCCATGAAGTGTTCCCCACCCAGAACGCTTCTAGAGAGGCTTACTTAGAAATTCACTAGGTAAGACTTTTTGTTCATCTTCTACTTGTGGTGTCCCATCCTATATCCGTAGCATTTCACTATGAAATTACTTTTCCTGAAGGAGTATCAGCAAAAGTAAAACAAGTGGAATCTTCTAGAATACCAGGATCAAAGTTGCTTTGTTTTGTGCTGAGATACTCTCTAATATCTGGTCTCTTCTATCTGTAGACATGTGGAAATATTTTTTTTATTTTTTATCTTTATACAACTTTTAAAACTTAAACTTCATTTACAGTTATTATGAAATATTGGCTATATTTCTCATGTTGTACAATACATCCTTATAGCCTATCTTACACCCAATAGTTTGTAACTCCCACTCCCCTACCCTTATGTTGCCCCCCTCCCCACTGGTAACCCCTAGTTTGTTTTCTATATCTGTGAGTATGCTTCTTTTTTGTTATATTCACTAGTTTGTTGTAGTTTTTAGATTCTACATTGTCATATCATACAGTATTTGTCTTTCTCTGTCTGACTTATTTCACTTAGCACAATGCCCTCCAAGTCCATCCCTGTTGCTGCAAATGACAAGTTTTCATTCTTTTTTATGAGTAGTATTCCATTTTGTGTGTGTGTGTGTGTGTGTGTGTGTGTGGGTATCACATCATCTTTATCCATTCATCTGTTGATGAACACATAGATTGCTTCCATAGCTTTGCAATTGTAAATAATGCTTCTAGGAAAACTGGGGTGCATGTATCTTTTTGAATTAGTGTTTTGTTTTTTTTCAAATATATACCCAGGATGGAGCTGCTGAGTCATATGGTAATTCTATTTTTAGTTTTTTGAGAAAACTTCACACGGTTTTCCATAGTGACTGCACCAATTTACATTCCCACCAACAGTGTACAAGGTGGAAATAATATTTCTGAAATGTGACTTTGGTCTTTGGGCAAAGGGATAGGATTGGGTAGAAAGAACCCAGCCCAGGGCTGGGCATGTGGCAGGGGCTCGGTTTGCAAACAGAGAAGGAAGCTGTGCCATAGTATTTCCTTCCATTTTAAAGCCAAAAGAGAAAATAGTCGTTATCATCCAACAAATGAAAAACTAACTAAAAAGCATCATTTAGAAAAGCACTCTGGCCATGCAAGTTTACATTTTCAGTGTTAACGTAAACAGTCCTTAAGTTGGCTGAAAGGTCAGGACAGCAGCTAATAAAATCAGCAACTAAATTTAAAATAAAGAAATGTCCTTCCCTTGCAGAGGGAATTTTAGCTTGCCCTTTCCTTTGGTCACAGCCTGCATGAGAATGACTTTAGATTTTTCAAAAGTGAAAGTTGGAGTAAATAAGATGTGAATATTGGAGGCTGAGACCTGCTAGATGTGTTTTTTAAACAGCTCTTTAGATGGGGGAACAGGGCAGCTTGATTAAGACATGCACACCTTGATCATCTGTCATCTGCATGTCTTTAAGCCCTGAGGGGTAGTTTGTGCCAGATCCGGAAAGAAGTATGCCCCAAGAGACTGAGGACAGCACCACCTGGTAATCAAAAAAGAGAAATGAACATGGCATTGAAGAGACTTAAAGAGGCGGGCACAAAACTCATTTGTTTATCCCCCAATATAAATTTCTTCCCAGACCTCGTTCATTCCTGCCATCCTTCTCCTTAGCTGGGAAAGAAATTGCATCATTTCTCTTCCTCTGGCTTTACATCTCCATTTTCATAAGGTGCCCCTTGCATTCTCATGCGTGCTAGATGTCAACATTACCCACAGCTCTGGAACAGGCTGGGGAGAGGGGGAGGGGATCCTTATGAATCCTGGATTCATAATATTGGGAATCCAGGAAAGGATGCAGATGGGCCTGGATGGAGTTTGAGAGGTTTAATCTCAGCTACAAAAGGCCCTGACCCAAGTCCAGCTCCTGCCACCCCATTCCAGGCTGGGACAGGGCTGAAATAGCTCAGCAAACCACATTCATTCATTCTAGTACAGCAGCTCCCGTGGGTTTATGCACATGGTACTTTGATGCATTTCCTCTTTGGAAACTGGCTAAAATTCTTCTACTTTTCATTTTGTATTCTACATTTTGTTAGGTAAATCTTTTTCCATGTCCACCCACCATGATACTTACCCCAGTGCAATAACATGGTAGTCTTAATAAATACTTCATCAATTAATATATAAATTATAGAATTCTTTGAAAAAAAGGGTTACAGAGGCATTTATTCAAAATCCTGTATTCCACATCATTAATTAGGTTGACATAATACCATGTATTTGTTTCAGAAAGTAAACCTGCTTTCTAAGAAAAATTCATCAACCCTTATAAGTTTAGAAATCAAAGAACACCCCCCTAAACTTCATTTCTTAGCCAAAATCTGTAATTTGGCAACTGGTGAAAATGAATGAATATTAGAAGTTTAATGATATAGAGAATAAAAACCAATTATTATCTTATTGTAATGACTAATTTTTGTTTATTTATTATAAAATGTTTCAATACACAAAAAAGGATGAATAACAATATAGAATATGTTGAATTCTATTCTATGTTGAATAGAATATGGGGGTCACCACCGAGCTTAAAAAATTAACTAGTACAAGCATAGTTGTAGCTCCTTGTGTACCCCTCCCAAATGCATTCCTGTGCAAACACCCACCAGAGGGAACCCTCATTCTGAATTTGGAGGTTATCATCCTAAAGTATATTTTTATACTCTTATACAAATGTAAGTTTCCCTAGACGACATACAGGATCATTTTGCATATTTAAAACTTTTGCATAAGGAGTATCCTACTGTACATGTATAATTTGTGGGATTTTTAAACTCCATACTTTTGGGGATATATTCACTTTGATACATGCTCTAGTTTACTCACTCTTCATTGTCACATATTATTTTACTATAGGAATATACCACAATGGAGTCATCCATTGAAAACCTGATTTTCAAGAGAAAGAACCTTTGTATCATGGGGAAGAAAAGAACAGTCAGATAAAACTAACCCTCCAGTTATGTACACTATGGCTCCAAACCATGGCTTTGTTACCCTGACACTTTCCTCCTTGCTGGACAGGAATCCTATCTGTGTAAATAGCTGAGGCAAGGGGCTTCCCTGGTGGTGCAGTGGTTGAGAGTCCACATGCCGATGCAGGGGACACAGGTTTGTGCCCCGGTCCGGAAAGATCCCACGTGTCGCGGAGCGGCTGGGCCCGTGAGCCATGGCCGCTGAGCCTGCGCATCTGGAGCCTGTGCTCTGCAACGGGAGAGGCCACAACAGTGAGAGGCCCGCATATGGCAAAAAAAAAAAAATAGCTGCGGCAAATTGTTAAAGAATGAACAGAGTGTAAGACAGGTGGTGCTAGCCCAGTTCACCTGGCTAATCCCAGGCCTCTCCCTGGTGGTAATGGCCCTCACCACAGCATCAGGAATGCAGAGTAATATCTGCAAGAGGCCATGTATCAGCTAACTGGACTTGACCCTGCCAAGTCACCCTTCAGAATGCAGTATGTTTCTCTAGAAAAATCTTTTATCATTTTGTTAAAATTGTGCATTTGAAGTTATATACCCTCCAGACACCCATAGAGTATGCCTTTTTCACATCGTACACACTTCCTCAGGCCATGCAGGCTTGCTCTGTTCAGTGTTCAGTAATTGATCAAAAGGAATATCAGTTGCTTCTCAAAGACAAGCCCCAAGATGAGCAGTTTCCCTGCCCTGCTAGCCTCAGATATCCCACTCTGCCTGTCTTGACAATCAAAGCAGCAAGTGGGATGATGAGAAAACATCCATGAGCTAAAGGAGGCGCCCAGGTGAAATCTCTTCAACCTGGTTAACTATAAACATAAACTCCTTGGTGCCAGGTACCTGCAGCCGAGGACCGGGGACTGCGGCTCCATCCTGCAGCATGTAGAGGTGCCTGGGCAAAGGAAGTGGCTGGCGGATCACACGTCTAGGAAAGTGGATTGGCGGTGATAGGAAAGGCCTGGTGGGTCTGGCCCCCAAGAGTGAGAGCCTGAAATAGCCAGGTGCCTGGAGGGTAAGACCAAGACACTGACAAGGGTGGAGCCTCCTGTTGACACTCAGAGGGAGGGAGATACCCACTGACACTAGTTAAAGGTATGTCGTTAAAACAAGAGAAATGTGATGGGTGATCCAGCTGTGAGGTTGCCATGCAGATCGTTCCGTCCTTTAGTTCTACATTTTCCCTTTCAGTGGCAAGATTCTGATCCATATTTGGAAAAAAAAAAAAGGCTCTCATTCATGCAAAGCCCCTATTTGAAAACCAAGTAAATGTACACAATGGAATACTACTCAGCAATAAAAAGGTACAAAATACTGTTACACAAAGCATCATGGGTGAACTTCAAAATCATGCAGACACAAAGAAGAGAGAAAGCAAAACTATATACTCTATGCTTCCATTTACATGAAGTCTGAGGACAAAACTATCTTTGATTATACATGTCAGTAATTGATTTACGTGGGTGGGAGGGGGCAAGTAGTTGACTGGAAGGAGGAATGATGGACCTTTCTGAATGATAGGGATGTTCTATACCTTGTTTTGTCTGGTCATTACGCAGGTAACTGTGACTGTCAGTATCATCAAACCGACCTGTAAGGCTGTGCATTTTTTATTGTGGGTAAATTATAATTCAAGTTTTAAAATGGTACATGAAAGATAAATAGATACATGAAATCAAGTCAAAGATGTGTTTGGCTAAGAAAAACTTTCCATGGAAAATGTGGTCTCCAAGAGAGTTACACGGGATTTCCTTAGGTAAGTCCAACTCCATCCCCCTGGAAGTATTCACATCTAGATGGCTTTCTGGACCACATCATTTTAAGATCACTCTGCCTTAGAATTTCCCTTTCCCCTTCTTTTCATATTTCTCCCTCTACTGCACTTTCCACCCTCTGAAATATACATATATATGTACTTAATTATATTTTTGATTAATTGACTGGTTTATTGTGTGTCTTTCTCCATCTAGAATGTAAACTCCACAGGGCAGGCATGTTTGTCTGTTTTGCTCACTGCCGTATGCCCAGTACCACATGCAGAGCACATGGTATGCCCTCAATGAATTGTTTCGGAATAAATGAATAAGTTCAAGGAAAGAAAAAATGATTAACTGTCTATTTGGCTTTAGAGATCATCCAGTCCAAACCTGTCATTTACTGATGAGGACACTGACACCCTGAGAGGTTGAATCACTTTCTCCATCACAAAATCATCAGAATGTGGAAACATTGCTGGTAAGAATGGAACACTCCCCAATTCTGCTTCTGTCTGTCGAGGAAGGTTGCAAACAACTCCTTGTTTGACCAAAATTATTAGTTCTTCCAGCAGCTTTACTTCCCCTCCATGCATACTTGTAATCATTCTAATTAAATGGGTCATCAAACTTCAAGAGAGACACAATAGAAGTAGGCTACTCATATTTGCCTTGAAGCTCTTACTTCCAAAATAAGTAATATAACATGGTTACTAATGTTCCTAGTAAATCTAGTGGAATGACATCACTTGAAACCTTTCTACATAAAGATAATTCAAGGTTCTGAATATTTGCTTTGTACAGAAAGCACTGTGCTAAGTTCTAAAGGGACTAATGGAGTATTCTAAGAAAAGCAAGGTACAGGAAGTACTTGGCACCACGTCACTTAGTTATTTAGGACAAAGCAAATGCTAGAGCCCAAGTGTCCAGGGCTGTTTTGCTGTATTACCAAATATGATGAAACCTTGAGCTAAGGAATGGAGATCTATGTAAGATTCCAGGAATCAAGCAGTAGTTCCTTCCCTATATTCCTAAAATTCCATCCTTTTCCTGAAAGAGGCTGCCGTTGTTCATCTGCAAGTGCAAGTTACAGGGGGTGAACGGTTTACTTACAGTGAGAGCAACAGATCAGACAACCTCCAAGATCAAGGCCAGCAAGGACTGACAAAGATGAAAAGGAAGAAAAACAAGGAGTCATACTCAGGAAATCTTGGCAAAGGTGAGAGGAAGTTGTTATGCTATGTCAGCACACTTTTACAAGACTCAAAACCCACCTTCTAGTGGGCTCTACAAGGATACTTCAATAGTCGCTCTTCATGTCACTCATCCAACAAATATTTAGAGTGCCCATTAATGGAACAAGCACTTCTCAAGGTGCCACATGTACTGGGGTGAACACATTGGCACCGTATTCTGACCTCTCCCCACGTCTACTACTCCACGCTCCATCTCCTCCCATTCAAACAAACCACAGAAGTATGGTCTCAGTAGAGTTAGCTTCAGCCGCCTGCCAGCAAGGAAAGGACTTGGGTTGACCAATACCCTGCCATCATGAGAATAATTAATAGTCTGTTAACATGGCATTCTCCTAAACACACACACACACAAATATTTGCATTTTAAAAGCTACTTCTTATTAGTCCAAACGGTCCTTTAATTGTGGGGTTTCAGGTAGATAACAAAATGAAGTCAACCTAAAGATTTGGATAGTAGAGGTCGTAGGGGAATTGACAAACAGAAGGGTATCTAGGGGTTGGCAGAGCATCTCAAATGTGCTTTTCACTGCTTCTCATTACTTCTTCCTTTAATCTTCACCTGAATCCAGCACTGAAGGAAAAACAACAAATCTGCAAAGATTTTATGTGAAGGATGAGGGTAAGAATGGAGGCAAGGAAGTTCTGCCCAGTGTGAGGTAAAAGGGACAGTGATAAATGTTTGTGTGTGCATCATTTTTAGAGTGGTGGTTTTTAGATTAGAAATTAACCAAATAGAAATTTTTTTAAAACTTCAGTTTTCTAGGAACTTCTTGGGGACTGAATAGCAAGTGAAGAATTTAACACCCCTTATTATGAACTGAAGGTTTGTGTCCCTTCCAAATTCATATGTTGACACTGTAATCCCCAATGTGCTGGTATCTGGAGATGGGACCTTTGGGAGGTTATTAAGGTTAGATGAGGTCATGAGTGTAGGGTCTTCATGATGGGATTAGTGGCCTTACAAGAAGTGACACTAGAGAGCCCTCTCTCTCTCTTTCTGTTACAAAAAAGGTCATGTGAGCAAGATGGCAGCCTCCTACAAGCCAAGAGAAGAGGCCTTAGAATGAAACTCACCTTGCTGACACCTTGATCTTGGACTTCCCAGCCTCCAGAGCTGTGATAAATTTCTATTGTCTAAGCCACCCAGTCTATGGTATTTTGTTATGCAGCCTGGGCTAATACACTCCTACTCTATACTCCAAGATCAGAAATAATAATTTGATATAATTCTTGATTATATCATTTACCTTCCCCCTTATTCTCTCTCTCTCTCTCTCTCTCTCTCTCTCTCTATATATATATATATATATATATATATATGTATATATATATATATATATATATATCAAACACACACAGAAGCTAAGAAATCAACTACATAAATAAAATTGCTGAAATAAAGTAGATTTTAAAAATATGCTATGCATGCTATATACAGCTTGAATTGAAAAGGAAATAGATCAGCCTGAAGAAGAAGACATTTTTTCTGGTTGCTTTCAGTTGTCTTTCATGAGTTCTTCTAAAGCTCATATGAAGAAGGATGTACCAGCCTATCTTTAACACTCCCCCCTCCACTTTTTCCCCTGATTAGAATTTGCTAAAGCTACTTAAGCCCTCCCCCATATTTTGGCTGGTTCGGGTCTTTTTTTTTTTTTTTTTTTTTTTTCCTGCAGGGCTCCAGTTGTGATGCTCACTGTCTCATGGTGAGAACCCCAGCAAGAGCTGAGCTGAGTTGAGTAGCCCGGGGAGCAAGTTCAGACATTGAGGAACTCATTTATCTTCCACAGTAACCTCCCCCCACACCCTGACAATCAACTACAAACTACTTAACCCATCAAAACTCAGAGGTGACAAAGCCAGTCTCCTCCTAAGACTATAAACACCTCCACGGTCAGAGTCACGGAGCTTTTCAAGCTAACGTCCTCGTGACTGGTTTAAACTGCTAAAACACTGACTATCTTAGATTCAGGTTTCTCACTTAAATCACTAGTCATTCTATATATAAGGTGAAAGAATTGGAACTGAAGATAAAAATAAATGAGGGGTCATAGTACCATCATGTTCACTTTTCAGGAGATTCAGACTTCTCAGTGCAATAATACTGTGATATACCTTATTTCCAAAGGCTCGAAGAGGGGATGTTAAATTTTATAATCAAGAAAATGTTTTACTTGAACAGGAATCCAAGAGGTTAAAGGAGTTCTAGAGATGCTAATATGAATGACCTGCTACATTAACATAGTTAGGAATTCCTACGTCTTTATTGCCATTGAAATATTCTGAATCAGGTGAAAAGGATTTGAATATTTTTTCTTCACTCGCCATGTGTTTGGAATCTTAAATCACTGGTGATTGGTTATCTTTCTCCATTCATTTTTTTGTCAACTTCATTCAGTCACAAACGTTTATTTCTGGCTAAGATGTATGTTCAAGAATATTGATTGAGGGCTTCCCTGGTGGCTCAGTGGTTGAGAGTCTGCCTGCCGGTGCAGGGGACACGGGTTCGTGCCCCGGTCTGGGAAGATCCCACATGCCGCGGAGCAGCTGGGCCCGTGAGCCATGGCCGCTGAGCCTGCACATCCGGAACCTGTGTTCCACAACAGGAGAGGCCACAACAGTGAGAGGCCCGTGTACCACACACACACAAAAAAGAATATTGATTGCAAAATGTTTACTAATATCAAAACTTAGAAAGAACCTAACTGTTCGTTATAGGGAGTTAATTAAACAAGACATGGTCCATCCATAAAGTGGAATAGTATGCATCAGTTAAAAGAGATAAGGTAGACTTAAATGTCTTGACATGGAGAAATATGACCTTGCTATATGGCTAAAGGTGGAAGGGAAGCAGATTATGGAAATGGTATTTCTAATGGGATACTTTAAAATTAAATCATGTGTGTATGTGTGTGCACATATGTATATTTCTATAAGACACTAGAAAATACACATCGACTTAACTTGTTAATAGTGGTTATCTAACTTGTTAATAGTGGTTATCTCTTGGATATTACTGAGTGACATACTTTTCTATTATTTGAATTTTTTATAGTAATCTAACCCATTAATCTCTGCATAGCATAGTTGAAGTTCCTTGTCTTGGGAGCCCATGGAGGAATTACACACACCAGGACCACTTGTGATTGGGTGACACTGCATGATTGATTCTGTCTAATGAATTGTAAGCAAAAATGGCTTGTGTCGCTTCCAGGCTGGAACATTTAATTGCTGGTGCAAGATCCGCCAGAGCGCTTTCCTTCTGCCATGAAACTCAGCAATGTTTGAGAGCATGGCTACTCCATCAGCCCAGATCCTGACATGAGAAGCTGCGGGTGGAGTGCAGCCCGCAGCCAGCCCACAATGGCCATGTCATAACAGCAAAAAATAAACTCATTATTATAAACCTTTAAAATTTGGGAAGTTTGTTGGACTTCCCTGGTGGCATAGTGGTTAAGAATCTGCCTGCCAATGCAGGGGACATGGGTTCGATCCCTGGTCCAGGAAGATCCCACATGCCGAGGAACAACTAAGCCCGTGAGCCACAACTACTGAGCCTGCGTGCCACAGCTACTGAAGCCCTCGCACCGCAACTACTGAAGCCCGCAGGCCTAGAGCCTGTGCTCCGCAATAAGAGAAGCCACTGCAAAGAGAAGCCCGTGCACTGCAACAAAGAGTAGCCCCCGTTCGCCACAACTAGAGAAAGCCCACCCGCAGTATCGAAGACCCAACACAACCAAACATAAATAAATAAAATAAATAAATTTATTTTAAAAAATTGGGGGAAGTTTGTTAATGAAAAATGACCTGGTCTCTCTTATATGAGTACAAGTAAGTATATCTTCATTTTCTCTTTGAAATAAAGACATTGCTCTTCTGAAAAGCAGTGTGCGACTTGAAAGATGCATGTCTTGGTCCACTGAACAAGCCTTGCAGTGCAGATCAGATCAACACTACAGGAAAAACCAAACACTGAGAAAATTCTAATGCCCTTCTCTGACATATGTATTTCAGAAACAAAAATACTTGGACTTGGAGGGCATTACACTAAATGAAGTAAGTCAGACAGAGATACTCTATGATATCATGTATATGTGGAACCTAAAAAATACAACAAACTAGTGAATATAACAAAAAAGAAGCAGACTCACAGATGTAGAGAACAAACTAATGGCTACCAATGGGGGGGCAATATGGGGAGGGGTGAGTGGGAGGTACAAACTATTAGGTGTAAGATAGGCTCAAGGATGTATTGTGTAACACGTGGAATAGAGGCAATGTTTTGTGATAAGTGTAAATGGAAAGTAACCTTTAAAATTTGTATAAAATTTTTTTTAAATCAAAGAGGTTTTGAGTTGAAAAGGACCTTAGAGATCATTTGATCCATGTTTATTGGCCTAAGCTCAAAAAGCTAGATTTGTGCAGAATCCTCCGGGTATCATTAATCGGAAGAGAAGTCCACTGTGTTGGAATTGAAAAATGCATTAGGATACATAGTAAGTATTTAAATGTATTTGGTTAGAGGATCTGTAAAGGAATAATTACATGGTTCTATTTAACTAAGTTAGTGGAAACAATATATTACATTGGTGGCTCTTGGGGAAGAAAACTAAGACATGAAATATAACTTGGTGTTTCAATAGGATATATGTTTATAAACTAGCCTCTCCTTCGATTGTGTGAGTGTGTCTGTCTGTCTGTCCTTCCCTTCCTGTCTCTCCTGTCTTTCGATGCCTCAAGCAGAGGCTTAGCCAGCCAGCTTCAGCCATGGGCTAACTTGGCCTTCCAGAGCCTTCATCCAAAGCAAAGGCTCCTGAATTCCTTCACCTGGACTTTGTCACAACCTCGACAATTCTTTCATGAGTCCCTCCCCTTCCATGACTTTTTGTTGTTGTTGTTGTTGTTGTACACGGGCCTCTCACTGTTGTGGCCTCTCCCGTTGCGGAGCACAGGCTCCGGACGCGCAGGCTCAGCGGCCATGGCTCACGGGCCCAGCCACTCCGCGGCATGTGGGATCATCCCGGACCGGGGCACGAACCCGTGTCCCCTGCATTGGCAGGCGGACTCTCAAACACTGCGCCACCCGGGAAGCCCCTCATCACTTCTTTTGAATGAGACACTTTTTTTTCCTTCCTAGGGTTCAGGCAAGGAGTGAGAAAATGTATCCTAGCCATCTATGTTTTCTCACAGAACAATATGGGCACATTCTTTCTCTCGTGATTTGCCCTGAAACACTGGAGGCTTAAAAATTTCCTCACAATTGGCAAAATTGTAATTGGTGGGTTAAGTTTGGTGTGAATGATAAAAGTCAAGTTAAGTTTGTCTTAGAAGCTTTCCCACTACCCCAGCACCTCTTCCTCTTCCTCTTCCCTGGAGTGTTAACCCATCCGGGTAATATCAATGGTCAATGAATCCCTGCTGGAGTATTGAGAACGGCTTTGGGTAAGACCCTGTGGATGATTTACATTTTGAAAGGTGACTCTTAAAGGTCAAAAAGTCATTAAGAACCATGTAAATTAAGCTCTCAAGTGGAATGGCAGGCAGCAGAATAGTTACCTTTTAGGCTCTTCTTATCCTTCTTGGTGCATCTTCAAATGTTATAATTTTTTTTTTTTTTTTTTTTTTTTTTTTTTTTTTTAACGGTACGTGGGCCTCTCACTGCTGTGGCCTCTCCCGTTGTGGAGCACAGGCTCCGGACACGCAGGCTCAGCAGCCATGGCTCAGGGGCACAGCCGCTCCGCGGCATGTGGGATCCTCCCAGACCGGGGCACAAACCCGTGTCCCCTGCATCGGCAGGCAGACTCTCAACCACTGCGCCACCAGGGAAGCCCCAAATGTTATAATTTATGGTTAACGTTCAGTGAGCGCTTACTGCATGGCAAGCACTGTTTGAAGGCTTTGCATGTAGTAACTCATTTAACCTTCACAACAAACCTGGCAGGGAGTTACCATTATTACTCTCATTTTAATGATAAGGAAAGGCACAGAGAGGTCAAACTACTTCTCCTGGGTCACACAGGGCAACTAGAAGAGCCTGGATCAAATTCTAGGTATTGTGACCACAGAGCCATGTACATAATCACTAGACTCTACTGCTTCTGAAGTCATACCTTGGCTGGCTTGGAGGGCTGATTCATCTTTTGTTTCTTATAAGAAAACTGTTTACTCCAGTGAGTTTTTACTTTGCATCCATTTCAGAT
Source organism: Mesoplodon bidens (assembly GCF_964165515.1). Taxonomy (NCBI): domain Eukaryota; kingdom Metazoa; phylum Chordata; class Mammalia; order Artiodactyla; family Ziphiidae; genus Mesoplodon; species Mesoplodon bidens. The sequence continues at coordinate 33,106,152 of NC_138170.1, forward strand.
CCCTAATTATGTGTCTAGTAACCCATAACAAAAATCGACTTTCTTAATTCATTGTCCTTTTTCATGACATTTTTGGGGAGTCATCTTTCCTCCACCCTTGAGCCCAAACTCTGTGGGTTATCCACCCAAAGACATGTTCCCGTTTGTTCCCCATCTGGCTGAAATTCCTTTTGAAGATGGAAGTTTAGGCTTCAAAGAAATCCTTGAACGTGTACCTTAGTGAATCTACCCATCTCTTCCTGCCAACCATATTCTACTCCTTTAATCTTACTCAGGTCCCCCAGCTACTCCCTTATCTCCACAAACCTCTCCTGAAGAAAGAACTTAGCCTGAAGCTAACCAGCCCCATAAAGGAAATGGGTAGGTTTCTGAGTGGACAGCTCATGTTGGTTTTCTTCACAGCCCTGCAAAACAGGCAGAGTGAAAGCCCCATCCACCACCATTCTGCTGATGGATTGAGGAAGAAGGAGCTTGTCACAAACAGAATTAGCGCTAAGTAATTTTCCCTTTCTTTATGTAAACAACTGCCTTTTAATATACAACAACCCTCGAGGTGTTCAGGTTACAGGCTTATTTTAAGATCTTTTGTTTACCTTTTGATCTTCATAGGTCATTGACATCCCATTTAGCCCTGGTGACCCTGTTTATACAATTTTGATATAAATTAAAAAGTCTTCTTGGAGATAACATTAACATTCTTGATCTCAGTCTACCACATAAGCAAACAATAGCCTTTGCTCAGCCCTGTATATAATTGTTCAAAAGCTTCAATGCAGACTCCAATATTCAGAGAAAATCTGACCAAATTTGCTTTCCAAATTTTTATTCTAAGCAGGATAAGACTAATGTTTATGTAAACTTCAAGGAAATATCTTATGGGACCTTTGGTAGCATGGAGTCATAATTCTAATAAAACACCGGATAGAGTATTTTAGGTTTTAATTAACAAGAAGAGGCAGATTACTTATAGAAACACTAGGGATCTATTTCTCTACCTTAGCCTGAATTTATTTTTTTAGTATATTTTATTTTATTTTAAGGCATTTATTTATTTATTTATTTATTTTTATTTTTTGGCTGTGTCGGGTCTTAGTTGCGACACTCAAGATCTTCGTTGCAGAATGCGGGCTTTTTCGTTGTGACGCGCCGGCTCTTTGTTGCGGCGCACGGGTTTCTCTCTAGTTGTGGCCCGGGGGTTTCAGAGCACGTGGGCTCTGTAGTTGTGGTGCGCCGGCTCCAGAGTGTGTGTGCTCTGTAGTTAGCGGCACGCAGGCTCTCTCTAGCTGAGACGTGCAGGCTTAGTTGTCCCGCAGCATGTGGGATTTTAGTTCCCCGACCAGGGATCGAACTCACGTCCCCTGCATTGGGAGGCGGATTCTTTACCACTGGACCACCAGGGAAGTCCACCTGAATTTAAAATGTACTGTTTGTTCACTTAAAACTCAGAAGGTAGTGTTCCTCCTAAGCTTTTTGATTCTCTACCAGGGATTGATTGGAGTAACATTTTTATTTACTTTTTTTTTTTTTTTTTTGCGGTACACGGGCCTCTCACTGCTGTGGCCTCTCCCGTTGCGGAGCACAGGCTCCAGACGCGCAGGCTCAGCGGCCATGGCTCACGGGCCCAGCCACTCCGTGGCATGTGGGATCTTCCCGGACCGGGACACGAACCCGTGTGCCCTGCATCGGCAGGCAGACTCTCAACCACTGCGCCACCAGGGAAGCCGTGGAGTAACATTTTTAGAATTGGCTTTTTTACTCTATTTTTTAAGGAGGGAAGCTCTCAGTTTCCATACTGAAAAAAAACATTTTGATAACTGCTCCTTTATAAAAGCATATTAGTCTTGTGAATAATTGCAAGTATTTTAAAAGCCATATTTCTGATAGCCCTCTCTGCTCCTGTTAGTTCATCCCTTATGAGTACACACTTGAACTAAACCCTCATCCTATTTTTAATGAAGAACTGTTATATTCCTGGGCAAAGAATCTAATCTTGCAATACAGATAAATTAAAAGGCTTATATTATCTCTTTCTTTAGAAGTTTATCCTGAGGAAATAATTGGGCAAGTTTACAAGAAAGAGATGTACAGGGCGTTGATTTCAGCATAATCTATAAATGTAAAAAAAAAGGAAACAAACTAAATGTACACCAGTAAAAGGCTATTGAGAAACATAGGGTACATAAAAACAATTGCATACTTTGCAGCCATTAAAAATGATGACGTAGGGCTTTGCTGGTGGCGCAGTGGTTGAGAGTCTGCCTGCCGATGCAGGGGACACGGGTTCGTGCCCCGGTCTGGGAGGATCCCACGTGCCGCGGAGCGGCTGGGCCCGTGAGCCGTGGCTGCTGAGCCTGCACGTCCGGACCCTGTGCTCCATGGCGGGAGAGGCCACAGCAGTGAGAGGCCCGCGTACCGCAAAAAAATAAAAAAATGACGTGGGGGCTTCCCTGGTGGCGCAGTGGTTGAGAGTCCGCCTCCCAATGCAGGGGACGTGGGTTCGAGCCCTGGTTCGGGATGATTCCACATGCTGTGGAGCAACTAAGCCCGTGTGCCACAACTACTGAGCCTGTGCTCTAGAGCCTGTGAGCCACAACTACTTAGCCTGGGCTCTAGAGCCTGTGAGCCACAACTACTGAGCCTGTGTTCTAGAGCCCGTGCTCTGCAATAAGAGAAGCCACCACAATGAGAAGCCCGCGCACCACAACAAAGGGTAGCCTGGCTCACCGCAACTAGAGAAAGCCCAGGCACAGCAACAAAGATCCAATGCAACCAAAAAAAAAAAAAGAAAAGAAAAAATAGTTGTTACATTTTGTTAATGGCTAAATATGCTGTTTTAACTATTATTCTCTTTATTATCAATATGACAGTTAAACATGGTGTCATGTTTATATTTATATAATAATAATGATGTAATAAGTTTTGTCACAGACTTACCCAATCTTTGCATTTTTTCCTTTGTTAAATTGCCTTTTTAAATACTTTGCCTGGACTTCTATTAATGTGTGCCTAATATTGGTTGAGAATTCTGTTTGGCTGTGAAAAACACAAACCTGGAAACAGTGGCTTAAACAAATTGGAGGTTTTCTTTTTTCTCACAGAGTGAAGAGTCCAGACGTCAGAAATCCAGGATGGGTACAGTGGCTCCATGATGCCAGTGGAGAAATGGCTTCCTTGTCTCTTTCCACCCAATCATCTTTAGCATGTTCTTGTCATCCTTGGGGTCCCAGGATGGCTGCTTTGCTTCCAGCATCTCTGTTTGAGACAGGAAGGAGTGAAAAAGCAAAGGATAAAATGTATTTACCAGTTAGGACTGTTCTCACCCCCTGCTCATACATCCACATATTTTAAGGAGCCTTCTTGGAAGTCTCAACCAAAAACTTCCTCTTTTTTTTTTTTTTTTCCAGTGGCCAGAGCTAGGTCAGATGATCATTTCTATCAAGGAATTCAGCAGCATTTGTTTAATGTTCCCCCATAACTTATGTAAGCCTGCAGTCAAATCTACCTCAAATTATTAGCACCTGGTGAGAAATGTCCTTCCCATTCTAACACCCAGTTCATCATGTCTTATTTGTAATTCACTTGATGATTCTGATACATTGTTATAAATACTATATGTGATTGTCTTTACACTGAAACTTCGTTCTTATAATAACGGCAGAAAATGTGGATTGCATACTGTGTTCCTGATACAGATGCGTGGATCCAGACCAAGCAGGTGTGGTGCTAGCCTGAGATGATAAATCACCAGCCTCAAATGTCTTTACGTTGGGAAACATGATGTCATTAATGCTTTTCTTGCACCATTGGGTCTAACTTAGTTTTCTAGCCAATGGAATGGGAAAATATTTGTGAATTCAGTTATTGAACAGTGACAATAGGAACTATTTTATCAGAAAACAAAATTAATGTTCTAGTCCAGGCATTGGCAAATTTTTGGAAAGAGCCAGATGGTAAATATTTCAGGTTTTGCTGGTCATAGGATCTCAGTTGCAACTACTCCCCCCGCCTTTGTAGCAGCCCTAGACAGAACATAAACAAACGGGCGTGGCTGTGTTCCAATCACGCTTTACTTACAAAAGTAGTTGGTTTGCATGATTTGGGCCCTGGGTTGTAGTTTTCCAACTTCTGTATAGTCAGACATTTCATTCCCTCACAACTGAGTATTTCTTATTTGAAAGGTGGATATTAGTGCTATCCTGGAATACATTAAACAAGTGCTCCTATTATTGGTACTTTAAGACTTTGACTTCAATGTCTTAAGGTTAAATTGGAAAACCCTTTGAAAATTCTTTGAAGAATCATGATGTAAACGTGGAGTTGTTTGTGAGGATAGGTTATATCAATCTCAAACAAAAAGTTAGTGTCTCAAAACTTCTTTGATATTAGTGGCTTATAACTTTCTTCCTAAACAAAAATTTCTACCTTCTGCCAGAGAGCTGGACTCAGCACTTAATTCCAGTGCGGTCCAGGCTTCGATAGAGGGAAGCATATGGGTACCATACATTTGGTAGAGTATGTCTCTATGTAATCACAAAAATTGAATACCTCCAGAGCTCTAAATTACAAAGTTGGCTGGTCTGCTTTAATGCACAGTTTCTATAATACATCACAAAGGTGGCAAATGCAAGACTCATCCTCAGTATCATTGTTTCATGCTTTAGTAAATCAGGATGACTGACTTTTGCTTTTGTTTTGATAGATTCTCTCATGACCTGTGTGTCAATCGCTGATTTGTTATTAATCATATTTCCAAGCTAAATATAATTTTGGGGGGTAGATTTTATATATATGTCAAAATATATGTATATTTTGAGGGCATAGGTAATATACATATGCATGTATGTATACATATGTGTACATATATATTTAATATACACATATACATATTTTAAATATACATATATATATATATTCTTTAAAATCAGTCTTTCACAGACTCCCAAATATCCATGAATACTTATTCCTGCCAAATTTCAATGCTTTCGGTGCTTAAAGGAGGATGGATTTCATACTTTGAAAATTTTCCCAGTCTGTGATAGGTCTTTTGTTGTTATTGTTCCTGTATTTTGTTTGTTTTTATACTCTTGAAAGGCACTTTGTTATTCTTTGGTGGTTGGCTTATTTTTGGAGACATTCCCAAAGTAACTGGAGATAACATATAATGAGTAAGGTAGATGGTCAAGTTGGGGATGTATCTTTGTTCAAAAATAAGATGTCATGTTAAAGTAACGGGACTGATCTTTTTGTCATGTCATATGATATGCAGCTTTAAAGAAAATTTTTGAATGTATTAAGCAGTGGAAACATTACTGAAATATGTACTGTCTCCTCAGATTAAGTTTTGAAGGACAACTTTCATTTGGTTATGGAAACTAAGATCCATTTTAAAAGTCTTACTACTCTATATTCATACCTTGTAAAAAATATGCCTCTTAGGAGGATAATTTAGATGAATATAAGGAGCTGTCAACAGGTCTGTAATATGTGTCTCTTTCAAGAAATCTATGGATGCTTTGCTGCTAATTTCCCAAACTCTCACCAGCCCAACCTGATGAGATTTAATGATAGGAGTTTCCCTCTTGAGTACCTTCTACTGTCCTTTGTGGGTGGTATTCTGTGGTGACCAGTGAAGGGGCAAGAAAAGTAATTCTTTACTCGTTTCATGATGGAGCCAAGTGTTGGAAGAGAGGAAGCTGGAGGCTCCTGGAGAGAATAGAGGCATAGTTAAGAGAGAGAGAGACAGAGAGAGAGAGACAGAGAGAGAGAGAGAGGAGAGAAGTATCCAAAGGGACAATACTTGGGATTCTTTTGATTTAAAATAGGTTTAACTTGAGGAAGATAAAGTCTGTGTTAACAACAGAAAGAGAAGCAACCATGAATAAGTTTAAATTGAGACGATGGGGCATGTCTTTCTTTTTCTCTCTCCTAAAATACTCATGGGGAATTCCCTGGTTGTCCAGTGGTTAAGACACGGGCTTTCACTGACAAGGGCCAGGGTTTGATCCCTGGTAGTGGAACTAAGATTCCACAAGCCGCTCAGTGTGGCCAAAAAATAAATAAATAAAACCTTTAAAAAAAATATGCATGTGCCACACCTACCCCTCCACAAACATTAAAATTTATTGTTTATTTTCTAATTGCAAAAGAAATACATACTTATGAGAAACACTTTTAAAACAAAGTAAAGTGAAAAAAAAAGCTACCCATCACCGATCACACAGAGATATTAATGGTAAACTTGAATGTGTGTGTTTTCCCAATTAACTCCTTTTTCCTCTTTCCTTCCTCCCCTTCTCTTTTTTTCTTCCTTTTGATTTTTCTTCCTATTGATTGCTTCTTTTTTAAAAAAGAGGATCTATCACATTAAATATGATGTTTCATAAATTGCCACTTCTTATAGCAATATATCTAAATATATCTGACTATATCTCTTTGTCAATGTGTTTTTCCCAACATAATTAAAAAAAAATTTTAGCTAGATCTATTTTTTCCAATTATAAATGCAATACATATTTATTGCAAAATAATTTAGACAATATACAAAAACAAAGGTCAAAATCATCTTTAATGCTACTACCAAAAGTTGTTTATGTTTGTTCTATGGGGAATTTGAAAGAAGGTATTTATGCTAAAATAAGCTTAGGAAATTTTGGATTAAAAGCACTTAAACAGGTTTTCTTGACTGTAAGACTTCTCAACACCTTTAATATGTTGAAGTGTATTATGGTGTTCATAAAAGGGAGGTAACATGTAGAGTTTCTCAAACTTATTTGACCCGAGAATGTTTTATTCCAATAGATTTTTTCTTTCTTCAGAACACACATTAGTAAACAATGTTCTTTACACACACACACACACACACACACACACACAGAGGTATATTCACACAGTCTTTTATTTTATTTATTTTTTGCCTCTGAGTCCTTGTGAGTTTTTTTTTTAATTCAAACAAAAAGTCACAAAAATTATAATCATCCTCATCAGTTCACTCAGTCCCATGTAATTAATTTTTTTATCTTGATCTTTTGTTAGCACTTTTATGAATTCATCAGTTTTCCATTAGAGTTCTGAAAATGTTTATTCATTCAGTTCAGCAGTATAGTCAGTTACCAGAAACCTGTACTTGTCAGTCTTTTCCATGAATTCCTTGAAGGTGAAACCCTTTTATAGGAACATATTTGCAAAAGCATCAGAGTACACCCAGAACTGTCTGTAAATGACAAAAGACTTAAAAATGAGCACGGCTAAAGATTTGATGACAGTTCATAATAATGCATTTGACAAGGAAATTTAGTTATTTCTGAGATTTACATTTTAAAGTAATAACTAGAATTATGACTTATAACATTATACCAGAACATATAAGATTTTTAGAAATTTCATGTAATGTCTGAAACAGTTATATTAACATATTTCCATACAAATAACCCAAAGAAAGTTTAGTATTAGTTGTTTTTGTTTGGTTGGTTGGTTTTTTATACTGCAGGTTCTTATTAGTCATTAATTTTATACACACCAGTGTATACATGTCAATCCCAATTGCCCAGTGCAGCACACCACAATCCCCATAGTCTTTATTTACTTGTTTCTAGGTGATTTTGAAAATAATAGGATAATGAACTTAATATATCATGGACATCTATTCACATCAATAAATGGGATTTCACGTCATCATTTTATTTTATTTATTTATTTTTTTTGGTGGTATGCAGGCCTCTCACTGTTGTGGCCTCTCCCATTGCGGAGCACAGGCTCTGGACGCGCAGGCTCAGTGGCCATGGCTCACGGGCCCAGCTGCTCTGCGGCATGTGGGATCTTCCCAGACCGGGGCACGAACTCGTGTCCCCTGCATCGGCAGGCGGACTCTCAACCACTGCGCCACCAGGGAAGCCCCATCATTCACATATTTTTTAATATCTGTAGAGTTTTAGATTATAACATGTTTGTTTCTTTGAACAGGACTTATCCTAGTATCATGAGTATTGAAGAGATAACAAAAACTTTATGTATTGTAGATGCCATAATGTACCAATGACATTTCCAACAAGCATGTGTGTTCCTGAAGTTTTATGCAAGTCAAATTTATTTCTAATGAGATTGGAAAATACATTATAGAAATACAATGATGAACCTTTACTAAATTAACTTACAAAAACCCCTACTTTATCAGAAAGTTGTGATTGTTGTTTATCAGGTCTCTTAAGACAAGGGCATTACTTGGAATTAGCCACTAGTAACAACCAACTCTTTGGCTTTTCAAAGAAAATCCAATGCCTCCTTGAAAGAACTTCAAAATGGCGGAACTGTGAAACAAAGTATGGAGAGACTGCAAGACATACAAGGACTCTCAGAGTATCTTAGAGTAAGTTAAATAATACTGGTTAGGGAAAAACCACTTTTTTCTATTTTATTCTATTGTGAGTTCCATTTAATAAAAAGTTAATTAACAAAGACCAATCATTTGCCTTCCTGAATTTAAAAAATAAATAATCCATTTAAGTATATGCTAAAATGTGCTTAGCATAGCACAAAATTTATCACATTTTCATAGAAATACATGGATTAGTAGCAAGATAATGGGCAATGAGTAACATTTTCTCCCAGCTATTAAATTCTTTTAATGTTCTATGGTACAAGGAAATGTGGATTTAATGTGAGGTTATACTTGTAAGGATTCTTATCTGTATCTCTCCAGTGAGTTGTTATTTCAGAACATTTGTAACTCTTAGTAGAGAAACCTCTCATTTTATATTCTTGCAAGTTGGAACCAAAAGAAAGTGCTTGGGAGTTTCTGACACAAAAAGTTTTAATTTTCCTAGCACAACCGAACTGTTAGAAGTTTGACTGCTATCTAACATATTGAATGCCTTTTTTTTTTCTTTCTTTTTTTTTTGCGGTACGCGGGCCTCTCACTGTTGTGGCCTGTCCCATTGCGGAGCACAGGCTCCGGATGCGCAGGCTCAGCGGCCATGGCTCACGGGCCCAGCCGCTCCATGACATGTGGGATCTTCCTGGACCGGGGCACGAACCCATGTCCCCTGCATCGGCAGGCAGACTCTCAACCACTGCACCACCAGGGAAGCCCCGGAATGCCTTTTATGTTTCCTGTTCATTTTGGATGGGAGCAGGAGGAATGAGACTGAGTCATCCTTTAAGTCAGCCCCCTAAGATTAGAGGATTTACCACTAGAGATTGCATAGTTGCAATCTTCAACTGTGTGCATATTATAGGAGGTGAAGGATGGCTTTAACTACAATTCCAAAAACACGGGAGATGGCCCAGTGTCCAAAGCCAAAACAAGGAGCTGGGAGGTCTGAAACATGAGGAGTCTTATTAAACCAATCAATCAAGAAATATTTATAAAGGGTTAAAATGTGTCTAGTGCTGTATTAGGCAAGAAAAGATCAAACCTCAAGGAAAAGGGGAAAATAATAAATACTTGAAGAGGCAGCACATTATATTATATAAGAATACAAAAGTAAAATTAGTCTCACAAGAGGGAACAAAAGAGCAAGAAGAATACAACTAAAACTAGAAGTAAAAAAAAATTAGAAAAACAATTGGAAAAGAGAATTAGCTATAAAGGGCTGGTCAAATAACAGTAATGAATAATTTTTCTAAAAAGCGGTTGAGAAACAGAGTCACAGCTGTTCCAGAAGAGCAGGGGAGAATTGAAGTAACAAGACCAAGTCTAAAATATCATATGATGTCGCATATATGTGGAATCTTAAAAAAAATACAAATGAGCTTATATACAAAACAGAACTAGACCCACAGACATAGAAAACAAACTTATGGTTACCAAAGGGGAAGGGGGAGTATAAATTAGGAGTTCGGGATTAACATATATACATTCCTATATAGAAAATAGATAACTAACAAGGACTTACTATATAGCACAGGGAACTATACTCAATAGTTTGTAATAACCTATAAGGGAAAAGAATCTGAAAAAGAATAGATATATACATATAGATGTATAACTGAATCACTGTGCTATACATCTGAAACTAACACAACATTGTATATCAACTATACTTCAATAAGAAAAAAAGACCAAGTATAAGCTCATCTAATGTCAGCTCTAGGGAAGACCTCAGGAACCTCACCCCCTGCTTCCTCCAGGAAGAAAGGCAAGTGTCCTGTTGTCAGGTCACATGAAGAAGCAGAACTTAGACTAGCACCCATGTCTTGGACTCCCCTGCTGCCACTTGCAGTCCAACTCCAGCTCAAGGTCTCAAAGCAAAAGAGAGAAATCATGAAAGCCATGGCCATAAAGAGGAGAAAGGGGCTTGAGGGCAGAAAAAGAAGATTGAAGAGAAGACACAGTAGAAAAATATCATGAGTGTGGCCTGAATTCCAGAAGGTCCAGCCAAGCAGAAAGAGAGGCTGTGCATTTGCTTTCCACATGCCAAATAATTATTTGAGTTTGAAAATGCCCATTTACCTAGGACGTTTGACTTGACCGCATGTGTCTGTGGGCCCTTTATAGCACCTACTTTTTCTCATTTCAGAAGCACTGAAACACAATTTGAGAAACACTATAGCACACCCGACCTTTTTCAAATCTCCCAGACAAACTCCAAACTCACCAGCTTTCCCCATCTCAGGAGTGTGAAATCTTATTTTCCAGTTCTCTGCTCAAATTTAACAAGTCACCTCCTACTTAACCTTCTTCTGTGAAACCTGAAAGCACCAGACAATTGTACACCCAACCCTTGCTCCTCTGATCCTCCCAACTCTTCCCATCAGGAGTCCTTAGAGCCACAATTTCAAATCTCTGATAATAGCCCTCGGCGACCCGGAGTGTAACTTAAGGCTTCACTTATGTCTTTGCACCTTAAATACAAAAGAACATGCCCTCACCAAAAAAAGGAATAAAAGCATCTTTCTACCCATCTTCCCACCCTTTGACTTTAAGACAGAAGCATTTAGACATCATTTAATTATCTCCAAACTATCAAAGACTGATTAAATGAATCTACGCGGAGACTGGGGTTTTGTTGACGATATTGTTGTTTTTACTGCTTTCTGGTGAAGATATACTTAGTGAAAACACTAAGGCTCTCAATTAGGCAGCTGGGTGACTTATAAATATATATTTATGTTTGAAGCCTAAGTGGCCATTGGCTTCCCTACTGTTTTACTTAGCTAACAAAACAACTCTATCAAAGTAAGTATTATTCCAAAACCCAACTTCCTGTGTAGAATGCTCCCATGTGCTCCATCAGTCTGGCTCTGTGATGAACTACATCGTTTCTTATAAACTGTCCATGGCCCATAAATTTCCAAGCATAAAGGCTATTACTGTGCTGTGCAAATCTGCTGAGGATTTGGGCCTTTCGAACTCCATTTTTACCTGGTTGGAAATGAGGCTGGGGGAGAAGTCCATCTCCAAACTTCCTCTCTTCCCCTCCTTGTCATCCCCACTCCCATTTTGATCAGGGGCAATCATTTAATGTGCACAAGATTGGAAGAGGGTTTATTTTGACTGATTTTAAGCAGCTTCTGCATCAAATTAGCATCTTCTTTCTGCAACTGCTGCATATCAGGGAAGGGAAAAGAGAGATTGGGGCAATTTTCTAATTAATCTGGGAAGTGTGGATTGGAAAATTTATAAGGTAAAAAAAATAATTTTTTCTTGTATTAGCTAAATGATTCTAGACAATAGTGGAAGAGGAATCATAAGAGAATGCTTTAGAATGCCAGTGAGTGGCTAACTACAGTTTATATCGGTGCAAATTACATTACTCAAGACCATATAATAATCAGAAAACGTAAGGCTGCTACCAGATTTCTGGTCTAAAAATGAATAAATTGTCGGGCGGCATCCTAATCCCCATTGGCATCTTCTGTTCTCATGTTTGTGCTTTACACTTTATAGTGGGTTCATAGACATAATCTCATTCGACCTTCATGAATAGGTACAAAGGATTTAGAAGGAGAAATGGGGCAATGACATGTCATTGTCCCTGAGATTTCTTGACAACTCAGCACCAATTTCCTTCAGTTTCATTTAATGATGAAAACAAGGGCAGTGATAAGGATAGTGGGTAGATTATGCCATGCAACCTGGAGACCAGGGTATCACTAAACATTTGCTACAAAGGAAATAAAACCATAAGCTGATGTTTTCCAAAGCTAAGCCACTTCAGTTCATCAACATCAAATTTGATGGTTTTGAGAGCAAATTAATCCACCTTAGAATTTTTAAGGCAGACAGGGAGGACTCCCCAAGTAAAGGAAGGAAGGAAGGAAGGAAGGAAGGAAGGGAGGGAGGGAGGAAGAAAGGAAAGATTTCTGTTTATTTCAGACATGGTGTTTCCAAGGGTTTTTCACTTGTGCTAAAGTATCGGTCTCACCTTGCCATCCTCTAACCTAGAATCTGTCTTTTCACCTTCACACTTCCATTCACATCTCATTAAGTAAACAGCGAGATGTTCATGCTATTGTTAGTCTCTTTGGCACAGAATTACAGTGTTTTGTTGAAGAATTCTTCCTAGCATATAAGGAAATTGTGGTTGTTTGTGTGATGTATTTAGTGCAAAGGGGGCTAGTAAATTTTAAGGAGAGAAGAGTGGTTTTTCTCCCTTAATCACTTTAAAACCATTAAAAACTTTTTTTTCAGGCAGTTATAATTCTAATGTGAACATATTCATCAAGCACACTAACTGAATCTAAGCTGCGGGATGTGGAGTAGGGGAGAAAAGAGAATGAAATAACATCCCAGCATCTCAGTGTCTGGGTCTAAGTATTCCTTTCAATAAAGTCTTACTTACTAAATTACTGTTACGTTTATAATATCATGATAGTTTTTGTCTTTCATTTCTTGAAAAATATTGTTTATTGTACTATAATATATATTCCACAACAAGTAGGATTCAGCAGGGCCATATTTTATTTCCAGATGTAATTGTCTCCACTATTTATATGTAAGGTTTTCAATAAAATTCTCTTTCCAGAGAAATATTCAAAATTAATACTATAATTTTTAATAAAATCACACCCATTGCATGCCATTGAATGATTTTTAAAATCCCAATAGAAAAATCCTAGGTAACTGAAATAATATGTAAAAACTAGCACATAAAGTTATTTTTCATTGTTTACTCTGGGATTCATTCATTTAAAGTGCTTATTATGCTGTGCAAGATGAGCTTATTCTCTCATGGAAGTTTTCTTTTAAAAAGATCACAGGGCTTCCCTGGTGGTGCGGTGGTTAAGAATTCGCCTACCAATGCAGGGGACACGGGTGAGAGCCCTGGTTGGCGAAGATGCCACATGCTGTGGAGCAACTAAGCCCGTGTGCCACAACTACTGAGCCGGCACTCTAGAGCCCGCGAGCCACAACTACTGAGCCCACGTGCCACAACTACTGAAGCCTGCATGCCTAGAGCCCGTGCTCCACAACAAGAGAAGCCACCGCAATGAGAAGCCCTCGCACCACAACGAATAGTAGCCCCCGCTCACCGCAAGTAGAGAAAGCCCGCGTGCAGCAATGAAGACCTAACACAGCCAAAAATTAAAAAATAGATAAAATTAATAAATTTCTTTAAAAGATCATAAAATCTCACTGTGAATATTTAGCTGGATAGTAATAACACAGTGTCAGATAACTTACACAGCATAATGGTTTAACACTCTGCATTTTGACATCTGTCCAGACAGATGTTTAAAACTTAAGTTCTTCAAGATTTTTTTTTTTTAAGTGTCACATAGAGAAAACTGGGAATCATTTTTATACTAAAGCTACTTTGTTACAATTTCACTGTCAACAATTTAATTAATTGAAAGAGAGGCAGAAAAAAACAGTGATTTATACAGGCTTTCTAAGAAGAATTTGGTCAAGTAGAAAAAAAAAAAGATCTGCAGCAACTTTTCTTACTGACATACCATCATCAATCACCTTATCTATTTACATGGCTTACATGTACATATAAATATAGTTTCTTATTTGGGTTTTTTTTTCTTGATTTGAGTCAGTGTAGCAAGTAATTTGATCTCGAAAAGGAATCATTAACCTTCAAAGCAACAATAGCCATGTTTTGTTAGGATGTGTTCAGAAAGTAACTCTGAGTTATCCTCCTCATATGCCATGATGTCACCGCTAAGTATGAATGTGATATATTTCTTTTTAATTAAAATTAGTTGCACTGTGGTGTGATTTTTTAATAACTTCAATGTCTCCGGATTTGTACATTTTAGATTCATGTTGGAACTTGTACATCACCACATGCTGATTGCAAAATTCATTAGCGCGTAAATCATGTTTTAGTGATAGTCCTTTAAACAAAGTTGGTTTGATTGCGCAGCACTCACTGGTTGGCTTATTTATTATGAAGTTTTGTCAGGCAGAGCAGTTAAGTTAATCAGTAACCAATAAAAGATTTAAACCTATAGATATGTCAGCCAATTTATTACTAACAAATGTTTGGGACTTTTGTGCATCTCCATACCGCATGCAAAGTTTAAAGGAGATTTCCTAGTTCCTTTGAAAACAGAAAAGAGCATACATTACTTTCTTGAGTTTTATTATCTGACCATATGTCCGTAGAAGCTACTTCACCTGATTTGCTTTAGAATCAATATGCAGTTTTCCATTTCTGTTTTTCTGCATGGCTTGGGGTGTTGCTATCACTTAAGATAAAGTCTTTTCACTTAGCCCATGTCTCTCGTAGGTATATAATATCAGTACCTTTCAACAAGGTTAAGTGAATTCACTCTTGGAAGGTTTTGAAGTTATAATCCTCTTATTCTGTACATTTTTAGGGAAGAAAATTATGATGCCAAACGTAATTAGGACCAAATTCAAACTGATAGGCCAAAGCTTCTTTTTCCTCCACTGGGCCATTTTAGAAAATAAACAAGAAGTATGAAATATCGTGACTTTGTGGAATTTATGTACAAGCTGTGAAACTTTGAAAAAAATCTTTGGGTCTCAGTTTCCTCATCTTTAAAATGATGTGGGGGAAGGGGGAGAGGATTGAAATAGATCATATCTAAATTCCTCGCAAGTGTTGAACTTGTACAATCGTATGAGTCCATTACAATCCCCTTTCAACTCACAGGAGAATACATTTGTAACTCCAAAGCTAACGCAATGTCGTGCAATGGCATCTTTTCAACAAATAGTTACCCATAGTGATGACTTGGTACTTACAGACCATGTTCCCAAAGACAAAGTTAAGGGAAGATTTCAGGCTTTTGTCTAGAAAATCCAGGTCAATCTAACCTATGATAGGGCCAGACAATAAAGATTTAAGAACAGAATAAACATTCTCAATCATTTTTGGATGAATTATTGAGGTGATTGTTCAAATTTCCACTTCCTTTTGCCAGAGCCTCTAAATATTCTCTCTGTTTTTCTCTATAAGGCTTTGGGGGTGAAGTTCAGGGGTTCATTTTTTTGTCTATTTTTAACTCTTTCAGTCAACAAAGGAGATGCATAAAATATTTTCACCAAAACAGTATCTTCTGCTAAGTTAAAAATAATTTAAAATACAGTAACCAGGAGACTATGATATTTGGCTGCCTTGAAATGAGTCAAATTTAAGTGGAAAACTCATTTCCACCAATCTAAGTACTCAAGCACAAAACTATGCCTTTCTAATTCACCTTCCACTTATGCCCAAAGTTCAGTGTATCAGGAGAGCAGAAATATTTTGTGTCACTTTTGTGCTTGACGTTAAAATAAAAGTAGGGGGTGGGGTGGGGAAATACCACCTGGAGTAAATTTTGAGTTTTGTTTGATGCAACAATTTTTATTACAGAAACATCGTACCCATTCCAAATCTGTTTGTGGTATGATCTCAGATGTTGTACAGTCTTTAATGGACTTGATAGGACTAGACTTGGAGGAGCAAGACCCTAATTTCTTCCAAATGCATCCTTCTTTGAATTAAACAGTAAGAAGTGGGGGGCTCCCCCCCTGGTGGCGCAGTGGTTGAGAGTCCGCCTGACGATGCAGGGGACACGGGTTCGTGCCCTGGTCCAGGAAGATCCCACATGCTGCAGAGCGGCTGGACCCATGAGCCATGGCTGCTGAGCCTGCGCATCCGGAGCCTGTGCTCCGCAACGGGAGAGGCTGCAACAGTGATAGGCCCGCGTACGGCAAAAAAAAAAAAAAAAAAGAAAGAGGGAAACACTGTGTTAATATGTTTTAACTGCTAAATGTTGAAGTATATAAAGGTCCAAAATATTCAACTTGCATATTTCCATGGTACCTTAAAAATTTGTCAGTTAAATCACACACTCAACTAGATACTGAGCCAGTAGGCTCGAAGCTTTGCAGGCTTTCCCAGACATCTATATGTGCCTGGAGGAAGCCAAACATATTTTTGGAAACTGTAATTAGAATTACTTGGTTGCGTGTAATAGAAAAATTCAAAATAACAGTGACAAACAAAAAAGAAGGGAAGGAAGGAAGGAAGGAAGGAAGGAAGGAAGGAAGGAAGGAAGGAAGGAAGGAAGGAAGGGAGGGAGGGAGGGAGGAAGGAAAGGAGGGAGGAAGGAGGGAGGTAGGAAGGAGGGAGGGCAAAAGTTTCCTTCTCATGTAAAAATAGAGGTAAGCAGCTTAGAGGTAGTCAAGTGACTCCAAGCTATCATCGATGACCCAAGTGTCTATCTTTTGCTCTACGATCCTACCAAGAAGTTTCTATCCTCAAGGTCAACTTCATGGTTACAGATAGTTGCTAGAACTTTAGCTATCACTTCCCAGTTACTCCTCTAACAAAACAGGAATAACAGAAGGGCAAAAGGGTTTCCTCCTAGCTGAGCCAACTTCTTTGAGCAGCTTTCCCAGAACCGCACAGAGCGCTTCTGCTCTTTGGCCAGAGCTCAGTCACATGACCACACTTAGTTGCAAGAGAGGCTGGGAACCATCTCTAACTCTAGGTGGCAATGGGTCTGCCTAAAATTCAAGTTCTCTTCTTAAGAAGGAAAGGGTACTGGATATTGGGGCAGACAAGAATCAACCTCTGCTATGGGAATGCTTAAATGTCTACGGTGTGAAATATTTTTGCTGTCGAAGGCTATCCCTAATGCCAAACTGTGGAATATGGGTGGTGATAGGTGGAGTGCTAAGTCTTAGAGGCTGGACTTCACTAGAGTCTGGTAAAAACCAACTTCCAAGCAGGAAAAGAAATTGTGCATCTGTTGCCAAGTCTTTCAGCTCATTGGAGACATTATAGAGGAGAGAATGAGGCCGTGGCAGTGCCAGGCACCTAGGGAATTCATTGATATTTATGCTACACACAGTAGAGAGGAGTGATAGGACTCCACACAGATCCAGTTTGGAATGGGCAGTCTGCATGACTCTCTACATGTCCTGATTCTTGGTTTCTTTTCCTCCAAATAAGCGAATAAACATGCCTCAAAGGGTTACTGTAACATTAAATTGGGAATTCCATAAATCACATATGCTCAATAAACAGCAGCTATTAGGACTATGATCATGCATGTTTTTAACCTCTGATTTAGAACAAGATAAGCAACCAGGTGTTCCAGAGACATAGAGGGCATTGTTCACCTTGTATGCGTAGTGCTTTATCTCTCTCACCTTTCCCTACTTTTCTTCTGCACTCTTATTTCTGTTTCTAGCCCAGGTTAATTCTCCCTTCCTACCACTTAGGACTCTCAACTGTATTCATGTAATAATATTGTGTAAACCCATGAGTTACTACTCCTACTCTATGAAATGTGTGTAGTCTCAAAGAGTCATAGTTATGAGAGACAGAAGAGCATAATGATTAAGACCTTGGGCTCTAGCATCAAACTTGAAACCCCAGCATCAACACTTGGTCAAGAGCTCTTAACCTTTCTAGGTCTCAGTTTTCTCACCTGTAAATTGGAAATAATAATTCCTCTCCCATGAGTAGTGCACATAAAGCACTGAGTTCATAGCCTGGCACAGGATAAACAATGAATGAATGAAGGTGATTGTAATGTTGTTAGAAAGAAGAGCAGGATGGAAGAGAAGTCACATTCATTGGGGCCTCCTCTATGCCAGGCACTATACTTTACCATAAAGTTTTCTATAGCTTTTATTCCTTGCATTGATCCTACAAGTTGTAAACCTTTCTTTACAGATGAGGAAACTGATGCTTGGAATGACAAAAGAACTCGTGAAAGATATAGAACAAATCAATGACAGTGGCATTACTTAGTCTCAGGTCTGTATTTCCAAAGGTCATACTCTCTCCACTCACTCACCAGGAAGAAGCTGGCATGCCAATTTCTAATTCAACCTCTTGAGACACCAAAGAGGCAGAGAAAAATTTAGAATGCAGGATACAATTACTTTCAGCACTGAAATGACCTCAAAAGAATGTGTTCAGCCTCTGACATGAATAAGTCTTCTTTTCAATATAGGGTCTATCATCTAATATATTTTCAAGGTCAGAATGACTCAATCACTATGGAACTTTAGAAAAACTACTGCTGGTGTAGTTTTTAAATTTTTAATTTAAATGTTATTTTTATTTTGCCCCACAGCAAAATTTCCTTTATTCGACTGCCATTCAAATATTACACATGGATCTGAAACAGTTAAGTAAAATGAACAGTATTTTTTAACGATACCTCTCATGTAAGAAACCTGTGTATTTATAGATCTTCTGGTAATTCTCTACATTAATTCCTTGACCTCAAACTGACCGGAGAAGGTCAACAATTCCTGTAATGTCCCCGAGTGGTACATTTTCCTCTCTAACTCAGCTGAAAACTACATAAAAGCTCAGGCAGTCAGAAAGCACCCAAATAGCTATACAGCTGAGATGACCCCACAATGCAAGTTAATCCCTCCAAGGTCAATTGTAATTTATGTTCAATTAACTGGCTCAAGAAACCTGTTTTAGACAGAAGCCAGAAATTAGGAAACCCGTTGCTTGACTTTTTAGTGGGGAACTCTTGCTGTGAAGGCCACTATTTGGGCGCAAAATAAGAGGCTAACACAGGCTTTTTTCCTGGGTGCGCTTACATCTCCTCAACTGACCATACCGACTCCCTCCAGGGATGTACTGGAAACCTGGAGGATTTGGATGGAAAGTCTATTGTTCCTGTGGCTACTAGATACTGTGCAAGGGAATGTGACTGCCAACCTCAGTCTCCACTTCAACATGGAAGGTACCAAGTTAAGCTTCCTTTAGGGGCCATCAAAAAGACAGGAGGCGGGCTTCCCTGGTGGCGCAGTGGTTGAGAATCTGCCTGCTAATGCAGGGGACATGGGTTCTAGCCCTGGTCTGGGAGGATCTCACATGCCGCAGAGCAACTAGGCCCGTGAGCCACAACTACTGAGCCTGTGCGTCTGAAGCCTGTGCTCCGCAACAAGAGAGGCCAAGATAGTGAGAGGCCCGCGCACCGCGATGAAGAGTGGCCCCCGCTTGCCACAACTAGAGAAAGCCCTCGCACAGAAACGAAGACCTGGGCTTCCCTGGTGGCTCAGTGGTTGAGAGTCCGCCTGCCGATGCAGGGGACACAGGTTCGTGCCTCGGTCCGGGAAGATCCCACATGCCAAATAGCGGCTGGGCCCATGAGCCATGGCCGCTGAGCCTGCACGTCCGGAGCCTGTGCTCCGCAATGGGAGAGGCCACAGCAGTGAGAGGCCCGCGTACCGCACAAAAAAAAAAAAAAAAAAAAAAAAAAGAAATGAAGACCTAACACAGCAAAAATCAATAAATTAATTAATAAACTCCTACCCCCAACATCTTAAAAAAAAAAAAAAAACAGGAGGCAGTGAGAGTAGCTCCCACTGACCATATCTGAGAAATAATAGCATAAAAATAAATAATGTACTATTGAAGAAGAACCCATTAAATAAAACAAGAATCCATGAGCCCATATGGATAGAAATAAGTAAATGGATAAATAAATAAAGGAGGAAAAAGGGAAAGCTTTTTTTACAATAGAATGCCTACTGATAAATATATTAAAATGTTGGAGTTAGAAGACCATCAATGGATGTGAAAACCAGTGAATAAAGGTTTGATGAGGAAGAAGATAGTTACACAATAATCTCAATCTCTCACTTGGTAGACAACACCTTAATCAACTGAACAAAGCTAATGTCACCAGTACTGGAACAAACAGACATCATGTGCCAGCTGATGCTGTGGACTGAGGGCATCTCATCTCTTCTGTGGTGCTCTTGCCAAACGTGCATAACCTGAGTACAATCGTAAGGAAACATCATGCAAACCTCAACTGAGGCACATTCCATGAAATAACTGGTCTGTACTCTTCAAAAATGTCAAGGTCAAGAAAGACCAAGAAAGATTGAGAAACTGTTTACTTCAGATTTAAGGCCACTAAAGAAAGATGACAAGTAAAATGTCATGTATGATCCCGGATTAGATTCTAAGTCAGGAAAAAATATATATAAAGGACATTGTTTTGGCAATTGATGAAATTTGAATATGGACTGTGGATTAGATAACCGTATTGCATCAATGTTCAATTTCCTGATTTTAATAATTTGCCTGTATTTATGTATGAAAATGTCCTTGTTCTTAGAACATACCCACTAAAGTATTTAGTAGTAAAAGCGGGCATGTCACCAACTCAATCTCAAAGGGTTCAGGAAAAAATTATATGTTATATGAAAGAGAAAGAGAGAGAATGATAAAGCAAAAGTCAAAATGTATACAATTAGTGATATCTGGGTAAAGGATTAGAGGATTACAGGAGTTGTTTGTATTATTCTTGCAACTTTTCTATAAGTTTAAAATTATATCAAAATGAAAAGTTATTTTTTTAATTTTAATTTAAAACTACAGCAGAACAAAATCATTATTAGTTAAGATACATTCTAAAGTATATGAATGTGAGAAGAACTGGTATCTAGTGTTTGATGTACAATATTCCAGGATAAAAGAGACAGTGAAAAAAGGAGGGAAACAGGGAGGGATAAATTGGGAGATTGGGATTGACATATACACACTACTGTATATAAAGTAGATAACTAATAAGGACCTACTGTATAGCACAGGGAACTCTACTCAATTCTCTGTAATAACCTATCTGGGAAAAGAATCTAAAAAAGAGTGGATATATGTATATGTATAACTGATTCACTTTGCTGTTGTACACCTGAAACTAACACAACATTGTAGATCAATACTCCAAATATACTCTAATATAAATAAGTAAGTAAATAAATAAATAAGGAGGGAAACAGATTTTAAAAAGTAACAAAATGTCGATCATTTTAATTCTTGAATTTGGGTGATAGATACGCGGGGATCTGTTGTGCCAGTCTCTCTACTTTTGTGTATGTTTGAAAGTTTTCCATAATAAAAAGGTTTTAACATTTTAAGCCTACCTAAATTGATGCCCATCCTCCAACTCCAGCGATGACAACAATGTTAACTCAATACCTTCCCCCCGGGGCTTCCCTAGTGGCTCAGTGGTTGAGAGTCCGCCTGCCGATTCAGGGGACACGGGTTCATGCCCCGGTCTGGGAAGATCCCACATGCCGCGGAGCGGCTGGGCCCGTGAGCCATGGCTGCTGAGCCTGCGCATCTGGAGCCTGTGCTCCACAACGGAAGAGGCCACAACAGTGAGAGGCCCGCGTACCGCAAAAAAATAAAAAATAAAAAAATACCCTCCCCCGTATACTGCATTCCAGTTCACCCACATTCCTGATAGTCTGGGTGAAAACTCTGGATGGTTTGGCCCAATCTCCAGATTATAATTTGGGTTCAAAAGCAGCATTTTATGGGAACTAAATGACACTTATTGGACATTCACTGATGTCCCAATACAGCAAGTAAGAGTTACCTGCTGCATTCTCTTAATGCACTTTGCTAATACAGAGTGATGGAGGTTTCTGTTCATCATTTCTTCTATTCAGAAAACATGTTCTACAGCACAGCTGGAATCAGAAACCCTAGAAACTGGACAAGATTTCAGAAAGGCAGCCAGAGGGAAGGAACTATTCTTACCACCCTCTGAGACGACACATTCCCACACATTGCATGAACTTGGCATTAGGTTCTGGAAGATTTCCATTTGAGGCAACATTTATATCTTTGACTGGCTATAAAAATTTAAATCTTGGGGAAATAAGTAGAAAAAAATCACTACCTAATGTAAGATGAAAACAAAAGTCAACATCAAGCTTCAATAGACACTTCCTGAAATATGATGGAACACTAAGTCCTTCTGGGAACCCAAATCAAACAGGAGATCCTCATGTCTACTATGACTTTCATCCCTGAAAGGAGCCCAGGTGCTACTTCATTTAGAATGTGAGAAAGCAAAGTAAAAGGGTCATGGAGTTAAACCATTTAGTAGCGACTGCGGTAATAACAATGAAATTTAAACGTGTATAGCAAGTTTGAAAAAGTATCACCATAAAATGATAAATAAATAAAAAGCACCACAGAGACATTCATTGTTTAATTTCATTTCCACAAACATCTGTAAGGTAGGCTTGGAAGGTAGAATTCATCCCTATTTTACAGGTGAATAAACTGGCGCTCACTATGATTGATGTCACCAAAGTCATACAATAGGGAAATGAGGATGCTAGGATTCGTTCTCATAAGATTTCCCAGCTCCCAATTACCCATATTATTCCCGAGAACAAACACCAGGAAAATTCACGTAGGCAAACATTTAATGAACATCCTGCTGTTCACAGCAGCTTCAATACCTCACCTGTCATGGCTTCTCTAAAGCAGACTTTACAAATCAGCATAGATTATTCTAAGTCAACAGCTACAAATAGGTTCACAAGACAAAGTCAGATCTGTTTTCAGTAGAATCCGATATCAACACATTATTCACAGAAACACACAACTTGATGCCATGGAGATTCTCCTGTCAACATCATGTGCCTAGGAGGATTTGAGAAAATCATTTTTAATTAAAAGCGCCAAACATTAGAATCAACCTGAGATATTCGAAATACTAAAGAGAATTAACCAGATAGGATGACTGGCCTAAATTTCACAGTTAATAAAGGGAGTAAAATCATTGACTTAACCTTTGTGCTCAGATGCAGGTTTAATTCCTACTAAACATAATGAAAACGCTTCCTGCAAACTCCATAACCAAACTTCATAAAAATGCAACATTATCATTGGAAACATACTGTATTTTAAAAATGATTCCAACAGAGTTTATGCAGATCTGGATGCACTAGGAGGTGAAGGAGGTTCATGAAAGTCCAGGAGCAGAGAAGAGTGATGAAGTCTCCTCCCACAGTAAGCACTGCAAAAGTATTTGATAAATATTTGATACATAAATAAAGTGGAGGTAAATTCAGGATTTTCTTAGCAGACATATCCTAGGTTCATTTTTATATTAAAAATGAACAACTGGGACTTCCTTGGTGGTCCAGTGGTTAAGACTCTGCACTCCCAATACAGGGGGCCTGGGTTCGATTCCTGGTCAGGGAACTAGATCCCGCATGCCACAACTAAAGATCCTGCATGTCACGACAAAGACCCAGTGCAGCCAAATAAATAAATAAATATTAAAAAAAAAAAACAGAAAAAAGATCAAACCTAAAAAAAAAAAAAAAACAGCTGATGTGGTTACTATTTCTCAGATTGTTGAGGGATCCAAACTCTAAGTTTCTCTCGGTATTAGTTTGCTAGGGCTGCTGTAACAAAAACCACAGACGGGTGGGGGAAAAACAACAGAAATTTATTTCCTCAGTTCTGATGGTCCAAAATTAAACTACTGTTGGGGGCTTCCCTGGTGGTGCAGTGGTTGGGAGTCCGCCTGCCAGTGCAGGGGACACGGGTTCGAGCCCTGGCCCGGGAGGATCCCACATGCCACGGAGCAACTGAGCCTGCACTCTAGAGCCTGTGCTCTGCAACAAGAGAAGCCAAGACAGTGAGAAGCCCGCATACCGCAACGAAGAGTAGCCCCTGCTTGCCTCAACTAGAGAGAGCCCATGAGCAGCAGCGAAGACCCAATACAGCCAAGAATAGAGACAAATTAATAAATAAATTTATAAAAAAAAACCAAACTACTGTTGGCTTTGATTTCTTCTGAGGCCTCTCTGGGCTTGCAGATGGCTGCCTTCTCCCTGTGTCTTCACACGGTTTTTCTCTCTGTGCATGTGCATTCCTGGTGTCTCTTTTTGTGTACAAATGTCTTCTTATTTCTAGGACACAAGTCATATCGGGTTAAGGCCCATCCATATGATCTCCTTTAACCTTAATTATCTTTTTAAAGACCCTATCTCCAAATACAGTCACATTTTGAGGTACTAAGCAACCCCTAGTTAGGGCTCTAGCATACGAATTTGGGTGGCCCATAACATTCCTATTGCCTGAATCCTCAGCCCATTTATGGAGAGTCTTTGAGCCAAGCTGAAACAAATTTCGGATGGTATTTGAACACCTTCCCCAAGCCAAAACGAGTTTCAGATTTTCACCAAACTCATGTTGGCAGGGTTCCCCTTGTACCCTATTTCTGCCCCCCACTCTAAGTATAGAGGTACTGGTTTGTTCTAATAATAGAGCAAAATTTAGAGAAAACATCTCTTTACCTACTTGAAAGCTATCCAATTTCATTTTTCCTAAAAAGAAAAGGCAATACTTGAATCAACTTACTGGAGTTGATTGCCCCATTTGCCCTGTTACCAGCTAGACAACCACAGGGTTACCTTTATCTTTGTTTCTATAACCAACAAAGGTGAAAATACTACCAGGTAGAAAAGTACATAATTTAGTCAATGACAAAGGCAAAACATTCCTGTGGCATGTCTTTTGCAGGGCGTGTGGAGAGAGCCTGCAACTAGACATCAAGAGTTCATGCTGGGGCTTCCCTGGTGGCACAGTGGTTGAGAGTCCGCCTGCCGATGCAGTGGACACGGGTTCGTGCCCCGGTCCAGGAAGATCCCACATGCCACGGAGCGGCTGGGCCCGTGAGCCATGGCCGCTGAGCCTGCGCGTCCGGAGCCTGTGCTCCGCAACGGGAGAGGCCGCAACAGTGAGAGGTCCGCGTACCGAAAAAAAAAAAAAAAAAAAAGAGTTCATGCTGGGTGAGGGCCTTTAGCTCCCTGCTTCTCATCTCAAGCCACTGCTCTAAGTTACTCTTCTAGAGAGAAGATGTATAATGAAGACTTGACTATATCTCACAGGTGCCTCAGGATATTGAGGAACGTTGTAACTCTAATATTTGTCAATTACGTAACATGCCATGAATACGTCAATGATGAAGAAAGAGTGATGTTGTACACCACTGACAGCAAAATCTTCCACCTAACAGGCGACTCTATTTCTGGTGACCTTGCCACTGATTTTCACTGTTTTCCTGCCCCCAGAATGAGATCTCTGACACTGCAGACTTTGTGTTGCAAAAAGTCCTCCAGGGACTTCCCTGGTGGTCCAGTGGTTAAGAATCCGCCTTCCAATGCAGGGGATGTGGGTTCAATCTCTGGTCGGGGAACTAAGAGCCCACATGCCACGAGGCAACTAAGCCCACGCCCTGCAACTACTGAGCACACGGGCCACAACTAGAAAGATGCCAGCGCCGCAATGAAGAGCCCACGCACCGCAATGAAAGATCCCACATGCCGCAACTAAGACCCAATGCAGCCAAAAAAAAAAAAAAAAAAAAAAGTCTTCCACACACAAGTGGATGAGTTAACACACTCTCCTCTGATATAAAACAACTCAAAATGCTTAAATATTTGCTGAAGAAAATCACACAGCTGTGCACAAAAGGCTGCCCCTTGGTCTCCAATTCCTTTTTTGTCCTTGACACTGACAAGCAAGCTTTGCATTTCTGATCAGCTTCCTCTCCCATTTTCCATTGCGATATTAACATTTAACCTTCTCAAGTCTTTCCCTTTCTGCTACCTTTAGGGTGACCAATCTTCCTGGTTTGCCCAGGACTAAGTGGGTTCCCTGGCAGGATATGGGACTTTCAGTGCAAAAACTTTTTACCCTCCTAACCCCTCACTCATCATCAAATGACTACCCATATCTCAAAAAAAGAAAATTAAGGTTATCAGGTGTGAACTGCCCCCAAATTTTTCCTCCACCAACCCCTACCTGTACGTACATTTGCCTTCGGTTTTAGAGGCTAGCATACCCCACTGCTGATTCAGAGCTCAATCTCCCACCCTCATGATGGATGTCCCCAATATTTAACACCTCTCTGTTGCAATTTCAACATTCCCTCCTCTTTCCCCTCATTATACAAATATGCACAAGTCTTCCCCATCTTCAAAATCGGATATCCTCCCCCCACCATGTTCCCCTTTATTGACAGCCCTACTCCAAGCCTTTCCTTCACCATAAACTTCCTGAAGGAGATCCAGAATGATCTCATATACTCCAATGGCTCCTCCCAAATTTTTATCTCCAGCCCACTCTCTACTAAAAGGCTATGTCTTCATCTTCCGAATGAACATCTTATCTTGATAACCCACAAGTTTCTCAAACTCAAAATTTCTAAAACCAAGCTCTCATTCTTCTTTCCAACATGCCCCTTCTTCTAAAGTTACTGCCCCAGCAAATGGAACCACAATCTGCCCAAATTTCCAAACCAGAAACCATGCCCTTTCTTTCATCTTCTCTTTATTCCCCACCCCTTACATCCATACTAGCCTCCTGTCTCCTGAATATCTTCTCTTATTCATCACTTTCACTCCTGGACTCCACTGTTATCACAACAGCCTCCTCGCTGGTTTCTCAAGCACCACCTCCTTCAGACTATCATTCATGAGCCTGACGTCTGTGAGGTCACAGATCAAGTTATTCCTACTATGTGGGAGTTTAGAAAATCTTTGATTTAGCCCTCTGAACACCAAACTGGCTAGAAGGATGTCTCCTTGGGATTAGTGAACAATTTCTAATTTGTTCACGAAAATGACTGGATCGATGTCCCCACTGGCTTTGTGGCTGATTCAAACAACAGTATAAATTAAGGTAGTCAAAAAGGCTGCCCGTGTTTCTTTGTAGGAATGCCATGTGCCAGTGGGCTCCAGTGCACCTGTATGGAGACCTACGTCTCTATTTTTGCAGTGTTAGTCCCTATAATCTGTTTTACCCTGGCCTCTGGGGGTTAATGTTTGCTAACAAGTTGAGCTGTTACAGAAGCCACTGGTCATTTCACACCGTTAGCTGTTATGATTTTCAACTTATGTCCTACGATATCTCCTCCTGCTTCTCTGCTCCAGCCACAGTGGCCAACTTGTCATTTTCTAAGTAAGCCACTTTCTCTCCCAACCCAGTGCCCTTGCCTGGAATACCCTTCTCCTCCTTCAACATTCTCAAACTAGTCTATTCAGCAATTAACAATAACACTTTTCACTTGGTAAAAGAAAAGACCACTGGAGGGTCACATCTGCCTAGAAGCTGTGCTGCTCCTGGTAGAGTTTGCAATCAAAGCTCTTCCTTGCCCTGCTCTGTACTGTAGGAGGGCTGATCTGGTGTTTCCCAGGTTCTGCATCAGCTGGGTTCTTGCTGGATTTAGCTGAAAGGGGGTCCTGGTGATGGATTAGAGAGTGAAAGACAAGACTGCAGAATACTCCTCTCTCGCTTATCTTCTCCATAGCTCCAGCTCCACTAGACACGTTGCCCTGTTACATCTTCTACGAGGTGACTGACCCCTGGTGTCTGATACCTGCTTCCTCTGTCCATCTGCTCTACCTGGGGCAACGGCCTTCTGAGATTGCTCAGCTCTGGTTGCCTTCGAAGCCCCTCCTGTCCCCTGTGTAACCAATTCACTATGGTCAATTCTTTCCCTTATATATAATACTCAGAGTGGCTTCTGTTTTCCTGGTTGAACTTGGATATTAAAAAAAAAAATTTCCTAAAAAAAAAAAAAGAAAGACATTTCCTCATCTCTATTCCTCCCGCCTTGAGCCCACCACAAAGGCTCTCAGGGGCTCTCTTCCTCCAGGTTGCTCGTTTAACTTTTGTGTCTCCACAGCACCTATGTATACTGCTATGGGTTGGGATTGTGGTTTTCTTATCAGCTCCACCCCTGGCTGAGCTCTTGAGGGCAGAGACAATGTCCTGTTAAGCTCAGCACCCTCATGTCCTGCTCACAGCTTAGGGAACATTAGGTGCTCAAGATTTTAAAACACACACGTGCACATGCATGCACACACAGAGCTTTTTTGGTCTTAAAAAGGATTCCATGTAATATGCTAGAAATATACAAAGGTTTAAGGCAAGACCCAGAATAGAATAACACAGAATTTCAGTGAAAGCTAGTAAAAATGTGGATTTTTTTCATGAAAGGGGAAGGCACGCTAGTAGTTGTGTTTCCTTCTTCTCTTTGGAGTACGGCATGTTGTTTTGCAGTCCGCTGGATCACAGTCCTGTCATTGGTGGAAAAGTCACCTTTTATTTCATTGAAGCAACTTAATCAGTACAGGTATTAATTACCCTAGCAACTGCTTTGGAACAATAAGGCACTGTCTGGTGGCCAAGCAGGGAAAATCCAAGGAAAGTATCTCAGGATTCTAAGAGACCTTCACAACTCTGAGGACAGAGGACTATTCCCTTAGGAATCAGGACTCCTCCAGAAAAAATCTGCAGCTTTTTGAGAGAGGAACTTTATTATTATATTCAATATAATTTAAAGCAATTCCTTACCACATTTTGCAATGCAAAGTGATTTACAAAGCAGAAATATAGTAATATCATTTAGAGACCAGGCAAAAGATCCATTTAAGATAAAAGATATGATGTTCTAGCTGTAGAGTCAGGATTATTAATCAAAGTACCTGGAAATTTGGTTGCTGATTTAGCGCCATCCCCATTGCACCCCCCCACCACTCTCCACTGGAGAATCCTTTTCAACTTGGGCATAAGTGTGGTACAACAGTACATCTCTATCTGGACTGTATTTTTATGGACATCTTGAATTCAATGTACCATAAAATCCTTAAACATTAAAGTCATCGCAGCACCCCTAACATGGCAATATTTTTACTGCAAGGAAACTAGAAAACAGGCTTATAATCGTCTCCTTAAGACTGTGGAGGGATGTGCAAAAAGAATTCATTCCCCCTTAATCGTAACAGTATATTTCCTATTATAAAATTTGCCTAGAGTTGACTTCCTGCTCTGGTGTGAATCACAGTGGTAGCTGTCTTGGCAAGGTATGGCCCATGTGTTGTGTGACATACTGCAGGTACCAGCTGCAAAAAACTCACCATTGTCTTTCTGTAATGAAGTCAGTTGAAACAGCGAAGTGTCCTAAAGTGAATCCAAGTGTGCCTGGTGTCCAAAAGGTCAATCATGGCATGGTGTTAGACAATTGGGTTTGCAATGCTACTAACTAGGGTACTTTTGTGTTTGTTTTTAAATAAGGTAATGCTAGTCTATTAAAATAAAGGAAATGTATTACAGCAAATATCGAATCAGACATTGTGACACAATGACAGGTCTGAATCACACAGAAGATTTCGTATTTAATTTCCAGTAAACCCCAGACTTTTGCTTTAAAGGAATTTTACTTGAAACAAGTGTCTCTGTCTTATATATTTTTTGCTAGTCTGGGGTTCCACCCCTTCTAATGATTGATATAGCCAACTCAGACTTTTTGTAGTGAAAGGAGTGGGTATTGAACCAGCTCACAATTTAATTTTTTTGCAAAAGACTTCCAGAAAATTTATTTTACTTTATGTGAGATGTTATAGTCATTTACTTGGATTTTCACATTTATTTCTTGTTCTTTTTCAAAGATGTTTTCTTCTAAAATGAAGATCCCATTAGTTTTCAAGTGCTCCATGTGACAATGAAAAAGACTTTCTAAAAATAAGAAACCAAGCTGATGCCACCTTGATGGAAAAAAATATATCAAAATAGTAAATGGTTACATATAAATAATATGTCTATTAAACTAAGGTCCATCCATCTCGTTGAAATTTTTTAAATAATTTTTTAAAAATTTAAAATTTTTAAAGTTTTACTTTTTCCTTTAATGAATATTTCTCCATTTAGGGCAAAACTAATTTTTTAAATGACAAATGTGAATTGAAATATAGAAAAAAGTTTGAATTTAATATATTTGAAAAGATTTTTAAAGTTTTCTTTGTAAACTTTCTATATGGAATTCTAAAAAGACACTAGATATATATTTTCCTACCTGACACATTTAGATGAATCGAGCTGAATGACTTTTAACATTAACCTTTTAAAACTTAACTTGGTAGTTACAGATGTTTTAATCTTTGGAAGCCATTACATGTTCATTTTCCTTTCAGCATTAATTATACATAATGACCTCCACCTAGCACATACTCTGGACAAAAACTATACTTATTTACAGTTTCTAATGCTTTTA
Source organism: Mesoplodon bidens (assembly GCF_964165515.1). Taxonomy (NCBI): domain Eukaryota; kingdom Metazoa; phylum Chordata; class Mammalia; order Artiodactyla; family Ziphiidae; genus Mesoplodon; species Mesoplodon bidens. The sequence continues at coordinate 33,136,416 of NC_138170.1, forward strand.
AAAATAAAAATAGCTTTCATTATTAACAATAAGGGCAAATTTTCAACTATTAAAATCTTGGTATTTTTGAAGACTTGTCTTCGGCTATTCTAACTAGAAAATTCTATCATAAATAAAACTGTTTCATAAATTCTCCGAATAATAGCTTAATTACTTATAACTCTGGAAACAATTAGTTTATCATCCTTTGAAGTGAGTAAGGCAACTTGCCAGGCTGAGAGTAAAGCGCTTGTCACTTTTTCACGTAATGAGCTTAGTTTCTTTTTGTTATTTCAGATTATTTGGAAAAGGAAACTCAGTCGAATACACTTTAATGTTCAGAAGATTAAAAGTTGAATCATTCACTTCATAAATGGCTTCTGCAATAACACTTAATAAAGTACCGAAAGAAATACTGAAGGCTCTGAAGATTATAACTTATGTGCTTATGGAAATCATTGAAACAGATATTCTGGTGAAAAGATAAAGTTGTGCTTGAGTGACACCGAGATTGTAAAAGATTGACGAGGACCGTCCTCGTTCTCAGCCTCATAATATCATCCCTCGAACAAACCACCAAATTACTGCAACAGACTCTTCTCTCTCTCGAAGCTTCTTGCTCTCTTTCTCTCCTTACCTGCCCCCACCCCATCCCTTTTACTTCCCGCTGCCTCTTGGGCACTATCTCCACCCCACCCCACCACCCTGCCTCCACACACACCCTTCTCCCTCACCCCACCCGACATCCCCTCCCCTTTCCTCTGCGACTCTCTTTTTCATCGCGGTTCACTGTCAGGTGTCTTCATCCTGACCAAACATATCAAAGGAAGTTCTGAATATAAGTGGTTATTGTGAGACTGACACACTCTATGTCTGAAATTACTCCCCACCCCAAAAAATGAGGAAGAAAGGGGAAAAAGTATCAGAAGAGAATGCTGACTTCATCCTGCCAGGCTCCGATCCGCCTGAGTTGTCGCCGCCGAGCGCAGGTGAGAGGTGAGAAGCGTTCCGAGGCCGCCTTGTTCAAGGCCAGCCGGGTGAATATTCTTGCAGCCATTGCGTCAGATGGAGCCAATACCTGAGGTCGCCCTCTCCCTACTGCCCTCGCCGGTCAACGAGCAAGGTCATCTATAATTCCATCACCTGACTCTAGGATTGTTTACCCTGCGCAGGGGAGAGAAACTGAGGGCCAAGAAAAGCAGACAGGTCCAAGAGCCAGGAGGCTCCCCTTGGGACCTGTCCAGCTGGTGAGGGCCCGTACCAGATCGAGGACAGCAAACTTTTTGCATCATTTTGCATATTTTGAAATGATATTAACATATTTCCGATACCGCCCCCCTACTGGAAGTCGTAATTGCAACTCACCCTTCCCTTTGTCGGCGGGAATCGCTTTAAGCAGTCCCAGCAAGTCAACCTACTTTGGGGACGCATTTTGCATTTTTCATTGCCCCTCACCTCTCCCCAAACCTGTATGTCAAGGAATAGGGAGTTGAGACATGACACGTTAATGTTTTTATCAGGGGACGCTCTCTGCTCCCACAGAAAGGGAGGGAGACTGGGTGGGGGGGGGTGCTGAGAAGACATCACTCCGCAGCTCCTGCGGAAATTCATATTCATTGTATGTTCCTCTCTCACCTGAAATAAATTCTGCAGGCCTACCCACACAAACCCCGCAGCACTTATTTATTTGCATGTCATGCTTTTAATATGGTAGAAGGCAAGACGGATCTTTGAGGAGGGGAGATGAGTCTCACCTTTCAGACTCACTCTCTTAAATAAAAAAGAATTGTCCGGCTGGGCGCCTAAGAAGTTATCTTGAGTTTGTGGTCATTATCTCTATTATATAGACCTGGCAATAAATAAATCGGGTAGTTACTACCCAACAATAAAACCGTAGTGTATGGGACACGTTACTATTATTTTCTTAATAATCTGCGGTTTCTTTCACTTTAAATCTTCCCAGCCTTGTCTTCCCGCTTGTCTACAAGGATCTATCTTCACCCCTTGAGGTACCAGACCACTCGGTTCATTTTTATATTTTGTGAACACAGTAAGTTTTCCTGTCTAGACTTTCTGTTTTTCCTCCTATTTCTAGGCTGCCTAATCTGCTTCAAGACAAAGGGTCGACCCGGATCAAATATCTTTCCCCTCCACCTCTTTAACCGCCTGGTGCGTCCACTTTAATGAATATCGACCCCCTCGCGGCAGCCACCCTTGGGGTCTCTAGGAGAAAGGCAGCTACGCACAGCCCGGGGAACCCGGCCGGGGGAAGATGGTCTGCGCCCCCGTCCGTGGGCACGCCCTTGGGTGCGCACGGAGCCCAGAGGCCGATCTGGAAAGACTCTGCCTGGGCCATTTCTCCCTCTCACGGCCCTCACCCCGATTCTTGCTGGTGTGCCTGCCCACACAGAGATTTCGGGGTGGGGGCGTCCCATCCCTCCGACTTCCCCCGGCTCGCCCTCCGCCCGGGCACAGCGCTCCACACGCGGGCAAGAGCGCGAGCAGCCCGGACCCGCCGGAGAAGTCGGTCCTCACTCTTCTGCTGGCTCCTCTGCGCCCGCAGGCATTAAAACCTCACCGAGAGGGCTCGGCCCGGAGGCCCGGACGCGGAGTTGGGCTGGGGGTGCGCGCGCTCCTCTCAGGTGCCCAGACTTGCGGCTGGCGGGAGAGACTGCACGCGCTCCCATCCGGCCTGGGCTCTCGCACCTGAGGCTCGCCTCCTCTGCTACGGCGAGGTGCGCGTCTCTCACCCCGAGCCCGACCCCCAGCCGGGCCCGAGGCGCAATCTGTTCCCGGACAGAGCCTTCCAGAGTCCTAGGGCCCCCGCCGCCCCGCCCCCAGCCCTGCCGGGAGGATGCACCCAGCCTACGCCCGGCCGGCGCCTTCCAAAACCACCGCCACACTCGCTTTCACGCCAGCGCGAAAAGTGACGCGTACCGGCAAAGCGGTCAGCAAATGACCATCTTATCCGCGAAGCGGGGGAAATCGGGGGAGGGAGTTGGCGGGGGGGGGGGGGGGCTGGGGGAAGAAAGGGGCAAAGGGGCAGTGGTAAGCTGGGGAAAGAAAACAAACAGTCCTGCGTCGCTTCCCCTTTTGTCTTTATACTGCTTGTCTCAAGAAATCAACTTAATCACCGCAAGCCCCCACCAGGCTTGTTTTTGTTTGTGTGACTTAGATCACAGATAGAACTCGAGACCAAATCTCTGAGTGTGTGTAAGAGAGAAAAGAAGCCGCGCGCCAGGCTACTGATGATGAAGGGACGATGAACTTCTCACCTTTCTTTAACTCACAAAAACACGTCTTTTTTAAAAAATCCACGCCGCCGTGGGTGTGTGTTTCACTGTTAATTGCGTTTTGCTGGGATGATCTTTTACGACTGGAAAACAAACGGCTGGGAAAATATTCACATTTGGGACAGAAAACATTTTTTATTTATATCTTTGACATTTAAAAGAGCAGAATTAATTTGTCCCGTCTACATTAGCATTGAGAGAAAGTTTCAGAAATCTAACAAGGGGGAAGGCGGGGGGTGGGGGTGGAGAAAAAAGAAAGCGAATAGAAGAAAGGAAAAAGAAAAGCTAGGCTTGGTTTTTCTTATTTCAGACCTGTAATCAATCATTGAAATAGGAAGCAGCAAAATTGTAAAGATTCGATAGATTAAAATGCAAATGAAAGGTAGAAAAAGAAACATTAACATGGCGATCAAAGATTTAATAACCGTAAATCAAGTTTTTTTTTCTGTTGCAGCTGCAGTTTGTGTGTGTTTATGTTTTAATCATGTTCGTTCCATAAATAAATAATATCTGAAACGAAACTAATTTTTCATTATTTTAACCGTGGGCTATAACAGTAAATATTAAAAATAGAAAACGTACAGGATGCCAGATCCCCAACCAAATAAGAGAAAGATTTGTGTTGATTGGTTAAAATCAAGGCGTTTCATTTGTGTGTTTTGGAAAATCAGAGTAGTATGCTAAAAAATTCTATCTCAACTGACAAAGCCCAAAGTTTTATTTTCCCTTTAATATTTTATGTTAACGACAAGACACCATTTATAGTAAATATATGCGTGGCTGCATATCCATTTCAGTTTGAGCATTTTCAAAGAACAAAAGTGCCACAATATTTAAACAATACAAAATACATACTATTTCAAAGTGATTTAACAGAATTCCTGGAAAATAATACTTTTTAGAAGAATCTGCCCTAGAGAAAAATTAAATGATGGTTCGACACAATTAAAACTTTTTTTAAGCTTCATTATTAAAGTTCGTTTTCCAAAGGGGAGTATTTTTGCCCTTCGTTTGCTATCATTCGATTTAAGGTCTTATGTCAAGGTGTCAAATTATCGGGACACACTATTTTATTTAACTAGTCCTCATTTTCTTATATGGTGAAGGTTTTTCATTTAGATCTTTTATTTAAAATATTGATTTACATTATTTAGAAATTATTTCTAGAACTTTTAAAATAAACAACTGGTCCTAGTCTTTTCTTTTTTCTCTTTTTGGTAGTCTTATTAACATGGAAGAATTCATCTTCAGAAGACTGGAAACTTATTTTTGGTAATACAGCCTTGCAATGTTTAAAATAAGCTCTTTGCTTAATTTTGTCTTTGAAGGAGTTACTCACCCTAATGTACTGAGATGATGAGTTTAAATTGTCTCCATTTCTCCTCTTTCCACAAATTAAAATGATAACCAACCCTGGGATACTTGTTTCCTTTATAAAACCTTTCAGTTAAATGTGAGCTAAGTTGATGTCCACTCCCTCCATCCCAGCCACACAAGCACAGTTTTCACTGTGACAGTCCAATAATGCATTTAGTTTAAAATTACACTTGGACCTTTCCTCCTTTGTGTTTTTTCATTTACTTCAGTGCAACAAGATGACTTGATTTTCTTGGGATTACATGAACTCCATTCAGTGTTACTGGGACATTTCTGCTCAACTAAATACTTGCCTTAATAGACAAATGAACTTCTTTTTATTTGCTGGAGTTTGTAGAAGGTTTCAGATACAGAGCGTGCAACTGATTTAGTTATTGTTGTGAGAATCGAACAGGCACAAAAGTCATTTATCTAAAACGAAGAGATATGACTCTGTAAAAGGGAGAAGCAAGGGCAGAATCATGGGGAATTATTTCAGTTTATAGCTCTTATTAATTAAACCGGATGTGGTTTCATTCTGATCTTTTAGTACCGACCTTGTTAAATGCTCCCAGATACCTTTCCCCCACCCCAATTTTTTCATTCATTAGATAACTTGGGTCCCTTGTTGATGGGGGTTGCTTTTTCTACATTATCTCACTAAGCAGTTGCAGTGTAAAACTGCGCGCATCTTCAGACGATCGCACCCCCGCACCCCTCCCGAAAAAAAAAAAAAGGAGAAAGAAACGCTTTTCCCACTCAGTTTTAGCATCTTGTTTCGTTGAAATGCAAGACAGGTACTTGATTTAGCATTTAAGCAAAAGGTTACACAAACCGCGTTTTAAAAAGTGTTGGGATGTCCGACAGGGTCAGCCCCAGATCAGATCATTTTTTGAATGCAGACCTAAAGATAATGAGTACTTGTTGTATTAAAGGGGACAAACAGTACTTTGGCTTCCTCTGACCCCAGAATGCACGGCTCGGTTTCATTGATCATCCTCCTTTATGAGATAATGCAATTACAAACATCAATAAGGGGCTGCAAGGGGAATCATTATGCGGTGACAGTGATAAATGACGGTGCAGAAATAGCATGCTTTTTCCCCCCTAACAATCCAGGAGCCCAGGGGCTCCTGGGGCTGAACACAGTCGCCAAGGAAACAGATGACATCCCAAACGGCACCAAAGGAAAAAAAATGAACAGTCTTTCTTTGCCTTTCACTCTTTTCTGTCTTCCAATGAGTTAGTTTTGGCTCAAGCAGCAGCTGCCACACAGGCATTTCGTTATTTCAGACATTAAAGACTGGAGCGGGCGGTGGGAGTCTCCTCCTCTTCCATCCCCACCCCCACTAGATAACACACAAAGCTCGCTGTTCACAGTTTAGGACTACCTGAAAATGCATGTTTTGAAAATCAGATGGGTGCGGGGCGGGGGTGGTGAGGGAAACGGGGTTTACACAGCCATCGCGTTGTTTTCCCCGCTTGCATGATTGTCCAGTGGAAACTGAGTCTCCAGAACAAGCTGGCGCCTCGTGGGTCTGCCAGTAAGGACTGGGGCGCGTGGCTCGCCTCCATCTCCCTGCGGTGTCAGACGATGCTCGATGCCAAGGCAGGAGGGTGGTGTTAGGGGGGCTGGGAATGGGGAGCAAGCGTCTGCGAGGGGTGTTTGCCGCTTCGCTGACTTTCTTTGAATTGGAATTATCAATGGGCGCAGGGATCTCCCCTAGATCGAGGAATCCAGTTGTTTAAAGGCCCCAGGGTGCCCTCGGCCAGTGGCTTCAAGAGGGCTTCGCTGAGCGATCCCCATCCACCCATGACCCCGCTGGTGGGTGAAGTAGCCGGGCGCCAAAAGGTGATGGGTTACCCGGACTGCGTGCTGGACCTGCGGCTGCGAGGCGGGGCTGGGGGTGGGGTGTGTGCCTGGGGACACTTGGAAGGGAAGGGGAACTCGCCACTTTGGGGGGAAGGAGGAGGAAGAGAGCGCGGAAGTGCGAGGGGGTAGCCCCAAGAAGAAAACAGAAGGGAGGGGAGGAAGAAAGCGAGCGAGCGCAATCCCACCCTTCGAGAAGGTCGCCATCCCGAAGAAAGCAGACACAGGGTTCCCTGACCCCTGCGGGAAACGCCCCGGCGTGGAACGCGGGACCCCTGCGCAGTTTACCCTGCCACTCGAAGCCCCCGCCCTGAGAAGCCGGCCGGGCGGGTGCGGGAGCAGGTGACTTTATTCACTGCTTCCCCAATCAGCGAGGTCCCGGGACTCGTTTTCCGCCTGGGGATTAAGATCATTGCTCGCGTAATGAACTTAATGCTTTAGGGTAGAGGTGAGTGTGTCTGCGAGTGGGTAGGGGTAGGAATTACCGACCCGATCAATGGGAGACTGGCTTAAAACTAAATCCCTTTTCTCCAGGGCTTCAGCGCCTGGGTTTCCCCGCGGTGGGCTGAGCGTGCCGGGCGGGTAGTAGGCAGGACGCGGAAGGGCGACCCCAGGGCGCGGCCCGCCGTAACTGAGACCCTCAAATGCCCCTCATCTCCCCACCAAGACCCCCGGGATACCCGTTTTTAGGGCAAAGACTCTTAAAAGCTCAAATGTTGGCTAACTGATTGCTCAGTATGTTGGGTTTTTGTTTTTGTTTTTCCTTTACAGCTCCGCCTTGGGAGAGAACGTTACGAACTCGTTGGCAGGCAGATGGGGCCAAAATGAGACAGCCCCCCACCTCACCTCCCCGCCACCAGCGACCCCCTCAAGGGGCGATTTCCCACTCTCTCTCCTTCACCGTTCTGTCCTGGGCCCTGGGATTCCCAACCTCGTGTAGACTCTGCACCTGGCCACCTGAGTGCCACGGGCTGCCCCACAGTCAAGTGGGTAAGGGGTGGCCCAGGAGAGGGGAGTGAAACGAGGTGAAATGACCGGCCAGGCAGGGCGCCCCACGACCCCATTCCACGCCACTCCACCCGGCGTCCAAGCGCCTACCCGGGAGTTCTGCATCGGCAGGTTTTTACTGTCTTCACTTGGGCCGAGGACCTGCTGGGATCCGAAAGGCAGGAGAAAGTTTGCAGAGGCTTTAAAGTGATCCCGAGGAGCTCCTGCCTACGGCGTCGGGGTGCTGCCCACGGCTCCCCAGCTGCGCCTGGCGGGCGCTAGCCAGGTCCCAAGTGGCCCCGGGTCTCAAGTTCTCGCAGTCCCGCTCTCGGAGTCGCGGCGGGACTCAGACGCAGAGTCCATCAAGAAGCCTCTCGTCCACCACAAAGCACCCCGAGCCGAGCCGTTCGGAGGGAAGGGGGCCCGGAGTCCCCCAGGAGGTACCTCTCCACAACCTTCTGCGCAGACCCGGGGTCGCCTCGTCTCCTGAGACGAAGTCTGCAGCCCCTTAGACTTGACTTTCCTGTTGGGTTGGGGAGGAGGTAGGAGGCTATTGGAGGTGCCGGAACCGATCCCTCACCCCCCACCCCCAGGGTGCTCTGGGCTCTACGCAGAGACCTGTCCACCCTGCACCCGCCCAGGACTCAAGATTAGGACGCAGGGGCCGCCGCGCTCAGGCCCGGATCCTCGCAGCTACCGCCGCGGCCCGCGGGATCTCTCGGCGCGCGGAGGCGGGCCCAGCCCCAGCCCCAGCCCCAGCCCCAGGCCACCGGCATCTCCCCTCCCGCCCCGGCCGCAGACTCGGGGGACGCTGCGCACAGCAACCAACCCTGCGCGCAAAGACTGCGCGCCGCGTGGGAGACGCGGGCGGGAGGGGGCGGGTGACGCTGGTGTTTTTGCTTTTCGGAACAAAGTTTCCTAGTAGGCGCCTAGTTCCCGGGGTCGGAGCCTCTCACCTCCGCTCCTTCCCCTCCCTTCTCCCGGCCCCCTAGAGCAGAGCGAGCCGGAGCCTCCGCCCGGGCCTGGATGCCGCTCGTCCCCTCCCCCGGCGGGGACGCTCGCGCCCCGAGCGCCGCCCTCCCCACCCCGTCCCCGGGCTCCGCGGGGGTGCCTCTCCCCGGGGCGAAGCTCTCCGGCCGGGCGCACTGGAAGGAGACACCCGTTGCTTCCCGAGGAACTCCTAATACCATCCATACAGCTTTAATGCGTTTATAATTCGATAAGTGATTTCAATTTGAAATTGTTAGTAACTAATTTTATGGGTAATTTTTCCACATCAAATATTTAAGCATCAGATTAAGGGAGCCAGTTCCGACACAGGATAATAAGGGGGTTTCCCCCCACCCCTCGCGACCCCCGCCTCCCTCGGATTCCTACCGAGTCGTTTTTCCAAATCCCCAAAAGATGGCAGTCGAAGCCGACATTCTTCTTTTCCAGCGGCTCTGCGAAGGGAGTGGGGGGGGGGAGAAAGAGGGAAGGAGGGAGAGAAAGGGGGAGAGAGGGAGGGAGAGGCAGAGGGAGAAGGAAAGAGAGAGACGGTGAAAGGAGAGGGAGAAACTAGACGTTGCACGGACTTTTCAAAGTAATTCTTTCACACGTTTCTAAAACAGGCAAGAAGCAGTGGTGTATTTCCTGGAAATGCCCCGGCAGAAAAGAAAGCCAAAAAACGTGCCTTGTGGGCTCAGTGCAGGGGATGTGAGAAACTCAGCGCTTTCAAAGTAAACCCTCAATTCAGAGCAGAAGCAGGAGTGGGGAGACTGGGAGAGGGACAGACTGGCTTTTTGATAGTTCTTTGTATTAACATTATATACAAATACTATACAACTCAGCAACGTGTTTCCTCGACAGGACTCTGCCAGTTACCTAGTGGGGGGGAGCAGAGAAGAGGTGGGGAGGAGAAAGGTGATGGGTGGGGGCGTGCTGCTGTGGGCGGAGGGGAGGCTGGGGCCAGAAGCGGATGAATTGCAGACCAGTTGCCAAAACTTTTTTTTTTTTTTTTCCTGCTGCTGCTGCGGCTGCCTTTGCTGCTGCCTTTGCTTTGAATGTGGGTAACTAGGAAACAGCAAGCCGTCTGAGAAGACGGAATTTCCAACGTGTAAAATGTTCTTAACGGAACCATTGAGCGAGTGCAATAAGGCGTGAGGGGGAACTAATCTTCCCATTTAAATGTTTGTGGCAATTTTATCTAAATGAATTTTAATGCTAAACGAGGGTAATTCCCCATTTGTAGCGCGTTTACTTCTCTTTCCTGTGCTTCTAAAGCAGTCGAACATCATGCAATGAACAATAACAATAAAAATACTGTCAAGGCATATTATTCATTTCGAATGTGTTATAATTGCAGCTGATTAAATATGATAGGGGAATTTTAAAAAATTTTTCGGAGAAGTATTTAAATCATTAAAAAGTAGTCTCATTTAACCGGCGCCCACCACCCCCACCCCCCGCAAATAAAAATAAAAATCAGGTACAATTGCGTGCCCTTGTTTAGAAGAGGGCGTTTTGTTTTTGCCTTTTAAGAAACATCAAAAACACTCTCAGCACCTCTATTATTTCCGTCTTTCGGTTAAGGGTCCTCAATAACCTCGGAGCTGGCTCTGAAATTTGCAAGAGGAAAAGCTGAAATAGCATTAAGGGGGAGGTAGGGGTGCCCAGGCAGGGGGAAAAAGGACCCGCCGACAGCAAGGCTCGCACAAAACCGGCACGCAGAGGGGGGAACGCAGGGAAAGAACACAGGTTGTTTTATTTTTTCTAATTCACTGAACACTAATGATCTTGATTCTCCATAGCCTCCATATTCCCTAATTCTCCTTCACTAGTACCCTTCTTCTCCTAGTGCCTGCCCCCCCCTCCCTCCCTCCCTCCTCTTTCTTTCCCTCCCCCACTCGGCAAGAGCTTCCTCAAGAATAAAGGCTGAAAATAACCAACTCACCCGGGCACGGACTGGAGAGGAGGGGCAAATCGATGGTTAGTTTATAAAGTTTATTATTAATTTTTAAAGTAAATAAATAGTTGTTAACTGCTAGTAACCACCTATCAAAAGAGAATGATTTCACGAATAGGGACTATTTATGTAGACGAAGAATTGCCACTGGGTCCAAATAGGAAATTGAAACAATCCCATAGATGGGGGAGGGGGGGAGGGCGGAGGCGCGGAGAGGCTGCAAGGTTGAGCCTCGCTCCCTTTCTGCTGATCCACGTGTTCAGAAACAAGGCCCCATAAACAAAAGGTGAGAGAGTGCACTGCCGCTCCAGCAGGTGAGTCAGTCAATCACACGTCACCTAGTAAACCCACCCCACAGCTGGTTTCTCTTCTCAAATAGAAAATAGAATTGTTCAGGGCGGGTTTATAGGGTGACATGGGCCTGAATGTCAGGCTTGAGTTTAAGGCACTCTCCTCCGACCCATCCTTTGTTTACAAAGCAGTCACTACTAAAAGCCTGATTTTTTAAAACGAATTTGCCTTAATTAAAATATTTGTATATTTTCCTTAGCTTTGGGGAGCACTTTTCATAGCCGCAATTTTATTTCAATGAAATTATAAGCTATTACAGCTTAAACATGTTATTTTGTACCATTTAGCTGGCTGCCATGCAGAAATTCTGTACAGCTGTTCTGGAAAATTGGTTAATAACCAGTTTTATCCAATGAGAACATAGAGCATATTTATAAAAATTAGATTTTGAAGTCTGGTCTCTTCCATTCATGTAGTTAATTTCCTAATAAACATATACTGCTCATCCTAGGTAACATCCTTAGTGAAAGATGTAACTCAGTCCTGAGGTTTGCCATTAGGTGCAAGAATAATTTCACTGATATTAAATGAGTAATTCTGTTGGCTGTAATCGGAGTCTACAGTTAGTTTAGTGCCCTTAGGCCTTACATTTTGCTGATATTAGTTCATTAAGTCAGCTTAAGGAAATCAGTGACTATTATTAAATAATTTACTTTGTGGTTCAAATTTTCAAATGCATATGTATCTTAGGGAGCTAAAATTAAGTTTTATATTTACTGCATTCATCATGAAAAATTTGGGGGGCAGTAAACAAATTTTTCAAGCAGTGGAGTCAGCATGACAAAAATAATCTTATTTTTATTTTAGATTCAGATTTCATTACTGCACTCAAACGACTACAACTGGGCTTGGCGTTATTATACAATCCAAACTGTTTCCGTCAGAAATGCTAAGACTCAGTGTGCAATGATTGTTATTAATAATTAGCTCCTTGGTTTCTTGATAGAAAAAGGCTATCAACAAGCATTTGTTTATCCACAACAAAAAGTATAATTAGCTTATCCCACTTAGTAAATCTTGTATGCATGCCAACTCATACCAAACTGCTACTTTTACAAAAAAAAAATTGCAATAATACAGTTCATTTTTCCAGTCCTTTTTGCACAAAATTTATTTACAATGTCTACATAAATGCTTCAAGGTGGGACTATGGAAAAATACACACATGACCGATGCTTTGCTCAGAAATAAAGTCAACATATTAAAAATAAATCTTCAGTTTATGTTTTTGAGCTGCATAAAACAGGAAGTGATGCATAAGGTGGTGGTTTTTGCATGGGGACAATGATGCTTGATGTGACAATTAGGCTTCTAAACACACGGCCTTTTGGTTTCCATGCCTCCTCCTACCAGTCTCCTTAAGACACGGCCTGCAACAGCTGATTAATCATTGTTGATGACTGCAGTTTTTCCCATCCTTCCCGATTTACATCTGTTCAGGCCAATTCAAATATGGTGAGTAAATGAATTAGACATGCAAATTCAAGCCCCAGGCTAGAGAGAGGGAGAGAGAGGAAAAGAGAGAAAGAGAGAGAAAGAGAGAGAGAGCGCGCATGGCTGAAATCCTAGGCGAGAAGAAAGATTCTTCTGCCTGATAGTTATTTTAATGCTCTAAAAATCCTGCAAATCA